>NC_073237.2:65051250-65367500 GCF_029281585.2 Gorilla gorilla gorilla
AAGTTGCAAAAAGACATAAAAATTTAAAATTCTAAAGTTCTCTGTTCTGAATTTGGGAAAAGATGACAGCAATGTAATTTAGGTTCTAGTCTTACATCTACTCAATAGTCGTAGGGAACATACCTTGTGCTTATTCAGAGTTTTTGCTGTTTTATGGAGTTAGAATCATTGGCTGATGGAAGAATGTTATCAAATATATTGAGTTTATTTTAACCAGAAGCCTACTAATTCAGTGAATTGAAGCCTAATTATTACCAATCAAAAGCAATTTTAAAAGCAATGCTAATAATAGAGTTAACATAAGTGCTTAGTGTATGCCCACTATCATTCTAAGCACTTTAGAAAATTCATTTAATCTTCCTAACAACCTTATGAGGTTATACTACTACTACCATTTTACAGATGAGAAAACTGAGGTACAGAGAGGTTAATTAAATGCTCCAGGGCATAAAGCAAGTATGTGGCAGAATAAGTCTGGGATTTTAACCCCAACTGCCTTTCTTCAGGATCTGTAAGACCCTACCCACTGCATTATTGTCTGAATGCTGTGGTGTCTGGAGGGCAGTGCTGCTCAAGACATTAAAACAGTGATTCTCAATTATCTGCGATAGTAGCAGGGGTCAGTAAGATAAACTCAGACAGCTTTGGAATGAGAACAAATTAATAGAATTTAACTTTTTTTTTTTTTGACAGAGTTTTGCTCTTGTTGCCCAGGCTGGAGTGCAGTGGTGTGATCTCAGCTCACTGCAACCTCCGCTGCCCGGGTTCAAGCCACTCTCCTGCCTCAGCCTCCTGAGTAGCTGGGATTACAGGTGCCCACCACCACGCCCAGCTAATTTTTTTTATTTTTAGTAGAGACAGAGTTTCGCCGTGTTGTCCAGCCTGGTCTCGAACTGCTGACCTCAGGTGATCCACCTGCCTTGGCCTCCCAAACTGCTAGGATTACAGGCGTGAGCCACCACGCCCCACCTAGAATTTAACAATTTTAAAATGTTTTCCCTGATTCACTGGTTCCAAAGCCATTTTTCTCATCAAAGTGTATCTCACTTCTGAACACAGAATCTGAACTGTAGCCTCAAGAATAACTTTTTCTAGAAAGTATGTAGTGATTTTAAAATGAAAAACAAAAAAATCCCTTGGGCACTGTGCATAACACTAGAAATGGGAAGATGACTAAAGTGATCATTTCAAAAATTATCCCTGAGTGCAGAACTCAAAATTGACAGTAAAGGATGAGATCCACTTGACAGTGGTGACATATCTTGGATTGTCAAGTTAGGAGAAGAACACATTTTAAAACCTAACTGGCAGTTCTGTAGACTGTCACAGAAAGAGTCACAACTCAATAATAATCTTCTCAATCACTTAAAAACATCTGGTAAAGAAAGCATTAGCTAGGAGGATGACTATTTTGAAAGTTATTTTCCTCTATGGGAATCCAGTTCTCCCAAATGGTACACTGTATTTTCTGGCATGTTCTGTTTACTGTCTGGTCCTGTGTCAGCTGCTTTTATTATGCCAGAGAAAGGAAGATGTGGCAGCTCAGTCCTCTGCATGGAAGAGGCAACCCTTCAACATATCATTAAGGAAGGAAAAGAAGATGGGCCGTGAGCTCTGTGGGGGCTGTGAAATTAAGATTCTCAGTCCTGTATCTGTTCTGCCCAACTTCTGACATGCATGTACACCCAGACACCCAGAGACAGAAATTGGGTTCAATTACTAGGAGACTTCTAAACTATTCATGAGGTCTTGCTGCAGTTCTTTCCAGCAGAGTTGATGAGCTACTCTTCCTCTTAAATCAGTGTTTTCTGCTCATCCAAGATGCACTGCTGTCTACTTCATTGCAGATCAGGAATTGTTTGGTTATTGAGCACAGGGCTGAAATGTAGACTGTCTGGGTAACATTCTAATTTTCGTGAGCTAAGTTTTCATATTGTGACCTTGCCATTTTTATGGGTGTGCTTAGTGCCTAGAATGTATGACATAGATTTGACTTACGTCCATGTACTCATTCATTTCTCCAGTTGACAAGTATTTATTTAGCTTGGCATGGTGCTAGGCCTTAGGGGTGGAACAGAGGCCAAGGCAGACATAGTTCCTGCCCCTAATAATGCTTTCATTGTCATGGTACAGACAGATGAGAAAGAGTATGCACAATCAAATAATTACTAACTTTTAAAGTACTATGAAGAAAATAAAGATAGGCAAAGGTACTGCTGCCTTTTAGATAAGGTATTCAGGGGACCCTCCCTAAGGAGGCAGCACAGGGGCTGGGATCGCGAGTGTGTGAAGGAGGCAGTCAAGATAAGAGTGGACGAAAGAGTGTGCTTGGCAGAGAGAATGGCCTTTGCCAAGCCCTGAGGCAGGAAGGAGCTTGGTGGATTCAAGGAACTGAGGTGGAGGCCAGTGTGATGCAAGGTTCTGAGCAGGGAAGAGTGGCCAAGTAGCGTGACAGCAGCGGTTCCCAGTGGGGGCAGATTTGTCCCCCAGGAGACATTAGACAGTGCTGTCACAACTGAGGGGAGTAGGTGCTACTGGCACCAGGTAGGAGGCCAGGGACACTGCCCCCCCCCGACAACAAATACTTATCAGCCCCAAGTGTCAATAGTGCTAAGTTGAGAAGCCCTGAGTTAGAGAAATAGGCAGCAGCCTAGACAAAGGTAGTGGACTAGAGGAGAAAGAAGAAAACAAGTTTGAGATTCATTTCAGAGTTGATATTGACTGGACGGGGCCATGGTTGGATGTGGGGGTGAGGGCATGGTAGGAATGATTGATCCCAGGATTCTAATTTGAGCACCTGGGTGGATGCTGTGACCATCTGTTGAGACAGAGATGAATGGTAGGGGGGAAACAAGTCTTCCAATTTGGACATGTGAGTTTGAGAATGTCAGAGAGGCAAGTGGGTGGCTGGACATGGATTTGGGACTCAAGGAAGAGGTCTGGGGTTCAGCTTCAATTTGTCAAATTGCAGATTCGTAGGCATTGGTGAAATAGATGGAGAAGAGAGGCCTCAGGAAGGGGGAACGTCTGTATTTTGATGTTGCCTCCTAAGATTCTTTTCCACAGTTATATTCCTAAAATACACAAAGCTGGCCAAGTCACTGCCTTATTATCTTCCATTGGCCTTCTGGTACCTTCAGTAAATATCCATGCTCCATAGCGTGGCACGTGAGTCCTTCACAGCCATCCCCAATGGGTGTGTCTTGACCATCTCCTGCCATTATCTTGGACACGCACCTAACTGCGGCTGCACTGAATGCTGCACCTTCCTCTTTTCCATCCCCATTCCTTCCCACACAAGCTGATCACTCTGTGATGTCTTCGTTCCAGAAACAGCTCTATCATTGCCTTTGTCCACCCTCCCAGGCAGTGGCTGTCAGTCACCCTCCCCAGCCTCCCTCGGCACCCTGCACTTAACCCTGTTATGTCACAGGTGACTTTGTTTTGTAATAATTGTTGGCAGTTATGTCCTGCCAACTGCACTGTGAGTGGCTGGGGAGCAGGAGCCTTGCCCAATTATTTTGACATCCAGAGGGTCCCACGCAGCATCTGGTACAGCATCCAAAGGATGTATCACTTTTTTCTTCTTAATTCTAAGATTGTTATAGATTTTCCAAAGAGATATGTTCTTGAGCCTACAGTTCTGGAGGTGCAATTAGAGGTGAAATATGGGGCGGGACTGGGGGGCTGAAGAGGGATAGAATTTGTACTGTGGATGTTCACGAAAGAACACTTTGAAGGAGCTCAGTTCCATTCCCTTGGCTTTTTCTGTTTCAAAACGGTAGTGATTACCTGAGTTGTGGGTCACTGTACAGGCATTTGAAAGTTGGCTCTTAATGATGTGGCGTCCTGAAGTCCCCTCATCTGTAGTCTACAGATGGCTTGTGATCAGCTGTTCCTGGAAGAACTTTAGCAATGAATTTAAAAAGGCAGTCTTTTTCCAACACTGTCACTTAAAGGTTCTATTCTTTCCAGATGTTGGCTCAATTAAAGGCAGCCCCTAGATAGATGACAGTAACTGTCAGGGGAGGTCAGGATTTGGGATCGTTTGGCAGCCCATTTCTCCAGAACAAACATCATAGTCAATGCCCTTTTCTTTGTAACATGAAAGAAACAAGATTAATGATTGTTCAGGTTTGCTATTTCAAAGAGAGTGAGAGGGAACAATAGCCTAGCAGTTTTAAAAGCAACTGTATCCCTCTCAAAATCATAGAGGAGTGTAGACTTTATAGCTGCACTTAGGACCCAGAAACAGGCATTGATGAGAACAGACAGAACATTGGACCTTACTCTCCGTCTTCCTTCCTCACCAGCAGTGGACTGAGAAGGGAGTGTGCGGCCAGGGCCATCAGGCTGGCTGTGCCATTGATGAGCTCATCCTTGTGCAAGACAATGGCTGAGCATAGAAATATTATAGTATGGCTTGAGTATTAAATCTAACACTGTGTGAGAAGGTACCAGGAAGATGGTAATTGGCTGTACAAATATCAAATTGCTACTATTGATGCTGGCTCCCCACCTACTCCCAATGGAATTTAAGCCCTATGAGAATGGGGACTTGGCAGTCCAGGTATTACTAGAATTCAATACTTAGTGAAGGCCCCAATAATACTGCCACCTACTCCATATTGGGATACTGTTCAAAGTATGGAATTGGAAATTTCAAACCCATTCCAATTGCAGATTGGGACCCCATTCTCCTTCTGTGGTAGTCCTTATTATTGACTATGGAAGGTGAAAGATTGTTTCAAAAAGCAGTGGAATTCTGTGGCAAAAGGAAATCTAACCTTCATGGATTAAAGACACCTTTTTAAAAAGCCTGTGCCTAGAAAGTGAAATTTTTTTTTTTTTTTTTTTTTTTGCTTTCCGTCATATTAAATAAAAATGACAAATTTTCTGTTGTAGCTTTACCATCTCTCAGTGTCTGATTTAGTTTGAGGAAGCTATATTGGGCTTCAAGAACCCTTTTTCCTCATCTGTCTCTGACTACACATTCAAACTGTTCTTCCTGGGACAATAGAGTTTTTCTGGGGAGAAGCAAGCGCCACCCTCTTGAAGGACAGAGAGTACAGTAGAATGGGGTGAGGGTGTATGGTTGAAGACAGCAGGATAAAGGAAGGTGGGAGTGCGCAGACAACATCTAAAACCCGTTCATGTGTTTTAAAGAAAATCATGAACAAACTAAGCTGCACAATCAGCATAGTCCCTCGCCCCAGGTTATTTCTTTATTTTTAACTTATTTATTAATTATTCTAATCTTGGAGACAAGTCCGTTCCCCCATTCCTGTCCCCCAACCCAATGTTCTTTGGAATATTTGATTTGGATATAACTTTAAGATTACAAATTAGAGGGGTTTTAAAGTTGTAAATACAAAAGAGATTTAAAGCGGTAAAGTTTCATTTGAGAACAAAATCAAAGGATGGAGTCTTCTGAGATTCTGCTTCATAAAAAACAAAACAAGACGCTGTTTTCCAAGGAAGTATTCAATGTAATAAAAACATCAAACGTTTCCATTTCCTTTGGAATTTGGGGTATGCCAACTCAAGCTGCATTGATGTTTATCTCTATGCTTTTTTATTCATTTTTTGGAGAAAATTTTGTTTTTAGCATATGGGATATGTACACACATACATCTACACACACACACACACATATATATAGCTTATTTTTAAGTGTGCATTTTTTTTGTTTTTTTTTATTATGAGGCTCCTGAATTGCTTCAGATGAGTTAATAGATGGGTGGGAAGAAACTACACTTTATGATAAAGCTCCTGATTTACCTGGTCAAGGGGAGGCTGTCTTACCAGAAGCCAGGTGGCCATGCCGAGCAGATGCAGCATGTCTCAGCCATCCCTTGGCCCTCAGAGTCCCTAGTGGGGACACACAGTGGCTGGTATACAAAGCAGAGTCTGGTCAAATCTGGGGCACCAGGCCGAAGCCCTTTCCCCTCAGGCTTCCATTTCCATGAGAGAGGAATTTAAACCCACGGTCTACTCCTGGAATAGGAAATGTTACAGACATCCATGCCCTTCCTGCTTGTTGACCCAAATTCAGCCTTAGCGAGGTCACTTGGGCCAGAAAGTGTTCAGCACCCAGATGGCCTGGAACAGTATCTTTGTTTCCAGCTTTCCAGCCTCAGAATGCCTGTCTCCCCACATGTTCTCCCTCAGTAGATAAATCTGGGCACCTGTTTGTGTTAGGCAGGGATACAGCAGTGAACACAAGGAACTTGGCCCATGACCTTAGGAAACCAAGTTAAGGGGTTCTGCACATTTTAGCACTTTACTAAATTACCTTTAAAAATGGTTATCCCATCTTAGACATCCCCCCGCTAATTAGGGGAGCCCTGTTTTTCCGAGTCCTCAAGAGCACTAAGCACTGCTCCTTTAAAAATGTTTTAACAGCTAGATAGGTGAAAATGCCTTAATTTTCACTTTAATTTGCATTATTATTGTAAGTTACACTTTTTCAGATGATTTTTATTGATTTATGTGTATTATTATTTATGACTACCCTTTGCTGTCTGATTTGTAAGCACTAATATATTTAGGGCCTTGCATTTTTGTTACAGATGCTTTTCCATTCTTAAATTAGACTTTTACTTTTCCTTACTTTGTTTTTTTTTTTTTTTTTTGACCCAAGCTTTTATGTAGTCAAATTTGTTAATAGTTCCCTTAAGGCTTTTATCTTTGCTCTTATTTTGTAATTTTGTGCTAGTAATACCTTGCTTTAATTTTAATAATTTGTAATGCAAGACTTCCCATGGTATTCTTAATTTTCAAAAATTTCTTAGTGATGTTTTTACATTTTTTCCCTCTAATTGAACTTTAGAATTATAAGGTCACTATCTCTAAAAAAATTTCTATTGTGATTTTTGTTGAAATTATATTAAATTAATGAATTTAGAAAGAAGCATCTTTAAACTTGTATTTTTCCTTCCAAGAATGAAATGTTTATGTGTTTATTGTCTTTTATGCTCCTCAGTAAACTTTTATTTTCTTCATAGATTTTATACCTATTTTTAGTTGAATATATGTCTGTGTAACTTATATGGGATTTTTTGTTATTAATGTTTTGAGTTTTTTTTTTTTTTTCTTTTGCGCATGGGATTTTTTTTTCCATTACATTTTCTGACTGGGGATACATTAGATCTTGATTTATGTGAGTTTATTTTGTAAACTGACAACCTGTTTTTTTTTTTAACTATTCTACTCGGTTCATGACTGATTCTTGGGTATTCTAGGTAGCAATCATATAATGTGTAAATTATCATTTTTCTCCTTCTAACCAATATTTTGTAATTGGCTTGTCTTATTAATTTGATATTCAAAAACAGTATCAAAGAATTCTTGTGATAACAGCACAGCCTTGTCTTTCTTGTGTTTTAAAAAACAGATGGCTCTTGTACTGTTTCCAAGAGTGCATTCTTTGTACACACAAGTTATTAATAGATACATAAACAAAAATCCCTTGGTCACGTACATTTGGGAAGTGTCACTCTTGTGCTTCCATTAGTATACTGTTGCCTTTTAGCTTGAAAAATTATTTTCTGCATTAAGAAAGTTTTTTTCTGCCTCCAGTTTTACTAAAACTTTTTTAAAAATCATAATTGAAGGGAGAGGAAGGGAGGGGAGCAAAGGTTGAAAAAACTATTGAATACTGTACTCAGTAATGGGGTGACAGGATGGATTGCACCCCAAACCTCAGCATCGCACATTATACCTGGTAACAAACCTGCACTTGTACCCCTGAATCTAAAATAAAACTTGAAATAAATTTTTTAATTAATTAACTAAAATCTTTATTGAATATTGACTTTTTCATATAATTTAAGCTGACCATGGAAAGGCAATTATTGTAAACACAGTTAGCTTTTTGAGATACTCCAAGTACTAGCAAATAATAAAATCATGTTTCTCTTAAAATATTATTTAATTCAGATTTTATATCAGTTTAGATGAATGGGATCATTTTATTTCCTTATAGTTTGGAGAATGTCTTAAAATTTCTTCCTATGGGTCTGCTGATCACTTCCCCATACCAGAGTAATGTGTGGAAATTCTCTTAAGAGTTAGTGCTTTTTGCAAGTTATTTTGGGGTGGGCAGTTTGTTGAAATCATTGAGAAATTTTGGTTTTGGCAGAGGGGAAAAAGCTTGTGTTTCTTTTGCCTGAAAGTCTGTGCTTTTTCATCTCTGTTTTCCTTTTGTTGAGAATTTTAATGTAATTTCATGTTATATTTGGGCCTATGCTTCTTCATTTGCAAAATTTGGGGTGTGGTTGACTGCTAAATGCCATTGAAGTCTCTTGATTTCTTGGTGGTGGTGGTTTTGTTTGTTTTATTCTGTGATCATCTCTTGCAGCAGTGATTTTATGAAGGCCAGGCAGGATGCCTTGGGAAGGGGAAAGAGAAGAAGGTAAAGAGTGGGGAGAAGGTTACATCTCTTTTTGAGAAAACCTGAGTTGGTTTCCCTTTGGTGCAAAGGCAATAATACCTTGCATATTTTCCCACCCTTCCTTAAGCACCCTGTGGATTAGGAACTCAAATGACTCTATCGGTTTAGGAAGATTAATCCTCTGTGGGAAAAAGTAGAGATTTTCTCCCCCTTTTCTATGCTCTTGGCAAAGTGAATACAACAGAAAATTATCAAAATCTGTCATGAGAGTTTGAATTTAGGAAAATTAACTTGAATGTGTATAAAACATGACACTGTGCTGCCATCCCACCGGCCCTTCAAACCGAGGGGAGCTCTGATGCAACCAGAGCCTGAGATGGAGACGTCTTGCAGAAAGAGGAAGAGAAATGCCAGGGTGCTGTATTCCTGTTAGGTCCAGCCATGGTCGTCTCCATTCCAGAGAGGTCCTGACAAGACCATTTTCTACCCAGATGGCCAAGTGTGTACTCTTCCATGTTATAAACTCATCACCCATTCATTTATTCAACAAATTGTCCTCTAGGACCACTTTCTGGGACCACAGAGATGCAAGCCAGTCTCCTTCATTTCAACCCAGTGCCAATTAGCATCAACTCTTGGGGCTAGTGGGACAAAGAGTGAAAATGTTCGGGTGCCTCAAGTAAACAGGACCTAAAAGTATTGAAAGTATTTCACGGCCGGATGCAGTGGCACATGCCTGTAATCCCAGCACGTTGGGAGGCCAAGGCGGGCAGATCACCTGAGGTCGGGAGTTCGAGACTAGCCTGACCAACATGGTGAAACCCCGTCTCTACTAAAAATACAAAAATTAGCCGGGCATGGTGGCGCATGCCTGTAATCCCAGCTACTTGGGAGGCTGAGGCAGGAGAATCGCTTGAACCCAGGAGGCAGAGGTTGTAGTGAACTGAGATCGCGCCATTGCACTCCAGCCTGGGCAACAAGAATGAAACTCCATCTCAAAAAAAAAAAAAGAAAAAAGAAAATATTTCACACTTGCTATATGTATTAGTTTCTTATTGCTGCAGTTGCAAATTACTGCAAACTTAGGGACTTAAAAACATTTATTATGTTATAGTTCTGTAGAACAGACATTTAATATTCTTCTGGCTGGGCTAAAATCAAGGAGTCAGTGTGGCTGTGTTCCTTATTGGAGGCTCTAGGAGAGAAGCCTTTTCCACAGGGGCCACTTACATTTCTTGGCTCATGGCTGCTTCCTTCACCTTTAAAGCCAACAATGGCAGATTGAGTCCCTCTTACATTATGTCTTACTCACCCGCTCCTTTGCCTCTTCTTTTTTTAACTCTTAACAACCCATATTATTACATTAGGCCCACCTGGACAGTCTAGGACAATCTGCCTAACTCAAGATCAGCTGTTCATCAACCTTGATCATATTTGCAACCTTGTAAAGTAACATATTATATTTTGCCTTCTAAGGTTACATATTTGCTGGCTCTAGAGGTTAGGATGTGGACATCTTTGGGAGACATTGTTCTGTCTGCCACCATATAATTTCACAATGTCCTCCTCTGTGCATCTGCAGCTCTTTGTTATGCCTTTGTCATTACTGTCAGTCTGTCTGGTACTCTCAGTAGATAACAACTGTGATCCTGAGGTGTAGACATCACTGTCTCAGGTCTGTATTTCCTTCTCCTCTTCTCTTTCCCTTTTCTACTTCACTCCCTCCATAAAATCGATGTGCTCAATAAATGTACCTTCAATACCTAAGTCTCCCTGTAATCAACTTATATAAATAAGAAATCATTTTCTGGGACATAAGCATGAACCTGGCTTCAAATGCAACACGTTGTGACTGAAAAACAAATGTGGCTCAGGTTACTACTGTTAACATGAAGCAATTCATGTTTGAACAGAATTTTCAAAATCAAATTTTGAACTCACTGCTGGAGACGATGTGGCCCCCTTCATTTCCTGGATTATTATGCATCTCCCACAGAACCATTTGCTATATTATTTCTTTGGTGTTTACAGAAGCAGATCATGTTTATGAAGCATGTCCAGAAGAAGGAAATGATATATGGAAAATCTCTACATGGGGTATAGAGTCAAGTGATCCCTAGGTTACAGTTGAGAGCTATAAATAGGCCAGTGACTTCATATGTACCATGGGACTGGTATTTTCCATCTTTCGGCCCACAGTTTGGATAAACTTAGATGGATTTTTTAATAGTCCTTTGAAAGTGGAGCATTAGCTATCCACAGAGATTTAACTTGGGACAAAAAAAAGGAATAAAAGTCATCATTTCTGATGACAGGATTAGACAGACCTTTTTTCTTGAAAGTAATTGAGTATTCTGTGTGTTTTTTTGCAGTTTCTGTTGAATTGAGAATAGTGACCATCATTTGAGGTGGAAATAGCAGAAATGATTAATTTAGAAAGAAGAAGGATTGTAGGGTGGGTGGAAGTGGCATTTTCTGCATTGTATTCTTAGAAACTTAGACTGTTAGAGTTGGAAGTGCTCTGATACAACTGTTCTTTAACATACGAGAAAACAGAGGCCCAAATACCTTAAGTCCCTTGTCCAAGAGTATGCTGAGTGCAGAAAGCCACACTGTGGCTCAGGTCCCGGGCCCTGGCCCTCAGCGTTTCTCAGCCCACTGCACTCATCTCCAGCACCTCTGATGGACTCACTGGGGTGACACCATCAAACCATGTGCCCCAAAGATGCCTTCATGTTGGTTTCCACTTGGGCATTTCTCATGCTTGGATGGCTAATATACTCCCTGCCTGGTTTACTCTTGAGAACCCGGCTTTCATCTGCTGTGGGACACAGTAGCCTTTGCGTGAGTGCCTACGTGCACATGTGTCCATGGAGGCAGGGAGGGTGGACAGGCGTGTTTGTACACACACTGCACCAGCAGCACTTTTAAAGACAAGGATCATGACAAAAGCAACAGCAAGTGCACTTTCTTTTCCAAATTACCCAAGGTTGTGTTTTAAAAATAGTAATATCACTTCAAGTGTTTTGCACTTGGCTTGGTGAAACAAAATGTGAGTTAAAACTGTGGAATATTAAAGCATTATTCTTGACACACCTATAATATGAGACACTCCATTGATGTGGATAGCATATATGCAGACAACAAGCATTGATGTTGTACTTCCATCTATAGATAGAAGGGGGATGTACCTTGGTATGGGAGTTTTGCACTTAGGCAAAGTCTTAGTTCTCAACCAGAGCTGATTTTGCTCACCACCCCTCCAGAGGGCATTTATTACTGTCTGCAGGTATTTTTGGTTTTTATGTCTGGAGGAAGTGGTGCTACAGGCACCATTTGTAAAGACCGGGGATGCTGCTGAACATCCTACAATGGACAGCTCCACACATCAAAGAAGTCTCGAATCCAAAATGTCAATAGTGCCAAAGTTGAGAAATCCTGGCCTACAGGAATTTATGACTTATCTGATACTGGGCTTTGAAGGCTATGTAGACAGTTGATTAATTTAGAAACAGCTTGGCTTGTGGAATAAACATACCTGGTATAGTCAGTGAACTGAAGTGAGTCAAGGAGGTCCCAGTATTGCTTCCACACTTGCTGTCTCAGATCTCTGTTCTCAGTGACCAGAGTTAAAAACCAGCTTCCCTCTGCCCTTCACATCTGTGGGTCCTATGGTTGAGGATTTTTATGTATTGTTTTTCTTTGGGGTCCTGATAAAGCTTAGATAACCAAACATAGAATTTTTAAAGGTGATTGTGAATATAAAGAACTAAGGAGTGCCTTACCCTGATCCATTCTTTACACAAGCAGCCCCAGTCAGGGAACCCTATGCCAGGGGAGGAATTGGGCCTCAGCATGGCCAAGTCTTGGCAAAGACCACTATGGCAGCAGTGTCTGAAAAAGGAGAAGAGTCCAAGGAGGGAGGAAATGACTAGGAGGCTGCTAGAGCCTTCCCTCAGCACCATGTTCTACTCACAGACCAATGTAGTAAAAATGATTTGTATTTCCTTGTTCCTTTTTAAATTTTTGAAAAAAAATTTCCATATTTGGGGGTTTTCCCCATTGCCAGGTGGTTACATTCCAAAGAAATTATATCATGGGATACAGACACAAGTATTTCCAATCATGCTTATTGTGTAGGGCTGATGGCAAGGTGATTCCCCTCCATGGCAACACATCATAACCAGGCAAGCCCCTTAAGTATCAGCAGCTGGAAGTCCAGCATCAGGACCACCCATCCCTTTGTCAGGCAGCCCCGGTTGGTGGTGGTAAATGGAGGAGACTGAGGCCTCTTTCACTCACTTAAATTCAGAGAGTGAGCCACTCTACTCCTGTTGGGAAAACCTATTTCCTTACCCAACGAGACTGTAGAAAATTCCCCTCAGCCATATACCATGCCAGGTTTCTTTTACAAGCCAACCTGTTTCCAAGCAACCCTTCTTGTAACCTTCTGGAGCCAAGTATCTGATATTCGTACTGGGAGAAAGATGAACGGATTCTCCACAGACACGGGCCCTGCCAACATGGGCCTGGGAAGAGGGGAAGCTGGATGTGTGGCTCAGGAGACAGGCAGAGGTTGTTAGAGGAAGCACAGAATATTGGAGGTGAAGATAAAGTCAGTAGTCGGCCAGGCCTTTTGTGCAACGGACTCAAGAAACATGTAAGAGAACAAAACATTTTTAGACTGATAACTGATTACTTGTGTACATCTTGAAAGTTGGCTGCTGCAGGGCCTAAACAAGAGAGAGGCCTTACAGTAGGGGTTATGTGTCCATAGGCTCATGGAAGCTTGGCATTGAGATGATCTTCATTCATTCAATATCATCTACTCAGTCATTCAGTCAACACTGAGTTAAGCTCTGAGCAAGGCATTGTGGTTAGATGGCAGATAGGTTAGCGTTGTTGGAAAGAGTGTGGGGTCAGAGGTCTGGGCTGCAGAAACCCACCACAGTTTCCTCTAATCATGCCTGGGAAGGGGGAACCAAGGGGGAAGGAAGCAGCCCTCTATTGAGCAATCAACTATGCATCGGGCACTTCCACTTGTGTTGTAGCAGCAGGAGCCAATAGTGGTGTATTTGGGACTGGGCCACTAGAAGACTGGCTTGTTGGGATCAAGTCAAGGGGTTCTTGGAAACCTGTTGAGAACAGGCCCATCACCTGACAGCCCAGGAAGATGTCCGAGTCTGGTGGCCAGATCCAATGGGGGAGATCCAGTGGGGGAGATCCAATGGGGGAGATCTAATGGGGGAGAGCCAAAGGTGTTTGTTGGTAGCTCTGACACCAACTTTTATGACCTGGGCAACAACCAAAACAATTTAATAATGCTCTCTGAGAGTTCAAGAGAAAAGGACTAAACAGAAATAAGCAGCAGCCCAGCCTCTACCCAGCTGGTACTTCTGGAAATTGCACGTGGGTGAAGCAAGGCTGCTTCCTCCTGCTCCACTTGTGAGAAAAATGACTGCCTGTTCTCCTTTCTCAGTATCGGTCTCTAAGAGTTGTAATCCAAAGAAGGCAAAATACAATTACTTTCTGTTGCATTTTTAGAGCAGCAACTGTAAGTGGGAGGGAAAAAAAAACAGACATCTAGAAAATGGTGGAATGAAATACGTTAAATCATACAAAACAAGTGGCTTCCAGTGACCACCTATACTGAAAAATAAATGAAATCAGAAAGTCGTATATCGTGTAGAATTTTAGAGGAGGAAGAAATTTTGGCAATTCTCTAAGCCAGCTGCCTTCATTTTCTAGAGGAGGTAAGTGAGCCCCCGTGGTATAATGAAGTTGTCTCAGAGTCTCACAGCCCCCTGGTGGCAGAAGGAGCCTGAAACTGATTGTGCTGCGTGTTGGTGATCCCAAATGTCTGTCCATGTCTGTAAATTAATATGGTGGGGCTTATGAAATCAGGACCATAGTCATTGTCTGTGAATACTTCTCTTTTTCTACCTTTGGTCAAAAAGTTGGTTGGTAGAAGAAGAGCTAGAAGCCTAGAGCCAGAGCCGTGGAGCCGTAGGGGTTCTCTTTCATCCTATCTGCAGCTTGGGTAGCCAGCTGGGTTTTGGAGGAGAGTGCATCTCTTCCGAAGACCTTAGTTGCTTTCCTTGCGGAAGGGCTGATCCTGGCCTCTGGGAACAGGAGGAACATAGTAATTTTAAAGGTTATGAGGAAACAAGGATAGGGATCCCGAAGGCCAGGGAGGAAAAGCCAGTGAGTTTGGAGCGTGGGAGCTGCAGGCAGGTGGGAGAAGCTGGAGGCCTAACGTGACTGTTTTATTTGTTTAAATGTACAGGGCTCAGAAATAGAGGATTTTGGAAACTGTATTCCACTGTTCTAAAAGAGAAAGTGTGTAGGGGGAAAATAGCATCTTGACTACAATGTAATCCTAGATCTTGAAACGTGAGGTTACATGGACAAAAAATGCTTAATCCAAACTTGAAAGTATGCATAATATTCAAAATTATCCCCCACCTTCAGTGCTTTACCCAGGTTATGGAGATTCTTGAAAAACATGTAAATGAACTTTGTGTATGTTAGTCTATGTACACATTTAGGAAGAGTTCCATTTAATAGTCTTTTTGTAAAACATGATCTAGGATTTATCTTTCATATGTACAATCCATCTGAATTTAAGTTTCCTCATCTGTGGGGGTAATATATGGGTTATGGTGAGAAATAAATGTTGCAAATAACTTAATCTTACACAAAATAAGCACTTAACACAATAAAATATATGTGTATTAAAATATCTCAATGGAAATCATTGCATTAGAGTCTTCAAATACTCAAAACCAGTCTTTTTCTACCCAGGAAATACCTACATTCTAAATTTTAAAGCCCCTTTAGGTAAATACTGATATTAATGTTTCAGATTGTTTTGTTTAAAGTTCTCTTGGCATTGTTCTTCTGTGGTTTTCCAGAAATATGGCCAGAGCTACAAAGCACATGGTACTGTAAACAATTGCTATGCCAGTCATTTAAAATAACTCAATTATTAAAGGAGGGATGTCTTCACCCCCACTCTTTCAGAAAAGACAGCTTGGCCTCTAAATTCTTATGAGTTTAGAGAGAAGCCGTTTTCCTCATCCCTTCTTGATGTCATTCCTTAGTCCTTACATCTGCTGGATCTATTCTATAAGGAGTGTTTAGGACTGGCATATGGAAAAATGATTTGAGATTGGTAAACAGCAAGTCACAGCAAGTGATGCCTCTCACCATCAGTCTATAAAATCACTGCATTGTCAATTTGAAAGTGTTTTTGTTCTATGTATGATTCCATCTCATTTAGCAACAGTAACGCTGCCCCTTTCTTCCTTCTAAACCTTGGATCCCTGAGCTTTGCTTTTCTATTTCATAAATATTATTTATTCCTCTAACATAGATAATGACATCTGTGATATAATATATATATGTATAATTCCCTATCATCAGCCCTTAGAGCTTATTATGAAAATTAAGAGGAGGAAGAATTAAACTGGTAGAGATTTGAAAGGAAGAGAAAAACTTTTGATTTCTTCTAGGCCTGTTTCACTACCATTTATTATATTCCTCATTATGTCTTTTATATATCAAGAAAAAAACTACAGGACCAAAACTGAGGCACAAGTGGGAAAAAACATCCAGTTATCCCTACCCCAATAAGAAGCTTCATTTTTATTTTTTTCTCTTTGTTTGGGTAAATGGATAGCAATTAAGTCCTCCTGTCTTATGAAGTCAGAGATTTATCTCTTGAATTAATTAACTGCAGAATAGTGACCAGTGGCCCAGTGAACACTATCAGAGCACTGAGAGATGCTGGTTTATTTCCCCTCCTTAGCTAAATACATTCTTCTTTTTAAAACTGAAGAGGTCAGTTGGTGGGATAAAAAAGAAAGGTTTGCAGTCTCTTGGGATAGGCGGTAAAAGATAACAACCAGATCTTGTATGCCACTGATATTTCCAGAGCATATTAAGTTTCCATGCTGGTTTCCACCTTGTTAAGGGAGTTATAATCATCCCCTCTCATTCCCTAAATCAGCAACAACAGCAGTGGTTTTGTGTGTGTGTGTGTGTGTGCGCGCGTGTGTGTGTGTGTGTGTGTGTGTGTGTGTGTGACTTCATATGAAGCAAGAGTTTGGTGGCTAGGGGTTAATAACCTCTCAAAGTAGGTGGGGATAAGATTAGGCCAGAAGGGATGGATGAGAGGGTGGAGGTTGCTGAGGGTTTCTTTGAGGGGAGGTTGCTTGTCCTAATCTTGTTTTACTTAAAGCTGGTAAACAGCCTAGATTCTAATTCCTATTCTAAAGATTCCCAATGTTATAGTGAAACCTTTCCACTTTGGCCCCATATAGGACACCTTTTAAATTAGTGCCCATGTGTCTGTGCACCTGACGTGGCAGAGGGCTGTGATATGCCCCTGGAGAACTCTGTAGAGCAGAGGTTTGACTTTGGCCCTGACCCATCTCCACACCTATGGGCAAAGAGTTAACCATGGATTTGCCAGTCAAAGGAGAATGCAAATTAAAAGAGTAGAAGCTGGCTTGGTATTGCTTGGAAACAGGCCCATGTAGCCAATAAACAAGCAGTTGGAGTAGCCACATATTTTAGCTGGGCCTGTGCTAAACTGAAACACAAAACTACAAAGCTGCTATTTCTGTAATTCTATGTGGGGTTATGACATCAGGTATGACAGTTATGAGCATGGACTCAGGGTTAACAGATCTAGGTTCAAAGGCCAGCTTTGCCACCTCCTCACTGTGTAGCCTTGGATAAGCTGATTTGTCTTTCTGGGCCAGTTTCATCTTATGTAAATCAAGAGTGAGTAATTTTGTACAAGGCTTGGACTACAGTAAGTACTCAGGAAAGGCCAGCTAGCTAATAGAATGGTGAAAAGAGCCATGAACATATTCCATTCATTCCCCATCAAAAGAAGAGTGAGTGGAGTTATGGCAAGAAAGGTACTACCGTAATGTGAAAAGATTCCACCTAAAGATACCTGATCATTTCTTACTTCAGGGAAGCCCATCTTACAGGTCCTTTCTGGCCCTACAGTGTAAGACTTTAAAAGACATAGGTAGGCAGGCACAATTGCAGTTTCTCCATATCTTTCTGCCTAGGTGTGTTTCTCAACCCCCACTTCACCCACAAGCCGCTGTTACATGTTCCTCCAAGAGTCCAGCATCCCAGTGAGCCAATTAGGGAACACACTCCTTATTTCTTATTGCAAAAGTATATATTTAATTGTGAATATGGATGTAAATTCTTCTAAAGGACTATTTTAAATTTTAAATGAAAAAGGCTAGAGAAGTGTAAAATTTTATTATAAAAAGGAATAAACAAGAACCTTATTTGGTAGATGATAAAGAATAGCTATAGTTTCTGCCCTGTGAGAGCATACAATTTTAATAATCAAAACTCTTAAGAGAAGGCATGGAAATTTTATTGTTTTAGAGCTTCCATGGGGACTATTTTACAAATGCAGTTTAACTTTAATTGCTGTAAAATAATCGAACATGACTATTAGTGTATAACCATAAAAAAATGAAAATTATAAAGTTAAGAGCAAATAATACAATTAATACACGAAAAGAGAATCTGTCTCACTAGTGATCAGGAAAATGGAGACTAAAACAACAAGACTGGCAAAAGTTAACAATATTGATGATACTGGTATTGGTAGGAGTATGAGGATAGAATCATTCTTACACAGCACTCTGTTGGTGAGTATGTAAATTGATGAAATCCGTAGAAGACATCTTGGCAGTACCTACCAAAGGTATGAATGTGCATTTTTTTAACTCATCAGTTCTTCTAGGAATCAAAGCTGCAGAAATATTCAAGAAATAAATGTATAGGAGTATATGAACAAGGATATTCATCACCACATTATTTTCTATTAAAGAGAGAGAACAAGAACCCTAGTGTTTATCAATAAGAGAGTAGTTAAAACAATTGTGGTACATACAAGCTATGAAAATCTATGTAACCATTACAAATAATGAGATCTGTATAGATGGAAGCATAGTATTTGGGGGGAAAGAAAGCAAGCTGAAACAAAGTATGAATAGTACAGTCTCATTTTAATTTTATTTTTATTTTTGGGATAGGGTCTCCCTCTGTCAACCCAGGCTGAAGTGCAGCGGTGCGATCTCAGCTCACTGCCACCTCCGCCTCCCAGGCTTAAGTAATCCTCCTGCCTCAGCCTCCCCAGGCAAGAGCCACCATACCCAGCTAATTTTTGCATTTTTTGTAAAGACAGGGTTTCACCACATTTTCCAGGCTGGTCTTGAACTCCTGAGCTCAAGCAATCCACCCACCTCAGCCTCCCAAAGTGCTGGGATTAAAGGCATGCGCCACCACGCCCAGCCTCATTTTTATCTGTAATGCATGTATACAGACATGTATTTTTCAGTGTGTAGAGAAAAAAGCCCCAAACACACACTAAACAGTTGACAGTAGTTAACCCTGAAGAATAAGTGTGAGAAGGGCACATTGGTGTTTTACTTTCTGTAGTTAAGAGTTTTTTTTAACTTTTTCTCAATGAGCATGGGCTACAATTTACCTTTCTAAATTGAGCAATGGTATCTTTATGGATATTTATCTTTCAGTCTAATATATTTTTGAGCCTATATTGTTTTTCAGGTAAAGAGCATTTGGTTATAGGTCCATAGGGTATATGCGCTTGGAATATAGATCAAAACAAGAACCAGAATGACCGTGGCTTAAGCTAAGTTGAAGTTTATTTCTCACACGCATGAAGTGCAGAGGTCATTTACTTGCCTCTGCAGGGTATTCAGGGGCCTAGGTTTCTATCTTGTTTTTCTACCATTCTCAATGTATAGCTAACAAAAGCAATTAAAGAAGCCTACTTCATCTCTGTCCATCACATCTGTACACAGCACACCCCTTCCTGGTGAGGATGTGACCTGGGAGTCAGACACATCATTTCCTGTCCCAGCTCAATAGCCAGAAAATAGTAATGTGATGATACCTACCTAAAAGAGAACCAGGCAAAATACCCAGTTGAAATCCGTTACTATATCACAAGGTTTCCGAACCTCAGCACTATTGACATTTGGGCTAGATAATTGTTTGTTGAGGGGGGCTGTTCTGTGCATTGTAGGATGTTTAGCACATCCCTGGCCTCTGTCCAATCAGTGCTAGGAGCGCTGCCCAGGTGTGACAACCCAAATTGTCTCCAGACACAGCCAGATGTCCCTGAGGGCAAAGTCAAGCCTCTTGAAGAACAACTGCTAAGTAAGAAGAGAATAGATGCTGCAGACAACCAGTAACATCCGCTATAAGCATTGTGTTATTTCCCCCAAAACAGTGCTTAGCACTGAACTAATATTTCACCTTTCAAATAACAAGTCCTCTACCAGGAAATCGAACATGCTAAGATTGTGTCAAATTTTATTTTGGTTGATTCTAGGATGAAAAGTCAATCCTGTCTTATTTTAATCTATTGAATCTAAACTGATATTTATATCAAATAAATAACAATTTTTATTTGAATACACAGACAAATGAAATATTCTTCCCTAGTGTGTAAGAATAGTATTAAGGATATTATACTGTGTTACATTTTTAATGAATATCTCAGTTTAAAGTGTAATATTTCTGAAAGACTAATATAACAGCAAATATATACAGCAAATATAACAGCTCTATCCTAAATCAAGAATTTCATCTGCAGTTGATGGCCTGTCTCTTTTTAGGGCAATTAAGTGTGCATAATTTGATGCTGCTGTATTATGAATACTTTAAGAGTACAGTATTTTTCTGTTAATGAGGAGTGTTTACTTAACATGCTCTTCCTTTCCAATGAGGGAACATGCTTTGCTGCCAATCAAATTAAGGTGGAGGTCATTTCAAAGAAACCATGAAACACTTTTTCTTTATTCTGCCTCTCCTATTAAATGTTGAGAAGTAAATCTTCTATCAAACAGATGGATATACTGGGATCTTGTTAAAAGGCTGCTTGATAAAAAGGGAAAATTAAATATAAAGTGGATCTGTGTTGGGCTTCTTCCAAGGTTGTTTAGTGCCTAGTGTGTCAGAATAACCTTGTTATAAGGCAAATTCACCACATGGAGTGTTCCTGCCAGCCTCGGGAAGGCCATCATTTAATGGAACTCCAGTATTCTTATTTTTGAAAATGCAGATGCTGCAGAAATTATATCAGAAATGTCGTGGCCAATCATGAAAATAACAGAATACCCCAAAAGTCACGTATGAAATGATTCATACTGGGAGACGGGAGTAACCGCTTTTAGCTGCTGTAATGAACAGAGGCTGTGTAGAGGCATGATTGGTAAAGCTGGACCTGGAAGAGTGGGTAGGGTAGGATACTGAAAAGAGAATGGAAAAGGACAGCATGGAAAGCCCAGAGATCAGTGGATGCAGAGACCAGAAATCACAAGGCAAGTTTAAGTGGGACAGTTTGGCTAAAGTGGTGGATTTGCATAGAGGCAAGAGGATCTCTGGCTTGTGGCCAAAACAGTAACTGGTCCACCAGAGTTTGTGCCCCCTCTTCCAAAGCACAGCTGGGTCTGGAAAGCAGCTGCAGAGCCGGCCCTCCTTGCATCTGAGCCGGGCCATGTGGCTTATCCTTACTGGTGTGCTATGAATGAGTCATTGTCTGTAGGACCTGGGCAGTTAAAGGATGGCACACTTAAATCAGATAATTTGGAAGGAATTTAAGAGGGACTCTTTTTATGAGAACACATGGACACAGGGAGGGGAACATCACACACCGGGGCCTATAGGCAGGTGAGGGGCAAGGGGAGGGAGAGCATTAGGACAAATACCAAATGCATGCAGGGCTTAAAACCTAGATGACAGGTTGATAGGTGTAGCAAACCACCATGGCGCATGTATACCTATGTAACAAACCTGCATGTTCTGTACATGTATCCTAGAACTTAAAGTAAAATTTTAAAAAAGAAAAAAAGAAAGACTCTGTTTGCAAAGATGTGGGAGAAATGCAGGGAAACCATGAGGGGTAGTTCAGTGTCTTGAGGCAAAATGTACCTTGTTACCCGCCTCCCCCACACCGCCCCCCAAGCCATAAAAAGGTAAGAGAATGGCACTATTTCTAGATCCCAGAGTAGGAATCATCTGGAAAGATCCACAGAGAGGAGCTGTAACCTTCAGAAGGACACAACCAGACCGAGTCAAACCCTTAAGGAGGGAGGGATGGAAGTAAACACTTTGACCTCACTCTCAAACCTCCGTCCAGTCTTCTGCCATGGTGTCCCATTGGCCAAACCCAACTTGAAGCCAGAGGGAGCCCTTTGATGTGGCCTTACTGATGGTAACCCAGGGCACAGAGCAGGGTGAAGGAGGGTTGAGGGACAGACCTGGGGTAGATATCCTGCACTGTCACTTCCTGGCAAAGGTAGGAAGAAATGGATATTCTCTCACTTCTCCTATCAGCCAGCTGGACTGGTGGGATTTTACGATCCTAGGGGCTACTAGAGCTACAGGGATGCAGGAGCCAGGCTCTCTGAATCACCTGACAAAGGCAAGTGGATTATCATTCAGAGACACTCACTGTGGACTATGTCCTATCAAAAAATAAACTTCTCTTGAATCAAGACATTGAATTTTAGGAGTGTGTTTTTTTTATAGGAGTTGGTATTTGAGGATTGATTTATTACAGCATTTAGCATTAACAGGAACTCAATTGTAGAAAGTTTTGAAGGCCAAGCAAAGAATTTGGATTCATTTCTACAGATGGTCAAAAATTAGTGGAGGCTTCTATGCTGGGAGGTGGTTTTAAAAGGAAAAACAGAAAGAGAGCCTTGGAATGATGAGTCTGGCAGTCACATGGCAGGTGGAATGGAACACAGTGAGCAATCCATTGATGCAGCTGGCCCAAACCCCATGTGATCAGCGGGACCTGTGAATCAGTCCCACACAATACAAGCTGAAGGGATGGAAGCATAATCACATTCCAAGGTCAGGTGCCAGCCTGCCATGTAGAACTTGGGGAAGGAGGTGGTCTAAGACCAGTTGAATGATCACCCCACTCTATGAAAGGGCCTGGCTGGCCCACTGTGAGATATGGAAGAGGAAATTTGGAAAGAGTTGTTGATATGTCATGAGTAACCCACATAAGGGAGAGGCTTGGGAGAGGGTCTGCCCACCATCTCAAGCCTAGGGAAGGGGGCTTCTGTGAGACCGCTGAAGAGTGTGCTGTGTGCTCCCTGGAGCCTGGGGGATGCAATAGACTATAGTATTTTTCTGAAAAATCAGAAAGTTTTCAGAAGAGAAGTTTTGGTCAGCTGCCCTGATGATGGCAAAACCAAAAAAGGCTCCTTGGGGAGGGTGGGTGTTCCAGGCAAATGATATGTGACCATTGGAGGACACTGAGCTCTAGAGAGAGCTAATGTGGGGTCACCCCAGTCCTGTCTATGTGAGGACCTGGAAAAACAACAGGAAACTACCAGGCAGAGGAATGCAATAGCCATTTGCGGGGGAGAACTGCAGACCCCATGAGAGCACCTCACAAGAAAAAAAGATACATACCTGGACAGCCTTTTCAGTTCCTGGTACATTTTACAACTGTACTCTTCAAAAAACACCTTTCCTACCTCTTTTCTCCTCCCTCTAGCAACCAGTCAGAAAAGAGAAGAGAGGCTCCCAAGCCCCTCCCACTGCTGGAGGCCGGCTTGTGCCAGGCAAGCTGGGGGAAGAGAGAGATGGCTACCAAAAGCATATATAAGTTTTTATTATTATTATTATTATTAAACTGGACTGTACATACCAAATGTCTAGATGAGACCATTTTTACAGATCTATGACTGGGAATAAACAGAAGACTTTTTTTTTTTTTGAGACAGGGTTTCATTCTGTCATCCAAGCTGAAATGCAGTGGCACAATCACAGCTCGCTACAACCTTTACCTCCTAGGCTCAAGCAATCCTCCTGCCTCAGCCTCCTGAGTAACTGGGACTACAGGTGCCGCCACCATGCCTGACCAATTTTTTGATTTTTTGTAGAGAAAAGGTCTTACTATGCGGCCCAGGCTGATCTCATACTCCTAGGCCCAGGTGATCCTCCTGCCCTGGCCTCTCAAAATGCTGGAATTACAGGTGCAAGCCACCATACCTGGACAGGACCTTTTATTCCAGAAGCCACCAGAAGGGTCATAGACCTGCCGTATATTTCATGCTGGGGCAGAAGAAAAATCTAACCCCAGAATACATTTAGAGGAACAGTGGGAGACAAAAATAAACTTGTTATGATTACATTTTATAAAAGCGCAATCATTACATAGGTTTGTTGCATTAAGGCCTTGACCTAAAAGAGAAAGCTAAAAAGATGAGCAACTCCTAAACATGCCTTTGTCATCCCTCAAAATGTATTTTAAAACATAGTAGCAATACCTTCATTGGAGGACATTTCCTTCCCAATATATAAAACGTAAAATTTAGAAAACTTGGGAAGTACAAAACTTGAAAGCAAAAATCACCTAATATCCCGCTATCCAGAAATAATTGTACATTTTGGTATATTTCCTTCCTGTCTTATTTTCCTCCGTGGATATGTGCACATGCACTTGGTTTTTCTTGTTTAAATTTTATGATCTGTATTGTGTCCTGCTTTTTAAACTTAACATAGTATCTTATTTTTCTAAGTTAAGGATCACTTCTAAAATATGATTTAAGTGATGGCATAATTTGACGAGTCCATCAAATAATTTTGTCAAATATGCTAGATCCAGATTTAGGTTTATATATGAATTAACAATATGAATGAGAAAAATATAGAGAATTTGACTCATAGCTTTAGATATTCCATCAAGTTGTAGTATTTATATTATCAGATGAAAGAGCTACTTGTGGAGACGGTTGTCACTCCTTTCTTCAAACTCTCTTTTCTTGGTTTCAGTGAAGCCATATTTCCCTGATTTTCTTCTACTGTGTTAGTCACTCCTACGTCTCCTCCAAAGCTTTTCCTCCTTCCATCTATTTTCTAAATGTTGTTGTGGTTTAGGACTCTCCTTGGATACTCCCCTCTCTCTCTCGGTTTTCTCATTCAACCCCTTGGTTTTCAATATCATTTATATGCTAACAACTCTCAAAATGAAATATTCTCTCTAACGCCTATCCCAAGCTCCAGACTTGTATGTTAGCATCTCCAGTTGGATGTCTCATTAGCATCTCAAATGGAACTCTGAATCTCTGCTCCAAAATAGGTACCTTCCTCAGTTTCCTCAGCTTGGTAAAGTGACTTCAGTCCTCTCAACTGCTGAAGGAAAATGCCAGGAGGCATTGCTGGTACTTTTCTGACCCTTATTTCTAGTTTGCAGCAAATTCTGTCTCCCTCCCTCCAATATATCTCAAATCCACCTCCTCTGCCCATCCTCTCGTTCATCACCCTTCTCTAAGCCATCAGTATCTCTATATGAACCACTACAACTGCCCCCAATCACTTTCCTGCCTATAATCCCTCCAATGAAACTGGTTGTAGGACTATGGAAATTATACAGTTTGTGGGTAGGCAAACCTCCTCCTCTCTGAGAGGAAGTGGGACAACCTCTTGCTTCTGAGTTCTTCAAATCATTTCTCAAGTTCTTTCCTGTATTAATTTTCTATTGCTTCTATAACAAATTACTACAAGCTCAGTGGCTTAAATCAATGCAAACTTATTATCTTATAGTTCTGGAGGTCAAAAGTTCTAAAATCAAGGTGTTGACAAGGCTGCGTTCCTTCAGAGGCTCTAGCAGGGAATCAATTCCTGCTACTCTAAGTAGCAGCCAGAGTGAACCTTTTCAAATAAGAATGCTGTTCCCTCATTGAAACACATCAAACCATTAGGATGGCCTATAAGACCCAGATCTCAGTCTGTCCAGTCTTTCCAGCCTCCAGTTCTGACACTTTCCCTGTTACCCGACTAATGAACTCATATGATTTGCTTTCAGGTCCCTGAACCTTACTGCTTCTCTATCCCTGGAAATCAACTCCCCTAATTTCCTAATGTGCTTTGTCTTTCTTCACCACACATAGTAGTCCAAAATGTCAATTCCTTAAGGGCAAGACTCTGTTCAGGTCACCTTTATGTCCCCAGTTTGTGCAAAGGGCACAGCCAGTCTTTGTTGACACGACTTGTTGACTGGCCCATTCTCACTTTTCAGGTCTCAGCCTACAGATCATTCCTCAGAGAGACCTCTGAGACTCCATCATTCTTGAGTGGGTCTCCGCCCTTCTGACCTCAATTATTTCATGCTGTTCTTTCTGTCACTGACTTCATTTGTCTTTATGCATGTGTATCTTTGTCTGTTTAATGTCTCTTTCCCCCACTAGACTAGAAACTCCCATGAGAGCAAGAGCCACGTCTCTTTTTTGGCTTATGCTTCCCACAATGCCTAAAATAATGCCTGGCTCATACTAAGTGCTCAGATCTTTGCTGGCAGAATGAACAGCCTCTGACTGAATGGGGTTCTGAGGGAACCTCTTCTCTCTGCTGGGGGCAACACTGGAAAAAATGCCAGGGTCAATCCTGAAGTAGAGGAGTGTGATCCACAGAATAATGGGACCCCAAAGAGATCCATGCCCTAATCCTTGGAACCTATTAAGAAGACATTGCCAATAACTCCACACACTTGGCAGGTGTGATTAAGTTAAAGATTTTGAGATAGGGAGATTATCTTAGATTATCCAGATGGGTGCTTATAAAGCGAAGTGAGAAGATCAGAGTCACAGAAGGAGATGTGATGAGAGAAGCAGAGGTCAGAGGGAGACAGAGATTTAACAATTCTGCTGGCTTTGAAGATGGAGGAAGAGGCCACAAGGAATGCGGGTGGACTCTAGGAACTGATTCCCCACTAGAGTCTCAGAAGGAACGCAGCCTTGTCAAAACCTTGATTTTAGGACTTCTGACCTCCAGAACTGTAAGATAATAAGTTTGCATTTTTTTAAGCCACTAAGCTTGTAGTAATTTATTATAGAAGCAACAGAAAACTAATACAGGGAAGAACTTGAGAAATGATTTGAAGAACCCAGAAGAAAGAGGTGGTCCCACTTCCTCTCAGAGAGGAGGAGGTTTGCCTACCCACAAACTGTATAATTTCCATAGTCCTACAACCAGTTTCATGCAATCTCTCTCTCTTTTTCCTTAGTTCTCTCAGTGGGAATCTATCCCTGTTTCTTTCTCCTTAATTCTCTCAGTGGGACAAATCAGTGGACTATGCCTTGTTTCTTGAGTATAGGTTCAGGGAGAGGAGGGAGAACCTGGAGCTGGGTTTGAGCTGTAGAAATGAAGGAACGTGGACCAGGTGTGGCGGCTCATGCCTGTAATCTCAACATTTTAGGCAGAAGAATCTCTTGAGGTCAGGAGTTTGAGATCAGCCTGAGCCATAAAGTGAGACCCTATCCCAACAAAAAATTGAAAACATTAGCCAGGCATGGTAGCATACACCTGAAGTCACAGCTACTTGGGAGGCTGAGGTGGGAGGATGGCTTGAGCCCAGGAGTTTGAGGTTACAATGAGCTGTGATCATACCACTGCACTCCAGCATATGTTGTAGAACCGGGGTGGTTACTGAAGAGGAATGAAGGAGAAATAATAAATAAATGAGGAGGCTGGTCAGCATCTCCCTTCCCATATACCCATATAAGAATTACTCTCTTGCTCTTTTGTTGTTGTTGTTGTTGTTGTTAGTAAGACTGAGTCTTGCTCTTTTGCCCAGGCTGGATTGCAGTGGCGCCATCTTGGCTCACTACAACCTCTGCCTCCTGGGTTCAAGTAATTCTCCTGCCTCAGCCTCCTGAGTAGCTGGGATTACAGGTATGCACCACCATGCCCGGCTAATTTTTGTATTTTTAGTAGAGATGCGGTTTCACCATGTTAGCCAGGCTGGTCTCGAACTCCTGACCTCAAGTGATCCACCCTCCTCAGCCTCCTAAAGTGCTGGGATTACAGGCGTGAGCCACTGCACCTGGCCCTCTCTTGCTGTTAATAGGTGATACTGAACCATTTCTTTATGGCCTAGTCTAAGGCACCTTGTCAGTGAATATCTCTGATTTAGAATTAGACTCTCAAAATCTATGGTTTTGGGAAAATAGATCTTCTCAGAAACAGAGAAAGCATTGGACCTCATCCCTGGTAAAAATGCACACAAGCGAAAATTTTCACATGTAGTTTTTAGGGGTTCATAAGGTCAGCTTGCTCAAAGGATAGAGTATTTGGTTTTTAATATATATATCAGGCGTGGGAGTTGGTGGGAAGCAGACAGGGAGTAATATTCTAAGATAGGCTTCCAGTGTTAAGCTAAGGGGTTTGGACTTAATCCTCCAGGGAGGGCGCTGAGAACCCATTAGAGGGCTTCAAGCAAGGCACTGACATGATCAGATTTGTGCTTTTGAAAACAATCACTCTGCAAACATCTATATTGGCCATAATCCCAACATTAGTTCATCCATTCACCTTAGGTGGAAAAATGCTGTTGACATGAAATGTTTTAATATTTCCTTTTAAAGCCGGTGATATCAGATGGCATATTAAGTGACCTAATTTTATAGACAGTGTGCTGTAGAAAGCAGTTTTGATGTAAGGACATCAAAATCTTGTCAGACCATTGCTTTTCTAAGAGAGGGTTTGCTTAGGCATTTGGTCTTATTGCAGCTTTCATCATTATTATCTCATTGTTCGCTGCTTCTCAGCTTTTATCAGATCCATCTCTAGCAGAGAAAACTCAGGTAAGTAAAGCAAAATTGTAGAATGCCGTATTGGGAGCCTTCTAGAAGACCAGCGTATGCACACACTAGCTAAGGGATTTAGACCAAGTTCATCTCCTGGAGCCACGGTTTCCTTATCTATACTATGGCATTAGAAACCCTACCTAGCTATGTAACAGTTGTGACAATCAAATGTGATCATTAAAAGACAGTGCTTTGAAAACCATAACATATTACCCAAATGCAAGCTGATATTCATTTTCCTCTTAGTATTACCATCATATCTGAACATGTTTGGGTTAATACAGAGGAGCTGTGAAACTAAACGTTGTGGTTTGCCTTTATGATATTATATGGTTCTCCCTTTCTCCAAGTATCAAATGCTTTAGAGGTTTTTCTAGTATCCAGGCAACATATTGCCTCCACTTAGCCCTTGCAAAAACCTGAATTAAAAATAGACTCTGTTTGCTGTGTTCTGAAACCTAAACCTATATGTTTTAAAGGAGTCAAAGGTTCCCCTTGGCACTCAAAGGGGCAGTAGTCCTGTCCTAGCACTTTTAGAGCATATGCCAAGCCATGCAGAGGAAAGCGGAGAAGCTCAGTTGTGCAAAGCCGGCGACCCACCACCGTGTCACTGGTCTGTTGGTGGTATCCTGGAGGAAGGAAGGGAGCTCTGGCAGCTTAGAGTTTTCAGGGAAAGGACTATTGGTTCTAGTACTGCAATCACCAACACTTCACACAGAAGGTTCTTTGTCATCATCATGATTTACTCATCTCATCAGAGACACTCCAGGTAGTGTTTCAAAGTGTTTTTTCACAGTTTCGAAGTACATCTGGCTTAATATTAGGATGTGCCTCAGACATTTCCACAAAGCAGACAAGATGCTTTTTTTCTATTTTATTTTTTAATTGACAAGTAAAAATTCTATGTATTTATTGTGTACAACATGTTGTTTTGAAATATGTATACATTGTGAAATGGCTCTGTTGAGTTAGTTAATTGAGGTAATGTGCATTTCCTCACATAGTTATTTTTTGTGATGAGAACACTTAAAATCTACTTTCTTGGTGATTTTTAAAATACGATCATTGTTATTAATGTAGTCACCATATTGTACAATAGATCTCTTGGACTTATTCCTCCTATCTAACTGAAATTTTGTCCTTGGACCAATATCTCCCCAAGCCCCCAGCCCCCAGCCCCCAACCAGCCCCTGGTAACTGGCATTCTACTTCGAGTTCAACATTTTTAGATTCCATATATAAGATGCTTTTTAGTGATACCCAAATATATCACTATTAAAGCATTTAATTTTTACACAGACCTGGGGAGGAGGAAACTTTGAGGTGTCATTCCTAGTATGTCAGCAAAATGCCGCCTTTTGTTAATAGTCCCCATGTTACCAGTGGTGACATTAACGATGGTGTTTGTACAGCTTTACCAAGAAGTTTACAAGTTTTTCTTTGGCTTACCCGTGGGTGGGTATGATTGGAAGCAAATAAAATTTTTACCCTTTTTTCACCAAAAGGAATGGCTCTCTCAGAGCTTTTGCTTTGTTGAGGTCAAACATTCAGACTTAAAAGAGAACTTCCGACTTTGATTCTAGGCTCATTTTGCAAACACGGATATGGAGGCAGCCTGGGTTTGGCAGTCAGACTCCACCACATACTAGCAAAGGGACTTGGGCAAGTCACTTAACCTTGCTGAGCCTTAAATCCACCTCTATAAAATGGGAACAGTTGTTACTATGCCTCACGGTTCTGGAGAGGGTCAAATGAGTGAGGAGATTCTGATTTAGAGACAGTGGAGTATATCTTGGGACTCTGGAGCCAGCCTCCCTAGAGGTGAGTCCCAGCTTCACCTTGTCAGTAGCTGTGTTACCTCGTGTAAGTTGCTAAACCTTCCTGAGCCAATAGAAATAGTAAGAGTGCCTACCTCATACAGTCGTGAGGATAAAAGGCTTAATATAACCAGAAAGCACTTAGAACAGTGCCTGCCATTTAGTAGTAAACACTACATTAGTATGTGCTATGATTATGATAGATTATGATCATAATTGTTATTCATATATCAAGTGCCTGGCGTAAATTAATTGGTCAAAAAAGATTAATAACTACTTTTATTATTTCTCCCATCAGAGCACCTGAAATTTAAATGCTCTGAAAGGAAAGTAATATTATTACCAGTCTGTTTTTGATTTAACTAAATATATAACAGCAGGGTTCTTTTCAAAATCTTACTCCTCAGGGACTCAAAACTTAACCTTACACCAGAGGAGAAAGATTTTTTCTTAGAACAAGAGCATATATTTGGTCCTCACTCCAGACCTTTGGAATCAGAAATTCTGGGGACATGACCGTCATCTGTTTTAGCAAGTGTACCCAGTGATTCTCATGTTCCTGAAGTTTGATAACACTAGGTGTAGACTAGTCACAGCTTTGACTACCTTCTGTTGCCAGGGTGGAGACAACAAAGAATTGGTTACTCTCTTTGGCAGGCTGTTCCAGCCCAAGAAGTGTTAAAATGATGTTATCGTGGTGGTTTTGTGAGTTAAGCAGATACAGATAGTTCTGGAAAGCAGTGTCAGGGGTGCGGTACGGGGGCTGCAGAGCACTTGGGCAGCATGTGAACCTGTTGATAGATCTGGCTTAGAACAGTGTGGTGTATCGGGCCCTCTGGGAAGTGCTCATGTCACGTCTTGTGCCTTACCAGTCTGAGTGACGCATGGGAGAAGAGATGCCTTTTGAGTTTTTATGCAAGGTTAAAATGAAGAAAATCCATTTCAGCCTTTAAAAGTCAGAGCTACTGGTACAAAAGGTCACTGACGCCAAATGGTGGCATTGCAGAGCTCCGAGAGGGAGCATTAAAATAGCAGGGGTTTTTTTTGTTTGTTTGTTTTTTGTTTTTTTTTTAAGAAACACTGAATGCACTGTGGGCTTAAGTCTTAGTCTTTTGCCATCTTGCTGCCCTTAAATAAAAGGGCATGTGAAAAAAGAAAAACACGAAAACATTTTTCTACCTCCTTAAGTGTCAAGGATGTAGATAGTCATCCTCACACTAAAGGTGACATAACCTTTATTGTGGAATAAGCAAAGTGATGAAATGATGCCCCTATGAGAAAGTAGTCTGTAGATGAACTAGAGACCTAGCCCTGCTCTAGATGTAGTCTGTTTGGAGGTCAAGTTTGGATAACTGAAGATGACACTGCCTTGGGAAATGAAGCCAATCTCAGAAGTCGTGTGGAGAGGTTGTAAGATATTAATTTGGCTCTGTATACACTGCATTCGTGTTGACAGAACAGCATCCCAATTGATTGAAAAGAATCTGCGAGCCATCTGAATAGAAACAGTGTTTAAGTCATTAAGAATGGATTGATTACCAGGGCAAATAAGGAGACCTGAGGATCAAGGACCGAATTCAGGGGACACTGCAATTATAGCAAATACAATATGAGAGGTCAGAGAAGAAGTGACAGGAGAGACTATAAGAAAAGCTGGAAGTGGGCCGGGCATGGTGGCTCACACCTGTAATCACAGCACTTTGGGGCTGAGGTGGGCAGATCACATGAGGCCAAGAGTTTGAGACCAGCCTGGCCAACATGGCGAAATCCCATCTCTACTAAAAATACAAATATTAGCCAGATGTGGTGGTGCATGCCTGTAGTCCCAGCTACTCAGGCGGCTGAGGCATGAGAATTGCTTGAACCCGGGAGGCAGAGATTGCAGTGAGCCAAGATTGCACGACTGCACTCCAGCCTGGGCGACAGAGTAAGATGCTGTCTCAAAAAAAAAAAAAAAAAAAAAAAAAAATATATATATATATATATATATATATATATATATATATATAGAAGTGGCTCCAGGACCATATTCTATCATAGAAATCAAGAGAAGAAATTTTTTCCAGAATAGACAGGTGTTCTCTGGTGTTAAAAGCTTGAAGAAATAAAAAGATATAAAGCATGTGGGGAGGTGGGGATGGGTCTTAGATTTGCTAAGTAAAAATATTAAATCAGAAAGAAAGTATCTTTTCTATAAAGTAAATGATCTTTATTACATCCGTTCCTGTCAGGGTTTCTTAACCTGAGCATTATTGACATTTTGGTCTGGATGATTCTTTGTGGTGGGAGCTGTCCTGTGCAGCATCCCTGGCCTCTACCCACTGGACGTAATGCCACCACCTCCAGTTGTGGTTACCAAAAAATGTCTTCAGATATCGTCAGATGTTCCTGGTGAAGAACCACTGATTTAAGTATTTAATTCCTACCATGTATGTAGCACTACATTAGGCAGTGCAAGGCATAAAAAGTATGACACACTTCACCATAAAAAAATACATTCTAATTTTCCTAAATTGAGTTATTCTGTTATTTCTCCTATTATGTTGGTTAAAACTATATATGTGTATACTCATACACACACACATACACACACACACACACACACACACACATATACAGTAGTTATTCTCCAAGTTAACATTACATCAGCTTAATTATTGAATGATATTAGAAAAGTAGTAAATGGGAAATATTGGTGTCCCCATGCTGTGTGTTTTAGCACAGATCAATGTGAGAAATTATTATGGATCTATGGTGAGACTAGTAAGCAATTTCCAAATTAAATTATAAGAAACATTATCACAAAAAACATATGAAAAGAAAGAGCTTTAATGTTTGGAATAGATTCTGCATCAAAAGAAGCAACTTATCATCTTGCCAAACCTCAGCCTCATCATTGTTTTGGAGCAAGAAAGAGAATTGAACCTCACTCATGTTTTGTTGCCTGTACCATTGAACAAGGCCCTGACTGTTAAGACTAATGTTGAGACCCTTGTTTTCTTTGCAGACTGCATCATCTGCTATTAAAGGTGCTATTCAGCTGGGAATAGGATACACAGTGGGTAATCTCACTTCCAAGCCAGAACGAGATGTTCTTATGCAAGACTTTTATGTGGTGGAAAGTGTGTTCCTACCCAGGTAAGAACATTTTTATTTGTGATGATTTCCATGCTAAGGAACCTTCTTTGTGACAACCCCATATTGAAGGGCTTTTCTACTATGTACATGTTTATATGTACAGATGTGAATATTGGGCCTTTGGCAGGGCCAAAGGCAGTCCAAATGATGTTTACTTCCTGTTTCATCAGGATGTCTCGCAATTTTTATGTGGAGATGGTAAATAGGTTTCATCTATGGACTAATTCTAATTAGTTGTGATGAATGCCTGGAAGACCATATGGAGAAAGATTTTGAGGTTCAGTGGGAAAGAGTGCAGTAATCACAGAGTAATGTCCGCCAAGGGTTTATAGAAAGAAGGCTTCCATGAAGCAGCAACTGGTGCTAGGTTTTTGCTCCCCCTAATTTAAAAGCATGGGCTGGTAGGCCCATAATTGGGCCTCAAATCTGAGTTTAGTCTTATCTCTTCTCTTTTATGATGACTTTAACTTAACTTTCCTCGAGAAAACATAGATAATCCTGCTGTTTGCAAAAATACCAAAGTTACCCGTACATGTTGTCTCTAGCTTTCATCATTTTAGGGTGAGGGAATCAATTATTTAAAAACAAATACATCTGGAAGTGGATGATGGTAGTATGAATGTATTAATGCCACAGAACTGTACACTTAAAAGTGGCTAACGTAGTAAATTTTATGTTGAGTATATTTTACCACAATAAAACTAATTCATTAAAAATTCTATTACTACCTTCATTTAGGAAGAGAAGAAGTAATCATTAAATAAGTATCACCACAAGTGACAGGATTTTTCAAATGATCCAGAAAATAAAAATAAAGATATTCAATTTGGAGACTTGTCTTTGGAGCTGTGAGAATTGATTTTAACATTTCTCTTAAAAATAAGTCATGTTATTACCGGGCTTGGGTAAACATAGCTAAAGTGACACTTTGTTTACCACTAGTGTCCTCATCACCTTATTAAAAATCTATTATGTATCTTTAGAATAATTGTCTTTACACATTTATCTCTGTGTCCAGGTGTCAACTGCCTAAAAATAAAACCTGTTTGTGGACATGCAGTAACCCCCACATAGTCACCAAGGAGCAGAGCCCATAAATTTTTAAAAGTCAGCTACCTCATTTTGCTTTAAATGCTCTTAGCTGCAGAATAAAGTTGGTCTACTGGCCTTTTGAAGTCTGCTTGTCTAGGGTCCTCTAGCAGCCATGAGAACCAGATTCCAGGCAGAAAATGGACAACCCCAAGGCCCAAGATATAATCCTTGCTCATGATCCTACTCTTCTTTCTATAGTTGGAAATGTTCTCTGTATTCGTTTTTAACAGTCTACCATTCCAAAAAAAAAAAAAATATGTATTAACTACATGTTTTTCTCTTAAAAGCCAGGGGGTCATGAGTTTATCTTCATCTTTTGGTATGATTTTTTTAGGTTCATAATGCTTGTAAGTGTGTTTGCAGGATGTTTGTTTGAGCTCTCATGGTCTCCAAAGGTCTCTACCCAGACATTTCAACTTTGTTGTTCTTTGGCTACAAAGAACAGGAGAAATGGAGGACTGTTGTGGGAGTGTGGAGACAGTGAGCTCAGGGTGCTGAGAGCATTACAGCTGAAGGTGGGGGTATAAAGACGTTCCATGTGCTCCCCCTGTCCTCACTGACTGATCTCTTCTACTTCCAGTGTCCAATCAACACAGCCAACCATCGACAGGCACTTGGGGAAAGCATGGCTCAGGCATGAGGTCCCCAAATCCTAAACACGGGCACGCCTGGAACTTGCTAGACATGCAGATTCTCGGGCTCCACCCAGACCAACTGACTTAGAAAGTCTGTGGGTGGGAACCAGGAATCTTTTAACAAGCCCTCGGGGTGATTCTCAGCACAGAAAGGTTTGAGAACCACTGGCCACGCCCACGACTTTCCACTTGAGAGAGAGAATCTTTCTGGTAGATAACAAATTTTGTTCTTGGAGTTTTTACACGACTCTTACAACTAATAAAACTCAAATCATTTTTAAAAAGTATCTTAAATGTCAAAATGACATCTATTAGCACTTTGCGTCTTTGGCCTTCACTGTCATCCAAGGTAGCAGCAGCAGGTGTGTCACTGGCAGAGGAGTAGCTAGCTGACTTTCCCTTATTTAGAGGCATCCGTTGTCACATTTAAAATATAGCATTTTAGAGTATTTGCAGCCTATAAATGTGCACACCTGTAATCCCAGCAACTCAGGAGGAGGCTGAGGCAGGAGAATCTCTGGAGCCCGGGAGGCAGAGGTTGCAGTGGGCTGAGGTCCTGCCACTGCACTCCAGTCTGGGCGACAGGGTGGTACTCTGTCTCAAAAAAAAAAAAAAGAAAAAAATTACCTCCCTCATTTTCTTTATTATAATATTGTGTAAAATGAGTAAAAGTCTATAAGAAAAACTTTAAAAAGTATTAAGTGATACACGTGTGTGTGTGTGTGTATACATATACACTCATATATAATATATATACACACATATGCAATGGAGTAATAAAAATACTACATAATAAATATAAAATAGAATAAAACTATTTAAAATAGATGCATGAAATAGAAAGGCTAAATAGATATTGATGTTTGCATGTAGGCACATTTAGTTGGATTAAGTTAGATTTAAATGGTCCGATAGAGAACTGTGCATACAATTACAGTTACAAATCAACCCTTTCTCTGGGCTGTCTAAAATAATCAGGTACTAGACCAAAAAATGACATGCTGTCTGCCTTACCTTTTAGTGACGATTTGTAGGAAGAGGAAGGTGGGGGCTGGTGACTGGAAAGATAGTAGAGTTTGTGAGGGAATGTTCTGTGTGACTGAAGACAAAGGCTGGAGATTCATGGACCAGAAGGTGTGAATCTACTCTGAAAGACAGGCAAGAGTCCAGTCCAGGGAAAAAGGTGCAGATGGTAGGATTTTGGTGGGTACTTGAATTAAAAAAATGGATTTGTGAGGCAATATTGCTGGGGTCAAAACCAAAAAATCAAATTGACCAGAGTGAAAAATAGCCTGGGTCCTAGCATGGCTCTGCTGCCACGTAGGATGACTGGACCGTCTCTTCAGGTTCGTGTAACAATCCATACTACTTATAGTATACATGAAATGCTTTCTATTCATTCAAGCAACCTTACTAAAAACACCCCATGAAAATAAAAGTCTATATCTTCCCTTCAAAAAAAAAATGGCAATACAATATTTAACATTTGATGCATTTTTTTTCTTGTTATTTTTAAATGAAAAAGAATTATTGTCCTGGCTTGGCTCTACACCCCTGGACTCCGGCTCCCACGCCACCCTGGCAGGTGCCGGCCTCAACATTTGATTCAGACCAAGAATTTCTTTCAGCAGATGCTATCTTGTTTGTTTAAGTAACACAGGCACACCAGATGGATTTACAGTAAACAGAAGAAACTTATGTTAGTCTTGCCTCAGTTTCATCATCTGGACTCAGTGTCTTAGTGGATTTAGCAAAGGGATTTGGCCCAGTGTTTCTCAATGGAGGTGCTATTGGCTTTGTTGGATAAGACAACTCTGTGCAAGACAGTACCTTTCAGGAGATCTGTGGTCCCCAGGCCCTGCCAGTAATATCTCCTAGTTGCTGTAGCAGTCAAAAAACCCCTATAAAGTGATGGATAAATTTAGTATCGTGATTGTGGTGATGGTTTCACAGGTGTATATACACATGTGAAAAAGTAACAAATGGTATACTTTCTTGTATGTCAATTAAACTTCAATAAATCAGTCAAATAATGCTTTCTCTCTAAGTATTTCCAAGCCCATATCAGGATGAGGAAAGGGGTAGGTGGGCAGGACAGGCCCTGGTTGTAAGCATCCAAAACATTCTGCAGTCTCTGATGGCTCCACTCAACGAGTCTATCTGGGTCATAGAACTAATTACTTGAGGTACCTTGAGATGTTTTAATTTACTGCTTTCTGAAGTTGCAGAATCCGTTTCCCCTAGCAACCAAATGCATTGTGTTTTTTTCTTATTTATATATTTTGAAGCTGCTCAAAGTTATTTTTAAATATCAAGTACATAATTTGTCCTATGAATTATGTCATTTTGGAGATGGAAAAAGCCCTGGGCCTTTTTAAGATTTGAAAGAGGATATAAAAATCTCTTTTAACTGTTTGGCTCCATGATCTTCCAAAATGTGTTCCAAAATCTCAAAGTAGATAAGTAAGAAAATCATGATCATATCTTAATATTTTGACCCCAAATTCTGTGTTGGGATCAGAAGCTCAAGGTTGTAGATAGGTTTCATGCATTGATAGGATAAAGAAGAAGGAGGATGGTTTATAAAGATTGTACCATGTAAACAAGGACCTAAGGTGGCAAAGGGAGGCAAAATTTTTAAAAACTAATTGTGAATCAAGCATAGTTTTATTCATATAGTAAATTGACTTATATAACATATATTAATTTTTATTATCTTTCATCTTTATAAGAACACTATTTGGTATATGAAATAATTTGACCCTAAGACATTAAGTCACTTAGCCCAAGGCTATCCAGCCAGTAAATGGTAAAGCCAAGATTTTAACTCAGGGTTAGCTGGCCCCAAAGTTTTGTTTTTCTCTACATTGTGGCAATAAAGCATGGGAGTGGTATTTCTGCTTTATTGAATCAGAACAAGTGTCCAGCTTTTATCTTAGAATTATAGACCTCAGTCTGCTTCTTTGTTCCCCTAAGAGCCAGCCCTAATCTGTTCTCCAGGAGACACTATCACTACCTTACCTGGAAGTGGCAAAAATGGTTTAAAAGCTGGTGGTAAAAGTTTAAATATCTTTCCATATTCAAGAATAATTACACAGCTCAGGAATTTTTAAAGCCCCTATATTTCAATCTCTTCACTTGTAAAACAGGAGTTTACCCTGATGTAAAGATCATTACAGAAAACAGACTGCCCTTGGGTTTGACCCACATGCACTTCAGGATTTATTTGGACAGCCAGGGAATACCCATCTTTTGGAAAAGAATTCCAAGAAACTACGGCAAGGGTAAAACATTATCCTAAATGATAAGCAAACATATATGTCAAAGATTCATATAAAATATTGCCTCATATCATCACTCAATGTTACAGGTTTGACAAACTAGTCAACTGCCTGCATTTCAAGGCATAGTGACATAAACTTATCCAAGAGTCCATCTTATACCAGGGATTCCCAATCCCTGGGCTGCGGACAGGTACCAGTCCATGGCTTGTTAGGAAACCAGCAGCACAGCAGGTGAGCAGAGGGCAAGCAAGTATTACAAGGGCGAGCTCCGCCTCCTGTCAGATCACTGGCAGCATTAGATTCTCATAGGAGCACAAACCCTGTTGTGAACTGTGCATACAAGGGATCTAGGTTGTTTGCTCCTTATGAGAATGTAATGCCCGATGATCTGAGATGGAACAGTTTCATCCCAAAACCACCCCCCCATTTCCACTGTCTGTGAAAAAATTGTCTTCCACAAAACTGGTCCCTGGTGCCAAAAAGGTTGGGGACCACTGTCTTATACCATGTGGGTCAGCATACAACAGCCCATGGGACAGGCCCCGCTTACTGCCCGTTTTTGTAAATAAGGTTTAATTGGAATAAAGCCACATCCATTCATTTACAAATTGTCTGCGGCTGCTATCTACAATGGCAGCAGAGTTGAGTAATTGCTACAGAGACTGTATGGCCCACAGAGCTCGAAATACTATCTGGCCCTTTATAGAAAAAGATTGCCAAGGCTGGCTGCAGTGACTCACGCCTGTAATCCCAGCACTTTGGGAGGCCGAGGTGGGAGGATCACTTGAGCTCAGGAGTTTGAAAGCAGCCTGGGCAATATAGTGATACCTCATCTCTTTATATTTAATAAAAATAAAAATAAATAAAAAAGAAAAAGATTGCCAACTCCTGATCTATACAAACATTCTGCACCAGTTTTTATGTACATGTGGGTAGAAGACAAAGCTGCCAGCTTAGTCTTCTTGGGAGAAAATGAGAAGTGACTGCTGCTGGGCAAGCCATAATATGATGCTCCTTCAAATCAAAACTCTTTACATCTTTGTTCAACGTGTAATTGGTAAGGATGGGGAGAAACTTATTTCCTATTAATAAAAGCCATATACCTCTTCCTTTAGCTCAAAATAAAGGATTTATTGCATGCACTGGATATTATACAATATTCTACTTTATTTGAAGTTATTTGAAGTTATCTTCAAGCATGGTTTTCCAGTATGGTAATAACTTCTTGGATGGTTTAATGTTTATATAACCGATGATGTCACATGTTCCCAGTAAATGACATCCCGGAATGCACTGTTTGGTTGGGGAATTTAAGCTGTCTTCAGATGCTGACTTTTAAAGATTGGCTGTCAGCTGGTTGGTCTCTGAAGATGGTGCAGCCTCGTCTTATACAATGCAGTTCATGTGTACCCATCACAGAACTGCTCAGCAACAGGAGGTTGGCACCAGCAAGGAGTGTGTCTTTTGTTTTGCTTTGTTTTATTTTTCCATTCATGAGCACTACCTAATTTGGCAAAAAAGAGGACCAATTTCTGTCTCTCTCTTTAGTTACATAAAGAATTGTATGTGGAAACCAAGGGATCTCCACCTTGGCTGAATTGGCAGAGGCAATTAATAATACCTTAAGGCCGCTTTTACAGACTGCTGTGTATGAAGGTCCAACTTGAAGACCAGGTACCATCAGTAGTTTGTTACTGGATTGTAGTGGCATTCACCCAACTGTAGTGCCACTTAAGCTTTCCTAATGTCTGCACATCAAGACAAAGCACCCTTCATTTATCCTGTTATACAGAGGGTAAGGTCATGTTTGTTGAACAAAAGTGAGGGCATTTAGCATCCTTTAGCGACACTGACCACTATCACCCAGGAGTTGCGTAAGTACTAGTTTTGTCAAAAGTCCCCAGAGCCACTACTGATGGTTTGGTTACAATTTGAAATAAACAAAGCTCACTAAATGGAAAATGCTGCTCTAGAGACAAGAAAGCTCTGAGTCTCAGCTCCAAAACTGGTCCCCTTTTGTTGTCTTTGAGATGCTAAATTAGTTTTACCCCATTGCTTACCACCACATCTCTCAGTCCAGTGCCACCAAAACTAGCACTTGGTCATCAGGCTCTAAAACCCCATAAACAAAGCTGTGTTGTTATTAGTACCTAGAGAGGAGAACACCAGCTGACCAAAGCTTCTGTAAGTGAAATTCTACCCACCAGCCCCTGTGGTGTGAGGGCCTCATGTGGAAGTAATTGGGTTATTTGGGCAGGGAGAAACCCCTGAAACTTGTAACAGAATCCTGAAAAGGAGGAATAACAGAGGAACGTCAAGTCTAAGTTAAGCCATTCCTATCTGCTTGTGACTTTTCTACTGTTCTGATGTGAGTCTAATCTCCCAATCTTGTTTGTTCCTGATCAGTTTGGGCCATTATTTTCCCTCCCTGGACTATGATTTATCTGCTAAATGGGGAATTCCAGATGGTGGCTAATGCTTCCTCAAGCTTCAACATTGTGTAATTCTGAACATACGTTGCCATTAAGATATATGTATTTTTAGACTAAGACAAGCAGTAGCTTTGGCCTTAAAAATGAACTTGCCTCAGAAGAGGTGAATATCAGAATGCCAGAGCTGGTCTGTGATTGAACTTTAACTGCTTCTTAGTGAATAAGTGGGGAAGAGGACAGAGAAACTTCGGTTCTTTATTTGAAATTTCTTTCTCCTTTTTTGGAGCTAAAAATGCCCTGATGTGATAGGGATTGTAACGTGTGCTTGCTTAATTGTTTAGGTTCTTACTTGGCAAAATAAAGTTGGAAATCCAAGGTTGGATTCCAAACTTTTGTTGTCGAAATTTTACTGGCCCATGGGATCCAAGCATCTAGAACCACTGCTCAAAACCCCATAGCTGAGATTTCCAAAGCTTCAACTTACGCCAAGACAAGAAAGTCAGTTGTTGGGTGGTTTTTTTTTTTTCACACCCTACATAAGTTCATTGAAGAAATATAAGGTAAATCTTAAACTGTGAGGAGGTCTACTCTTTTTCTGACTTCATTTTTGCTAAGTCTGGATGCTGAGCACAGTTACTCAACAGGTAACCCCAGTCTCAGGCAAGGAAAGCCTGTGGACTTCAGGAGGCAAACATTGATTGCAGTCATTGTGTTTGAATGTTGGCAGTTCTGCCATGCTGGAAGTTGCTAAGCACTTGGTACCTGTGCTGTGGAGATTCTGTGCTGAACGTCTGTGGGCTGGCATCCACATCTACACACAGTAAATGTGCCAGCGTGGGGCCTCAGAGAACCAAGGTTGTTGCCTGCTGGCTGACCTTCACTGGACTTGCTGTTTTGTTCTCTGCACTCGTGCTCCCCTGACAAATATCCGGGCCCAGCAGGGGCCAGCGATCTCATTAATTTGCATTTCCTTCACTAGAGCTTCATTCATGTCAAGCTGGTATTTGTTATTCATTGGAACAGCTTAAATATGCAGAGGTAAACAAACCTTCTGCTGTGGTGCTGAGCACGGAGGGCTCAGTTGGGGGAAGAGGAATCAGTTTATGGCTTTTAACCTCTAACTTTTAAAATGTATTTAATTTTGTGAATGATAATACATAGCAAGGCTTGTCCCATTCTTAAAAGGAATACTGTGAAGAGTTCCTTTTGTCCCTGTGCCTTTTTTCCAGTGTCCAGCTCCAGTTATCACTGTTACTTGTGGCTGTTTTTTCCTTCAAGGATTTTTTATGTATATGCATGCCAAAAGAATATTTGTTTTCTTTTTTATGCAAGTGGTGACATTCCCTACACAGCATTCTGCATCATGTTTCATCCACTTAACAATTTATCTTAGAGATCTTGCCAAGTCAGTACATAATAAGCACCCTTATTCTTTTCTTAATACCACATAGAATTCCATTGTGTAGCTGAATCATAATTAATTAGACAAGTTCTCTCCTGAAGGCCATCCAGGTTACCATAATGAGTAACCATGTTCACATATATTGTTTTGGACAAATGCTAGTTTATCCATAGGATAACATAGGCATGCATTTGCTGGATCAAGGAGTTACATGTTTGTAATTTTGATAGAAGTTGTGAAAATGTCCTTCATGGGGAAAAAAAATCTCAGTTTACATTCCCACTAACAATATTTCAGAATACCATTTCCCCTCAAGCTACATCACAGTCGTGGATTTTCACCAATCTTCCAGGTAAAATGGTCTCTCGGTGACATTTATTTTATGAATGAGGTTAAGCATCTTATGTTTGAGTCATATCTTTTCATTTCTGTGAAGTGCCTGATCATATCGTCAGCTATTTTTTTAAGTTAACTTTTTGATCTTTTTTTTTTTTTTTTTTTGTCTGAGACAGGGTCTTGCTCTGTTGCCCAGGCTGGAGTGCAGTGGCGCGACCTCGGCTCACTGCAGCTTCAACTTCCTGGGCTCAGGCGATCCTTCTGCCTCAGCCCACCAAACAGCCGGGACTACAGATGTGCACCACCATGCCTAGCAAATTTTTGTATTTTTCATAGAGACAGGGTTTCACCATGTTACCCAGGCTGGACTTTTTGGACTTCTATGCAGTTCATTGGAGCTCTTTATATTAGGAGATTAGCCCATTGTCTGTGATATGAGTTGTAAATATTTTCCCATTTTGGCATTTATTTTTCTTATTTTTTTTTTAACTACTTTTTCAATACATTCCTCATGTGAAGTGTTTAGCTCAGGGCTGTTTCCTATATAGTCTCAATCATCCAAATGTGTTAAGGGCTCCCTGCATTCAAAGTACTTTACCTTTCACCTTTTCATTTACTAAGCCACTTAATTCGTAGAGGTTCTGTACTGGGCCTTGTGAAACTCAGCTTTTAAATAACAGAGACAACTTGAACCCAGGTCTCCCTGGACTGTAAAATCCGTCATCTTAACTACCACACAGTGTATCCAGTAGGACTTAAGAGAGTACAGCCCAGTCTTAATATTAACCAAAGGAAAACAGAAGCCATAAAATAAAACCTACTAGGAGAGAAAACAAACAAAAAGTTTTGATGTACTATGAACCTAATTTACAGAAGGCACTATTTGAGAATTTTCCTTTCCATTCACGCAAATACAGAGGTTCAAGATTGTGTAACCTCAGCAATTAATTGTTATTTCCTGTATGTTAATTACGCCATGAAGCAACATCCATTCTGTATGATGCCTCCATTAAGTATTATGCCCACTCCTTTTCATTTTCTCTGTTTATACAAATATAATTTCTTGATTATCCCATGTAGGTAAGCCTGCCTCACAGTTGGCCCATACTTCTCCATATCTTAATATGGCCCAAAGATAGCTAGATTTAATTCTTTTTCATGGAATGATTTAGTGGTTTTTTTAAATGACCAAATACCTATTATTATTTCTGTATGCCTAAGGAAATAAATGTTCCCCTTCTCTACCTGAAGCTGCTCTGCTGTGTGTACATGAGCATTTTTGTGTGTATGGGTGTACGTGTGTCTGTGTGTCTGTCTCACCTCCAGGGAAACCTAACACTATCGTTTTATACCATAACTGAATAAATCACAGTAGTCAGAGAGATGTGAACCCAAGGAAAATTATTATAATTAATGGAAACTTCAGGGAAAGATGAATAATCCAAGGAGCTCAGAACTAACCCAAAATGAAAATAATAATAGTAAATGCAGCATCCTCTCTGATAAAATCTTGGTCCCAAAACTGCAACAAAATGAGAAACTCCATTTAGGTGGAACATGGGTGTTTTATCTTACCTCTTTGAATGTTGAAGGAAATCTGCTCCAGTAGAATGAGTTACTTTGTATGAGATAGAAGGTGAAAAAGAGAGAAGAAATTGGCAACACTCTTAGCCCACTGAAAGCAGCCTGCTTCAGAACCTAAGGCCTTGTGGTTCTTTTTACTCGCTTGCAAAAGTGAGGAAGGATGTTATAGGTCTCTTTGAGCCTCTTTGCTTTTACCCTTTATTTCTATATAATCTACATTTATATTAATAAATTATTACATGCCATATAAGTTCCAGAATCATTCCTTTTGACAGTCCCATGGGATTTAATCCCCTCCTAAATCCCAAAATATAGAAAGAGAAAATGTTTGGATACAGCACTGGGGCATCATGCATACTGAATATTCAACTATGCTTGCTTAGAGAAACAATAACCATTTGAATGAGTGGATGATTTGGAGGTCATTCCTTACGATGTGACTGCTCTTCTCTCAGGCAGTCTTAGTCCCTGTGTCACTCTCCTAGTGTGTAGCCCTGTTGCTGCCTGAGTGTAATCCTAGCCTTTCAAGATAACCATTTATTATATGGTGCTGACCCCTAACAACACAAGCCAGCTGCATCCTCTGGTACTCAGCAAAACAACAACAACAACAAAAAAACAGTCATCTGTAATCGTGCAGGAGGAAAAACTAGTTGCATTGATTATATTGAATAGATACTTCCTAAATAGTTTTCAAGGGTGACCTGTGACTATGCTGAATTTCTGCCTTACATATTGATTTTCTAATGTAAATTCCATGTAATAATCAAATCTTCTCTGTTAACATTATGTTGAAGACTCATTCCTTCACTCAACAAATACTTATTGAGTGTCTGCTGTGTGCCAGGCATTGATGCAAGAATCTGATTGATCTCAACGACTTAAACTATAGTAGATCCAAAGTGTTTATTCTGTGCTGAAAGCCTTTGTCATTTGCCCAGTCCTTTTTGTGTGGTATCCATAAAAAGCAGACCATGATAAACTTGCATAGGCTCTCAATGTCCCACCTAGAATGTAGATCAAAGGGATTTTGAACCTTTACATAAAATTCTATTGCATTGTTCTAATTTTTCTGAAAATTTTAAGAACAAAAACACTGAAAAATTTAAGAATGAGTGGCTTAGGTGGTTTGACTGAGCTCATGTATTAGGTAATATTGTATGGAGTCAAAGAATAAAAAGGATGAGATTGATAAACATCAACATTTAGGCCAGTGGATCCCTCTATAGATCTGACCAGTAAAAAGTACAGAAGGGGCTTCAACTGTATGGATAATGTTTTATGTCTTAAGCAGCATTTTGGATTCATTGATATTCACTGGTTTATTCTTTGTACATTTTATATATCATAAATATTGTGTATAATTTTTCAAAATGAACCCAGAAAAAGGAAGATAATGTTATATTGAGGAATGGAAATCAGGTTTTAAATTTTTTAAATATGTAAGGTCTCCTTTTTTGGAAAATGTAAATAAAAGAGTTCAGATTGGGGTCCTATTCCGTGTGATGATTCTCTCTGTTGGTAGGATGTTTTAAGAATTATTTCACTTATCCCTGGTTAACAATGTTTGTCAAATATCCAAAATTCGTGGTTAAAAAAATGCATTTTTGAAATTGCTTCACACTCTAAGGCCTAGATCTTTTACCCAAAGCATTACAATGTGATTACACTGGTGATAATGGAGTGATCTTCCCAGGAAGAAGGCACAAATGAAGGGATAAATGAATTTTCAGGCATGTGACACTGATTGACAGGGAAAGCCTGCACGGAGTGACCTCACTAACTAACGTCTTATTCTGCCTGGTTATCATTGGCCTTTATGACATGAACTTTGAGAAACCCGCTCTCAGGGGATGATTTTTCTAGAGATAACATTGGCCCAGGACTAATAGAGCTACAATTTGCGGTCAAAATTGTCCTTCCTAATGTGTTCTTTCTTTCTCTCTCTTTTTAATATTTTGACTTCAGCGAAGGGAGCAATCTGACCCCAGCACATCACTACCCAGACTTTAGATTTAAGACATACGCTCCATTAGCATTCCGATATTTCAGAGAACTTTTTGGTATCAAGCCTGATGATTACTTGGTAAGAACCTGTCTTTTTTCTTCCTTCTATAGAAATGTGTGATGTAAACATTTGTCTCATAGCAACAGCAACAAGTGGCTTGTGTCTCTCATTTTATAAAGCTCTGGGGCATAGTAAAAGTTCCAAGTTTTATAATGATTATAAATTTAGCTTCAAGAAATTTGATGTGACTGTGTAGCTTTTACTGATAACTGCAAAATCTGTGATGGTAATTGATATTTAAATAACTATAATATCAGTTGTGACTTCAGATAATTATTCTAACAGATATGTTATAATTAGTTCTAAATACTCCTGTGAATTTTGCTGATTAGATTCTATTTGAAAGCCTTTCTATGTTAATTGCCTTATTTGTACCATTCCTCTCAACTACCTTGGCCCACAATCATTTCACCTTGACCTACAAATTTGAGTAAACATTGTAAAGAATCTGGATAGTTTTGTTCTCAAGATCTCCTCAGGCAGACTTTTTAAACATATTTTTAGTTGGTACAAGGGCATATTTTATCCTCAGATTTGTCTGTGCTCTTCATCTGCCTTCTGGCACACAAAAGGTGCAGACACAACAGCCTTTTTGTAAGAGGTAGTCTGATGTGACCTCAGAGTTTTACCTCATTCCTGTTCAAGAAGCCAGGAACTTTCTGTTACAAGTGAAAAAATGGTTTGTTTCATAATTTGATCACTGTTAACACCCTGGGGGCTCCTCAGAATTGGTTTCAAAAGACTGTAGGAAGAATGCCATCAAATATTTATTGTTCATCCCATTCTGAATGATCTTAATAAGACTTGAGCCAGATCCTGGGATAATGCTTTTCAGAGGAAGTATAGCAACACGTGTAACAAAGAGTGCTTAATATGCATCTTATAATTTGGATAAGATGTAAATAATTAAAAGCTGATTCTACTCTGTGCTGATGAAGACTCTCGGATGTCTCCTCTGAATCTTCTTGTAAAAGAAAAAAGAAAATCTGTGAATGATCTTCTTCTTTATTTGGTCCCTAAGAAAATCATATGACTTCTGCCTAATGAAGCAATACTGCTTCCTCAAGGCACATCAATAAGTCTCCAAAGAATGGTGAGCGCAAGGTTGAAAGTCCCTAGCATACTGCTGCCCTTAAATGTATATATTGCTCTCTTTCTCTCACCACTCCCCTTTCATTGAAGCCTCAGGTGCCTCTACCCATCACTACCAATGCAAGTACACAAGCACACGCATTTGTTCTGTGTGTGTGTGTGTGTGTGTGTGTGTGTGTGTTAGAGAACACCCTTTGGTTTCTAGCCATTCTGTAATTACTGAGGGTTGCCGTCATTCAGGAAATATATTTGAGAAACCCAATGGGGTTTTGATATTATATTATGGAAAACAAGATCTCTCATCTTCTGCCACACACTCAAATTTAATGGATTCTCTTTCTGAATTTCCTTGAACTTCTCACCAGCTGAAGAGATGCCTTAGACTTGCGTTTCACACTGTTGATCCAGTCAATATGACCAGATGGATGCCTGTCTTTAGCCCTCCCATATCCATTGCCCCAAAGGCTGGAAGTCCATTCTTTCATTCATTTGGACCTCACAAATTTGCTTTCTTTGGGGAAGATCCTTTTCTGAACAACTTCCCACACAGCCTCCCCAAGTTTCCTAATGAGTCTTTAAGCTGGAAACATTATTTTCATAATGTGGTTAGAGTATTTACAAAGGAGCATAAGAATCTAACTCATCACTTCTCACAAGAAAAGTCTTTGTCCCTGTACCTAGCAAAAGGTAAATTAATCAATCAGTGGACACTTTGAACACCAATTATATCTAAAATACTTTGCTAATAGTTGTAGGGAAATTCAAAAAACTGCAAGTCATGACACACAAAGAACTTAAAATCAAACTGGAATACTAATTTGTCTATGTAGAAAGCCAGTCAACTCTACCAGGCAATAAATGTAAAAACTGAAGCAAAACATGAAATACTCTAGGGTTGAGGTAGAGGTCTTTCTCTTTTTTGGGGTGATGATTAGGAGGTCTTCTTATGAGCATGATGTGGTTTTAACCATGCCTTACAAATTACAAGGGATTTTAAAAGGTAGAAAAGAGATGGATGCTCAGGGGGTGAAGGGTTGGAAGGGGCACTGTAGAATCAGAGATGTGGATGTGTTCAGTTTTCAGAAGGACATTTAGTGGACCAATATGGCTGGAGGGGAGAGTTTTTATCAGGAACATTATTAACCTTATTAAGAGATAGGTCCAGGCAACTCAAATAAACAAGCTTCTAAATTATAGGAAACTAAGGAAGTATAAAGATTGACAAGATATTTGATGGTGTTGAGAAATAACTTTTTTGTGGGATAATAATATCATGGTTCTATTTTAAAAGGAGAATCCTTGTCTTTTAGAAGATATACTGAAATATCTATGGATGAAATGGTTTGATATCTGGGATGTACTTCAATAGTATCTGAGGAGTTGGTCAAAGCATACAAAATTTGAATTAGACAGCCAGGCACGGTGGCTCATGCCTATAATCCCAACACCTAAGGAGGCCGAGGTGGGAAGATCACTGGAGGTCAGGAGTTTGAGACCAGCCTAGCCAACATGGTGAAACCCCGTCTCTACTAAAAATACAAAAATTAGCCGGGCGTGGTGGCACATGCCTGTAATCCCAGCTACTTGGGAGGCTGAGGCAGGAGAATCACTTGAACCTGGAAGGCGGAGGTTGCAGTGAGCCAAGTTCGGACCTCTGTACTCCAGCCTGGGTGACAGAGCAAGACTCCATCTCAAAAAAATAAAAATAAAAATAAATAAAAAACAAAATTTGAATTAGAGAGGAGGAATAAATACAGGAGATCTATTCTACATGGTGACTATAGGTAATAATAATATATACTTGAAAATTGCTAAGAGAGTAGATTTTAAAGATAAATGCTTGAGGTGATGGATATCCCAATTACTCTTATTTGATCATTACACATTGTGTATAGGTATCAAAATATCACATGTACCTCTAAAATATGTATAACTATTATATATCACTTTTTTAAAAAAGAAAAAGTTCCCACCACAAATAAAGTGATGAATATGTGAGGTAAATAATGTGTTAATTAGCTTAATTGAGCCATTCCACAATGTATACGTGTATCAAAACATCATGTTGTATACCATAAAAATATACAATTTTATTTATCAATTCAAAAATTAATCGGAAGGATTGTGTACTCTAAACGGGTGAATTGAATGCTATCTGACTTACATCTCACTATAACTGTTAAATTGAATGCCCCCCCCAAAAGAAAAATCTGAGGGAAGTAAGGCAGCAGAGTGGTTGGAGGTCTAGAAGAAACAAGATTGGCCATGAGTTGATCATTGATTGATCATGAATGAGTTGTCCATGAGTTGACGCTGGTAGATAGATACATGAGTGTTAATTTCACAATTCTTTTCACTTTTATGTACATAAATATAACTTAAAAGGTAGAGAGAGGCCAAGTGTGGTGGCTCACGCCTGTAATCCCAGCACTTAGGGAGGCCAAGGTGGGTGGATCACCTGAGGTCAGGAGTTCAAGACCAGCCTGGCCGACATGGCAAAATCCTGTCTCTACCAAAAATACAAAAACGTTAGCTGGGCATGGTGGCATGAGCCTGTAGTCCCAGCTACTTGGTAGGCTGAGACAGGAGAATCACTTGAACCCCAGAGGCAAAGGTTGCAGTGAGTTAAGATTGTACCACTGCACTCCAGCCTGGGCGGCAGAGCAAGACTGCATCTGAAACACACACACATACACACACACACACACACACACACACGCATACACACACACACACACACAAAATAGAGGGAAAGATAGAGCCAGGTATGTAAGTGTGCTTTTGTTTGATTCCATTTGTCCACCTCCCTCATTCACCACACACATGGTTCAGTGACTAGACACATCTCTGGGGCTTGCAAGAAACAGAACAAAGGCAGTGGCCTTAGCTAAACATGACTACCTGGTCCCCAGCAGCTGCTGCCACCCACCTGTGCCTGCACTGGGCACACCTGCAGCACAGGACTGAGGCAGCTTCCCAACAAACTTTGGAGTCTCTGGAAGCTCACCTCCAAACCGCTCTATCTGGGACCGCACCTAATGATCTGGAGTGTGATAGATGAGGAAAGGGTCGTTTGCATGACACAGAATGCTTGAGTGTCAGGTATAATAATCTTCAGCGACTTTTTAGCTCAATCCTTCATTTTACAGATGAGGAATCTGAAGCTGGGATCAGCAAAGGGAGATGCCCAAGGTTACACACATTGATGGGGGCAGAGCCTAGACCAAACAGTGGTCTCCCCATCCTTCCCCAAGAGCTTGAAGACCCTTCACCAGCTGGCCTCATGCTTTCCATATTTGTTGAGAATCACAGACCTCTTACCAAATATGTACTCAAACTAGCCTCTTCCTAGCCCATTGACCTGTGATTGTCCATTCTGAAGAATACAGCTGAAAGAAGTCAAACACCTTTAACAAAACACATTGTGGAAGAGTTTAGCTAAAGGAAAGCACAGAAATAGGAAATAAGACATTGCTTGAAAAACCCTGTGAAGAAACAAAGGATACAGTGCCAATCACAAAGTGCATTGTGGTGGCTGTCAAACTGGGGCTACTCAAACCCATACTTGTAAGATACAGAGAGTTAAGTTGGAGGTGTGGGAACAATCTCTAGCCATTGGTAACTCCATACTTAGGTGTGATATTGAATACCTGCAATACGTGTGTATTTCTACTTAGTTTTTTGCTGTTGCATCTGGATTCCTGCCTGAATTACTCTGTTTATGCCCTCCGTCCCATTAAAATTCACCCTGTGCATGCTGATTACAAGTTTCATGTTGAAACATGCATAATTTGGATTGTGAGACAGTATGGTGAAGGGGCTTCTGTACATACAGCAGTGCAAACTTTCCTTCTTCCTTATTCCTAGACAAACACCTCCCAAGGCAAAGCCAAAGGGCCCCAGAGCATTCCCATCTCTGCTTGGGCAACCAGCCATGGGTTCTTTCCTTCTCCATCGTGTGCCTGGATATTCAAAAATCCAGTAGAACTTATATGAGTCTTTTCAGGCTCACCTGCGCCAATAAGAAAGAGAGCAGAGTGAATATTTCATACTATCGGGGGAAGAAATGGCACATAAAATTATCTCCACCACATTGGAGTCCACACCTTTATATTCCAGGGTCCCAAATTTGTGAGTAAATGAGAAACCCAACATTTTCTTGCTTCACTCAGAATGTTTTAGTGTCTCTTTGGATCACCCTGAAGTCATGGGCAGTAGGCTGAGAACCTCAGTGTATCCTAGGGTGGTGTCAGCTTTTCTTTACCTGCCTGTGGAATGAGTATATTGTAGGCTGTGTGCTTCTCTCACCTGTGTGTGATCATGTCATAAAATTAACAACAGCAATACGTGGTCACTCTTTGCCAGGGTTTTCAAAAGCATTCACTTTAAAAACTTCCAGTGACTTTCCAGTAGATATTATTACCTTTATTTTAGAAATGAGACTTCTAAAACTCCAAGATGCTAAATTCCTTACTCGGAATCATGTAACTAGCAACTGGTACAAATCTCATGCCCTTTTCACAAATCGCTCTTCCACAAGGACACTTTGTCTGCACACATGGCTGGGCAAGTGCTCTCTGATTCCTCTTGGTTTTTATGGTGTCCTGTCTGCAGTCTGATAGCTATTTTTGTTTTCCTAACTTATCCTCAACTCATCTGTAGGCTTAGGCTCTAATGCTGTTTAGCAAGAGATTGTCAAGAAGCAAGGCTAACAGAAAGAAGGGGAAGTGGACGATCAAAGTTGCCAATGACTTAGGAAGCCAGCAGACACTTGCTTCTTTCTTTTCTGGGATAATTTTGTTTCCTTTATCCTCAGTATTTTCAAAGCAAAATAATGTAAAAGATGTATCTAGAAGCTACCTTTTAATCATGTTTCTGCTAATTTCTCTCTCCCTCCTCTCCCTTTTTCTTTGTCTCCCTCCTTTCAGGTTTTTCTATGATAGGGACTTAAATATTCACAAGCTCAGAACAAAAATTGTTCTGAGATTTTTAGCCTTGATGTTTTTTCAGATGCCTACATCCTCAAGATATGGCTGTTTATATTACAAAGCTGTAGTATCAAAACAGCATGGTACTAGTATAAAAACAGACACATTGACCAATGGAATAGGATAGAGAGCCCAGAAATAAACACACACACACACACACACACACACACACACACACACCCTATAGTCAATAGACTTGACAGAAGTGGCAACCACACACAATGGGGAAAGAATAGTCTCTTTAAGAAATGGTGTTGGGAAAACTGGCCATCCATATTCAGAAGAATGAAATTGGACCCTTACCTCACATCATAAACAAGAATCATCTCAAAAAGGATTTGAGTCTTAAATGGAAGGCCAGAAACTGTAAAACTACTAGAAGAACACATAGGGGAAAATTGTACAGTATTGATTTGGGCAGTGATTTCCTGAATGCAACCCCAAAAGCACAGGCAAAAAAGTAAAAATAGATCAAAAGGGTTACATCAAACTAAAAAGCTTCTGCACTGCAAAGGAAACAACAGAGTGAAGAGACAATCTACAGATTGGGTAAAAATATTTGCAAATAATGCATCAGGTAAGGGGTTGATATCCAAAATAAATAAGGAACTCAAACTACTCAATAACAAGAAAACTAATAACCCTATTTAAAAATGAGCAAAGGACCTAACTATACATTCCTCAAAAAAAAAAAAAAAAAAAAAGATACACAGGCCAAGCATGGTGGCTCACCCCTGTAGTCCCAGCACTTTGGGAGGCTGTAGCAGGTGGATTGCTTTAGCCCAGAAGTTTGAGACCAGCCTGGGCAACATGGCAAAAACCCATCTCTACAAAAACACAAAAAAATTATTCGGGCATGGTGGCACGTGCCTGTGGTCCCAGCTACTCAGGAGGCTGAGGTGAGAGGATCACCAGAGCCTGGGGAGGTCAAGGCTACAATAAGCTGTGATCAGGCCACTGCACTTTAGCCTGGGTGACAGAGCAAGACCTTGTCTTTAAAAAAAAAAAAAAAAAAAAGACATACAGATGGCCAATAGATACATTAAAAAATGGTCAACATTCTTAATCATGAGAGAAAACCACAATGAAATATCACCTCATACCTGTTAGAATGGCTGTTATCAAAAAAGATAAAAGATAACAAGTGTTTGGTGAGGATGTGGAGCAAAGGGAACTCTTGTATACTGTTGGTGGGAATGTAAATTCATACAGCCATTTTGGAAAACAGTAGGGAGGTTCCTCAAATAGCTAAAAATAGAGCTACCATATGATCCAACAACCCCACCACTGGGTATCTATACAAAGCAACGGAAATCAGTATTGCAAAGAGATGTCTGCACTCCCATGTTCACTGCAGCACTATTCACAATGGGAAAGATGGAAGCAACATAAATGCCCATCAAAGGACAAATGGATTTTTTTAATGTGATGTATATACACAATGGAATACTATTCAGCCTTTAAAAACAACAAAATTCTGTCATTTAGAAGAGCATGGATGATCATAGAGGACAATGTGCTAACTGAAAGGAGCCAGGCACAGAAAGATAAATATCACAGGATCTCACTTACTTGTGGAATCTAGAAAAACCGAACTCATTGAAGTAGAGGAGAATGATGATTACTAGAGGCTGAGGTGGTAGTGGGTGGATAGAGAACAGGGAAAATGTTGGCGAATGGATATGAAGTCTGCTAGATGGAACAAATCAGCTCTGGTGATCCATTGTACAGCGAGGTGAACACAGTTAATGTATATCTTTCTAAATTAATTTAAAAAGTGGATTTTAAATATTCTCACCACAAAGAAGTGTGTATGGTGATGGATATGTTAGCCATCCTGATTTGATCATTCTACGATGTATTCATAATCAAAACATCATGTATCCAATACATATATACAATTATTATATCTCATAGAAAAACAAATACTGCATGTTCTCACTTCTAAGTGGGAGGTAAGCTATGGGTATGCAAAGGCATGCAGAGTGGTATAATGGACATTGAAGACTTAGAAGAGGGAGGGTGGGCAGGGGATGGGGAATGACAAACTGCCTATTGGGTACAATGTCCACTACTCAGGTGATGGGTGCATTAAAATCCCAGGCTCCACCACTATACAATTAATCCATGTAACCAGAAACCACTTATACCCCTAAAGCTATTGAAATTAAAAAACTAAAATTAAACAAATCATTATTTGTCTATCAAAAATTTAAAAATAGAAAAATTTGGCCAGGTGCGGTGGCTCACACCTGTAATCCCAGCACTTTGGGAGGCCGAGGCGGGCGGATCATGAGGTCAGGAGATCGAGACCATTCTAGCTAATGTGTTGAAACCCCATCTCTACTAAAAATACAAAAAATTAGCTGGGCATTTAGTGGGTGCCTGTATCCCAGCTACTCGGGAGGCTGAGGCAGGAGAATGGTGTGAACCCGGGAGGCGGAGCTTGCAGTGAGCCGAGATTGTACCACTGCACTCCAGCCTGGGTGTCAGAGCGAGACTCCGTCTGAAAAAAAAAAGAAAAATTTAAAGATGATGTGGTTCTTTAAGCCCCTGCTTCTGCCAGGCTGGGTCTATCTCACACCTGCATGGCCTCCTTATCTTTTTCTCTGCCACCCAGTGTTTCTCTAGTCAATTATGTGGCTTATTAATTAATAAACACTGAGCTTAATAAAACCAGAAACAGTCTTCTTTGCTGGTTTTAGCATTTTTTGGTGACATTTACAGCCATACAACTGTTGGTGGAGTTCAGCCATCTGACGGAAATTTCTTGAGTACCAACCATGTATGTAGGCACCTCCCATGTTCCAAGGCACAGGTCCTGGAACTGTATCACAGTGTAAGATAGTCACGGTTTCTGCTGCACAGAATTTTACAGTCTCTGCAACTCGAGGAAAAGGAAACAGGCAATTGCAGGATTTTGTGGTGACTTCTGTGATGAGAACATCCAGGGCCAGGAAGCAATTGATCTTTTATCCGCGGAACCAGGAAGAGTTTTCCAGAGCAAGTGCTGTCTCAGCAGGCACTGAAAGCTGAAGCTGTGGCAACAGTCTATGAATTATGCTCCCTACATCTTCCCCTTGTCCTTCTACGGTGGTTTCCTAACCCAACAGAGTGGTCCTCTGCTCCAGACCCTCCAATGGCTTTTCGGCCCCCTTAGAGAAAACAACAAAGTCCTTCCAGTGGCCTGTAGCACTGGATGTGGTCTGTCCCCCTGACCTCTCTGGCTCCATCCCTTTCAGGGCTCCTCCTTGCCCTCTCTGCTACAGCCACTGGCCTCTGCTGTGCCTTGAGCCCACCACATCTCAGGCCTTTGCATTTTCTCTTCCCTCTGCCTGAAGTGCCCGTTCCCCAGATAGCCATGTGGCTTGCTGCCTGGTCTCAACCTCTGCTCCAATGTCACCTTTGCAAGGAGGCCTTCAGTGACCACCCTATTTAGAATTTGCTGCAACTCATTCCTCACTCTTTGCTGGTATTCTCTGCTGCTTTTTCCATGATCCATTTTTTTCTCCACTGCACTTACCACTTTCTGATGTGTAATGTATTTACTTGTTTACTGTCTGTTTCCTCCTACTGGGTTATAAACTTTATGAGTGCCTGGGACATAGCAGATGCTCAATAGTTATTTTTTAAATACAGCTATGAGTGGTAGGCAGGTGAAAGTAGAAGGGAGGTTGTCGCAGGCACAGGAAAACACAAAAGCCTGGCTGTTGAGAGTATGCAGCACTTTTAAGAACATGAGAAGTTAGTCTCTGTGGCTAGAGCTAAAGTTGAAGGAGGAAGTCATGAGAGAGAAGGCTGGGGAGGAAGCTGGGTCATTCATGGCCTTGAAAGCTCTGTTAAGAACCATTGATTTTTAGATCTCACAAATAAGTGAGAACATGCAGTGTTTGTCTTTCTGCAAAAGATGTGAAAGCCCAGAAAAACATGAAGAGATTTGCATTTCAGAAAGATGCCTAGTTTCCTGGTGAATGTACTAGAGGGGATGAGAGTGGACAATTAAGACCAGAAGCTTGCCATAACAATCCAGGCATGAAATGATGAAACCTTTGAACTTAGGGTGTTGGCAGAAGCGGGCAGGCAGCATCAACAGTCTGGTTAGGAAAGATGAGGAAATGTGAGGAATCAAGGATGATGCCCTAGTTTCTGGTATGGGGAATAAGGCAAATAATGCTTCCATTCTCTAAGGGAAAAGGCAGAGAACAGGGGCAGATGATCTAGGGTCACCATATGCAGTTGTGCAGGCTGTGCACTGCTCAAGCTCTCCTACCTGGCCGAGGAGAAGGAATGGAGACTGGAATCCAGCCTTTCTTTTTTTTTTTTTTTTGAGCAGAGTCTCGCTCTGTCACCCAGGCTGGAGTGCAATGGTGTGATCTTGACTCACTGCAACCTCCACCTCCCAGGTTCAAGCAATTCTTCTGCCTCAGCCTCCCGAGTAGCCGGGACTACAGGCACGTGCCACCACGCCTGGCCAATTTTTTGTATTTTTTGTAGAGACAGGGTTTCACCATGTTAGCCAGGATGGTCTCGATCTCCTGACCTCGTCATCCACCTGCCTCAGCCTCCCAAAGTGCTGGTATTACAGGCGTGAGCCACCACGCCTGGCCCCAGCCTTTCTTCTACTCACCAACTTTGTATCCTAGCCCAGAACTGCATCTACCAAGATAAAAAGTTGCATCTTTCTAATTACCACAAAGGCACCATATGGGCTAACCACAGCCTTGAGATGAACTTGATTGTGAACTTATTGCATATAAATTGTGTGTGGTATAACCAAAATAGAAATGTCTATTAAAGTGTTAGATGAACAGGTCTTGAGCCCTAGGGAAAGATCTGGGCTAGAGATACAGATGTTGAAGTCATCTCCTTGTTGAAACCATGAGTAGATGACATCTTCTGGGAAAATCATGAAAAGAGAATAGGGTTGGTGTTCAAGTGATAAAACACAGTGCAGATCACATCTTCACTTGTTATTTTATGGACATTTGCTGGAAACAAAGCACCTTAGTCAACACAACTGTTTGAATTATCTCATTGGACCGATAGGATGATTCATGATTCTATCGCATGACTCTGGGGGTTAGGAGTGTATGTCTGTTTTTCATCATAGAATTATTAAGATAAACAGACCAATTAAATCTTTAGAAATCTCAAAAAGAGCCTTCTCGGTATATGTGGAGCCTCTATTAAAGCCCGTAGAGAGGCTTCTTGTTTCAACATAGCTAAGATGTGCAATGCTATGATTGTCCTCCTTGGAGGCATCACGTACATCAAGTATATGTTTTAATGTTTATTCATTTACCCTTTTAGTATTCCATCTGCAGTGAACCTCTAATAGAACTGTCTAACCCTGGAGCCAGTGGATCCTTATTTTTTGTGACCAGTGATGATGAATTTATCATCAAAACAGTTCAGCACAAAGAAGCTGAGTTTCTTCAGAAGCTACTGCCAGGCTATTACATGGTAAGGAACTGCACATCATTAACGCTTCTACTTGAAGTTTAATTACTTTCCTCAACAGTTTTTTTCTGTTGTTTTTTCAGTGACTCAGGCATGTTTCTTTCTCTTTAGTAAGCTTTATTCTGCATTTAAATTATGCTATGACATTCATTGAATAGATTTTTTAAAGTAAACTAGAACTGAATGGCAGAGCATACTTGTTGAATCCCACAATCCTGAGTTCAAATCCCAGCTCAGCCAATAATTAACTGTGTGGCCCTGAGTAAGCAGCATAACTGGTCAGCCTTAGTTCCCTCAGTCTTTAAAGGCTGAGAAATACGTGGCCAGGCGTGGTGGCTCACGCCTGTAATCCCAGCACTCTGGGAGGCCGAGGCAGGCAGATCACAAGGTCAGGAGATTAAGACCATCCTGGCTAACACAGTGAAACCCCGTCTCTATTAAGAATACAAAAAAATTAGCCAGGCGTGGTGGCGGGCACCTGTAGTCCTAGCTACTCGGGAGGCTGAGGCAGGAGAATGGCATGAACCCGGGAGGCGGAGCTTGCAGTGAGTCGAGATCCCGCCACTGCACTCCAGCCTGGGCAACAGAGCGAGACTCCTTCTCAAAAAAAAAAAAAAAAAAAAAAAAAGCTGGGAAATACTTATCTTACATAGTTGTTGTGATAAAGTAAGGATACAGGATATAAAATAAAGGAAAGATAAAGGAAGCAATGTGTTGCAAAGCTCTTTGCAGCCAGTACGCAGTAATAGTATAAATGGTTAACTTTCATGGATTGTTTACTACATGTTAAGCAAGGCCTTAAGTGCTTTGCATTCATTAACTCATTTAATCCTCACAGCAACCTTGGATACTACAATTATCACCTTTTTATAGAAGAGGTAATTGAGGCAAAGATAAATTAAGTAACTTGCCATGGGTGATTCAGCTGGAGAGCTGCAGAGCTGGGGCTACGCAAGCAAAAGGGCTCCAGAGAATGCATTTTTAACCCCTACACTAATACACCGGAACATATTCTATATTAGCTGTTCTTAGCTACTAGACTTCAGAATTTAGAATTTCATGGGTAAATATGATAGTGTGAAAAATCACCTTTCATGTAATATTTTAGAGACAAAGGAACAGTAACTTAGCCTAGATGGATTTACTACACATTTACTCCAAAATTTTCAAAACTAACCCCACTTTTCCTAAATAGTCCAGGCATTTTCATACCTCCAGTTTCATTGTACTTTTATAACAGTTCTTAATTTTCTATGATTGGAAGGGCTACATGAAGCTGTCTGGATTTCAGAAGCCCAAGTTCTGCCAATCACTTGCTATGAGTGGTGATAAATATCATCTTTGTTTTCAAAAATGCATTCATGAGATGCCGTGTTATCTTTTTATGTAAAAATATTATTTTAATTCCAAAATCTGCTAGACACAGCATTAAATACTTAAATTAATCTCGTATAGAAGTATAAAAATAAAAAATCTCAATAAAAATCTTAGTGGCATGCAGGCAGATTTTAAAATATTTCAATACTGAGCAATTATTTTTTTTTGGAGGAACAGAAAATATAGAAAAGCCAAAAAAAAAAAAAAACTAACTATAGTTTCTTTCCCAGAGATACATATTACTAAAATATGGTGTATATGCTTTCAGTTATACTTTGTTCATGCACACATTTTAAAATTATCTAAAATTAGGATCAAATTGATATAATATTATTTGATAACCTGCTTAATTAGTAAATCTTAAAATTCCATAATTCTGAGCTCAGATATACTTGTCCTCTTGTAAAACTGCATTGGCCATATTTGACTACTTACATTTAATTAAAATTAGATAAAAAGTTAAGGGCCAGGAGTGGTGGCTCACACCTGTAATCCCAGCACTTTGGGAGGCCAAGGTGGGTGGATCACTTGAGCCCAGGTGTTCAAGTCCAGCCTGGGCAACATGGTGAAACCCCATCTCTACAAAAAAATAAAAAATTATCCAGGCATGGTGGCACGCACCTGTGGTCCCAGCTACTTGGGAGGCTGAGAAGTGGGAGGATCACTTGAGCCTGGAAGGTTGAGGCTGCAGTGAACTATGATCAAGCCACTGTACTCCAGCCTGGGAGACAGAGCAAAACCCTGTCTCAAAGAAAAATTAAATTTAGCTGAACAAGTGATTTTATCCCAATTATGTAAGCTAGGATAACAATATAGTCCATCCCATTAACAAGAAAAAATGTGAACGTCACGTGGTTACCCAAATAGATGCTGAGGAGAAGCTAAGGCCCTCAAAATTCAACATCTTCACTTAATTAAAATTCTAAAAATTGGCAGGGGAGTTTTTTTAAAAAAAAACATAATAAGTAAATAAATGATTATACAAGTTGTACATTTATCAGTCTTCCAAAAGTTCACATGATAGCTCATGGAAAAATACAAGAATCCTTTCTCTAGAAACAATAGGAATAGACCAGAGTGCCCCTCCCATCAATAGTCCTTTCTGATAAATTTGCTAGAAATTCTGGCACTGAGTCTTGAGTACAAAAAGAAATAGAAAAAAGTACAAGCACTGTTCTCTTTAAATGACAGAGTTCAAAATGAGCAAACCTTCATTTTGCTCATGAAAGTAAATCAGGAATTTTTAGAAGTGATATGACTCCAGCAGATTTGCAGGATAAAAGATAAATCTACAAAATCCATTATATTCCATTATATAGATGATATAGAGTGGGAGAATATAAGGGAAAAAAGAGATCCTGTTCATGATGACAACAACTTATAATGAACCTTATTAGAAAAATAAATAAGTAAATAAAGTCATGTGAGTACTGTAATTCTGATTGGGAAAGCAAGATATAGTAAGTGGAAAACATAAACAATCAGTTCAGAAAGAATGTAATAAGAAAAATTCTAAAATACTTGAATCTATAAAAACAAATGTTACAAGACCAATATGAAGGAAACTACAAAACGTTATTGAAGGACATAAAGAAGATCTGAAATAATGAAGAAATCTGCATTGTTCCTGAACTCAGTATTGTAAAGATTTCAACTGCTCCCAAATCAACTTATAAATCCAGTCTAATTCCAAGCAAAAATTCTAATAGGATTTTTCACATAGCTTGAAAAAGCCAATTTCTTTGAAAGTGAGAGCAAGTCTCATTTGAAGAATGTTTTTTAAAATGAACAATCACACAGAAAGATTGTAAGAATGGAGAAAACATTTTTGAAAAAGAAGAAAAATAGTACACCTGCTATAGCATATACAAAAAATATATAAGGCTATAACTAATGTTAAGGATGTAGGATGAGTACAGTTTTAGACAGATAAATTAATGGATTCAAATAAAGTGTCCAGAAATAGATCTATGTGAATTTGTCTACTTACTGTATTGACATGGAGGGATTTAAACTCAATTTGAAAATGTCAGACTGTTCAATAAGTATCCATTTGAGGAAAAAATTAAATTCTCTATTTCAGATCTTTCACATACACACAAAATTAATTCCATATGGAGTAAAGACCAAATGTAATGACCAAAACTATTAAAAATTTGGAAGAAAATAAAAGTTTATGACTTTGGGATATAAAAAAGCTTTGTTAAACAAAAGCAGAAAGCAAACACACACACACAAATAAGAAACAAGTAAATAAATATGACCGCATCAAAAGGCAACACATTTAGGCCAAGTGCAGTGGCTCATGCCTGTAATCCCAGCACTCTGGGAGGCCAAGGCAGGAGGATCACTTGAGGTCAGGAGTTCGAGACCAGCCTGGCCGACATATAGTGAAACCCTGTCTCTACTAAAAACACAAAACTTATCTGGGCGTGGCAGCACACACCTGTAGTCCCAGCTACTTGGGAAGCTGAGGCAGGAGAATCGCTTGAACCTGGGAGGCGGAGGTTGCAGTGAGCCGAGATCATGCCACTGCACTCCAGTCTGGGTGACAGAGTTAAGACTCTGTCTCTCAAAAAATAAAAAAAAATAAAAAAAAATTTAAGGCAACACATTTATACAACAAAAAATACCAGACACAAAATTAATATAAGCACCTTGAATATTTCTGGAATGAAATAAAGTGAGAGCAGTGGTTTTCTCAAATGTTGAGAATTGGGGGAAGAATCAAGGATAGCAGAGACACTTTTCATTGACTACATGCCCTTTTGTAAGCTATTTTAATTTCTTATCTACTTTAAAAGGGAACAAAAGTAGGCATGTATTCCCTATTTTTTTTCTTTTTTTTTTTTTTTTTTGAGACAGAGTCTCGCTCTGTCACCCAGGCTGGAGTGCAGTGGCACGATCTCGGCTCAGTGCAACCTCTGCCTGCCGGGTTAAAGCACTTCTCCTGCCTCAGCCTCCCGAGTAGCTGGGATTACAGGCATGCACCACCAGGCCAGGCTAATTTTTTTATTTTTAGTAGAGACAGGGTTTCACCATGCTAGCCAGGCTGGTCTCGAACTCCTGACCTCGTGATCCACCCGCCTCGGCCTCCCAAAGTGCTGGGATTACAGGCGTGAGCCACAGTGCCCGGCCTCCCTATTTTTTTAAATAATAAAAAAGACAACAGACTAGAAGAAACTACCCCATATAGATGAGAGAAATGATAAATATCCAGAATATATCAAGAATTTCAACAGTGACAAAAACCTGCAGAAAAAAATAAGCAAAATTATCTTTAAGGTGACTAAAAATACATAGGTAATCAATGGCATTCAAATTTTTAAAAACAGGTTTCTATTTTTCACTAATCATGCTTACAAAGATTTTAAAGTTTGGGTACTATTCAGCCCTGGTAAGAGTAATGGGAAAATCTATGTACAGTCTTACATAGTGTGGTTGTAAATTGGTCTGCCATTTTGGAAGACAGTTTTGCAGGAGCTATTAAAATTTTAAATGTTCATCCCTTATACCTTGGCAATTCGTTTTCTCTTTGGCTACCTTAGAGAATAGTCACTCATGGCACCAGTCAATTCCTTGCCTGTTTTTAGTTGGAGCCAATTTGGGACATTATGTCCAATCCAGTCACTTTCACTGCCCTGAGTTTAGAATAATAAAATTGCTTTCCAGTAAGCAGACTTAAGAAATAGATTAGAAACAGCAAAATTTTAGTAATGAACATTAGTAAAGATAATCACATCCCATTTTTAATTATTATATCAGCATGAAAACACATCTTTAGTGGAGCATTATTTTGTCAAAATAGAAGATTGTAAATATATTTTTCTTTTTTTGGTTTCTAGAATTTAAACCAGAATCCAAGGACTCTTTTGCCAAAATTTTACGGACTGTATTGTATGCAATCAGGAGGCATTAATATCAGGATTGTGGTGATGAACAACGTTTTGCCACGCTCCATGAGAATGCACTTTACATATGACTTGAAAGGCTCAACGTATAAGCGAAGAGCATCCCGTAAAGAGAGAGAGAAATCCAACCCCACATTTAAGGACTTAGATTTCCTGCAAGACATGCACGAAGGGTTGTATTTTGATACGGAAACATACAACGCACTTATGAAAACACTTCAGAGAGACTGCCGGGTAAGGAAGTTTGATTGTTGTGATTTCCTTTGAACTCTGTGCTCATGTAAACTGTGGCTGCCACTTATTGAAAGCATAGAAATAAGGAATGTCCAAAGTGGCAGACATGTGGAATCCTCTCTTTCCCAATCCTGGTGCTGAGCCATGCTTCCCTGATATTGAAGGAATTGGTAGATGATAAGGGAGTTATCTAGAGTCCTTAACCTACATCTCTGTTGATTTTACTAATAAGCTAAGTCAGCTTTCTTTGATAAAATGAAACGAGAAAGCTTCTTTTTCTTTTCTTTCTCCACTGTGGGGAAGATAGTTTAACTAGAAAGAAATAGAATTTAGGTTTAATGTAGTGTTAAGTAAGAAAAGCCATATAGAAATCTTGGAAGAAGTAAGACTCGAACTGGGGAGACAAGTTTCAAGAAAATGTACTTGGGATTAATAATGGCTCCCTAGAGATCAGCGTGGATGCAAAACTATGATGTGAGCAGCCCGTTTGCTGAAATTATTTTATGTGGTCTGAATAAGAGGTGAGCAGGAATGAAGCTTGCCAATTAGGGCAGACACCATTCCATGCAAACTTAGCTGGAGTGATTGTCCAAAGTGAGGAGGAATTCCCCCAGGCTGCAATGCTTTAAAAAAAAAAAAAAACTAAGGGAAGATTTTTTCTAATATGGTGAAAAGAGATAAAAATTTTTTTGGATAAAAGGAAAAATGCAGTGCTAATAGCTTCTGAAGGATAATGATCATGGGAGAACCGTCCAGCCACTTGGCTAAGTTGGGTAGTGGAGGTGGGCAGAAAGCATGATGGCACAGGCTGTGGTTTTCTGCACTTTCCATAGGCCTGGACGGATGACCCATGTTGTTGTAGGGGAGGGGAGACACTTCTCTGCCAGACCCAAACTCACGGGAAGGTGTGGAAGACAGTCTGACACCCCTTCTAAGGTATAAAGTAGGGAATTTCCACTAAGGAACACAGGTCTACTGTTTCTGTTTTTTTTTTTTTTTTTATTTCTTCCTTTCTACCTGTTATAGCTTGCATGATTGTGCACAAAAATGTGTCCTTAGAATTGTTTTTCTTTATTGACAGAGATGTTACTCCTATTGTTTAGCTACCATTTATTGAATGCTTACAGTATGCCAGGTTAGTCTAAGATTTTTTAATGCATCATTTCACTTAATTCTCTCAGCAGCTCTTTGAAGTCAGTACTATTCATACTTCCATTTTAATTGCTGAAGAATTGGGTTCTTAAAGAGATTCAGAAACTTATCCAGCATTACTTACCAAGTCAATGACAGAGCCCACATCTGTTTGGGTACAAAGGCATGTGCTTCTAACAACTAAAACTTAAAGTTTCACTCTGAGGATTTTTTTTTAATTATCTTTTCAGAAGTCAGGGAAGGAGCAGTAGGAACCAAGCAAACAGACGAACAAAAAACATCCAGCAGATATTCAGATATCTAAGTGGATTTGAGTGATGCATGTTTTTCTATTCAAAAAACGTAAAAACAGAACACACATATTTTAGTAGAAACCTTTTTCCTGTGTTTTTTCTGCCCTTTACAGGATGTGGGTAAAAAGTGACTCTCAATTCCCCAGAGTTTAGTGTCAGCCTCTCCAGTTTTAGGTTTGCTTTCTCTTTTGTGTGCTTCTTGCCTCTTTAGTATGGAAAGCCTTTATCTGCTGCCTTCTAATACCACATGCTTCTCTGCCAGAAAAAAAAAAAAAAAAAAAAGCAAATGTAAAAGAGCCATTGCTCAGGATTTGTCTATTTATTAGTGTTTCCTGAGCTCAGGACTGAGACCGCGAGGTCAAACCAAGCTTTTCATCACAAGTGAGACCCTGGAGATTTGCCTTTTTATTTTTTATTCTTTGGCAGGTTTGTTGTTCTAAGGAACATAAAGGTCAAGGTAGAGGTATCCTGAGGCTAACTCCCTCTTACCCACTACATTTGCAGTTGTATAAGACACAGATCCTGGACATTCTTTAAAATATGTACATCTGCCTTCAGAAAGGCTTCTCTTGGGCTGGTATGGGAGTGTGTAAATGCTGAGCTGTAGGGGAACTCAGCTCCCTTCCCTGATCTGTCCTGACCATGACCAAGTCCTCTGGGATCTGGATTCAACAGCTGGTGCTCTGAGCAGAGCTGCCTCAAGCAAAGCCTATTTCTGGAATGGTGAATATTAATATTTAATAGTTAAGGGCCTCTTAGTAAATCGTATGAATGCTGTGAACTGTCCTCCCCCCAAAAAATGCCCATCCTCGTGACGGATCGTGAATCTCTTGGAGCCCATTGTTCCTTCCCTTACTTCTTCCCCAAGGCTCAGAATCCCCTTCCTAGAGTTACCTCTCTCTCTCTTCAGGTCATCCTCTGAAAGGCCAACTCACTGGATGACTGCAATAGGATATGTGGTTGACATCGCCCCAATATTGCCCTTGCTTTGCAGAGCTGAGCCTCAGTGCTGGCTGAGGGGCTGCAGAGACCCAGAGGGTCTGCAAGGTTAGTCTGAGCTGAGGCCAGCACCTATCAATCAGGAATCTCTTCTGCTAAAATTCCTGTGAGACAGTATGGCTAAGGCTCTAGAAACAAACCAGTTAGAGAAATGTATTACTGTGTCAGCACCCCAGGCAGAGAAAGGTGAACTAAACCTATATTAGGATATATGCTTCTATTCACTTATCAGCACATATTGCAAGCACACTACATGCCAAGCATGAGGTGCATGACCTTTATTTTTTATCAATTGCCATATAGTCTAGTATGTGCAATGATATTATATTGTGAAGATTAGAGGAGGGAACATTGTAGCTTGCTTTTAAAGGATGAGAAGCTTTCTCCGGATAGGCAAAGCAGTAGAAGCATATTTCTAGGATAAGAGAACAATAGGTATGAAACAATGGGTGTGAAATAGCACATTGTGTTCCGGGAGCTATAGTTGTTTGGTTTTGGGGCAGTTAATAGGGAGAGCATGTGGGGTAGAAGAGGAAAGTGGCCGCATAATATGAGAGCCACATATTGTCAGAAGACCCTTTCTGGTGGTGCCAGGGAGCTCTTAAGGGCTTAGCAGTAGCAAATCCAAGAATCCCAGACCTTTGGACCCCAGCTTTGTTGTTCCCAGATGGATTTGTTAAGCCTCTTAACCTATGGCTGACCTCCTCCTGCTTCTTGGAGCCCCCACCTCTCCTTTCATATTTTGGCTTGGCATCTCAGACCCTGGAATTCTATTTCCTTTAGCATGAGTGCTGGCCGGAAGGGCCAGCTTGACCTAGCTTATTCCCCGCTCCCCATGGACTGCTTCCCTGACTGCCAATCAGAGCTGCCGTTTCTAAGCTCTGCATCTGAAAAGACCTGAACAGCCTCATCCTGCACTGAGTCCTCCTGACACATACCATCTTCTCCTGGCATCCTTGTGGCAGCCCCTGAGTCCCTTTGCCTGGCTTCCCCAAGCCCAGTCCCAGACCCCTGTGTATAATAAGCCTGCCCTTTGGGATGGTTCATTCCTGACCAACTCCTCCATGTAGCACATTGGCCACTTGGAACTATTCTAGAAAACTGATCTTCTTTTATGCCTCAACCCTGCTGAGCCCAATTCCCCCACAGGGATCAGAGGGCTCTTTCCAAAAGCAGGCATCCAGATGTCAGGTTCTGCACCCCATCTCCACATTGCTATTCCCCGTTGGCTGTGTGTGGTGGGGGAGAAATGGATATGTAAATGATGAGTCCCCTTTCTTGAAGGCTTTCCTATCCCTTGGTCTGACCCTCTATATGCTCACTGCCACAGCCATCCCTACCCACAAGTTAATTTGAGCCAAGAAAAGAGTGGTGACATTGAGTACTACAAAGACATCACAGATCACTTGCTATCAAAACCAGAAAGCAGGATTTATTCAAACCATCCCCAATGGCTCCCACATGACAGACAAGCTGAGATGCATGTCCTATTTGAAAACTGCTCTTCCCAGGTACCCCTTCATCTTCCGCCAGGCCTGCACCTCTTCTAGTCTTCTGTGACCCAGGGAACATGACCATCGTGCAGCCAGATACCCAGATCTGCACCCTGAAGCTACTCCTTCCTCCCTTCTCTCCCTCTTTCCCTGTGTGCAGTAAAATCACCATGTCTCAGTCTGTCTGCCAAATAACTCATGGCTCTGCCCCCTCCTCACTGTAGGCACAGCCACTGCTTTTATTGAGACCCTGGTTATTCATCACCTGGAGTTTTGCTGTAGCCTCTTTGCTGGTTTTCATTATCACTGCCTTCCATCACATCCCCACCACTGCTGCCAGACTGATCCTCTGATCAGAAGACTTAACACTCTCTGGCCAAGGTTCCCCACTGCTTTTGGGCCAAAGCCAGTGATTCCCAGCTTGGAACATTAATATCCTTCCTGATCTGGTCCCTGCTACCTTCTCCAGATGAGTTCTTCAGCTTCTGTCTCCAGCCTTCTCTCTCCCCTCTCCTCTGATGCAGATCCCCACTCTCCAGATCTTCTAATCTACTGGCCACATTCTCTAAAGGTTTTGGTTTTTTTATGCATGCCTCACTCTGCTGGACCGTTCTTCCCCTATTCTACACCTGGCCCTCACCTGCTTGTCTCAGGACTACTCAGGGATCAATTCCTCCAAGACCGTGCTGTTGTGGTTCCCCATGCATCCTGGGCTTACTTCTTTCATGGGACTTAATACACTGTTATTTTTTCCACATGTAAATCCTGGAGCCTGAGGAGCAAGGCTTAATCTATCTTTATATCTACATGCCTGGTTCTTAGTAGGTACTTAGTAAGTGTTTATTGGAATATGTATTTGAACAAAGGAATAATCAGCTGTCTAATGATTTAAAAAAAGAGAAAGAAAGGTTTAGGTGCACTTCCAAGAAACCTGTCTTTGGTGATTTTTGTGTATCTAGCTATTTTTTAAGTTCTGCCTATTTTGGAGGAAGTATCCAGTTTCACCGCAATGCCTGCCAAAAATGGCACTGAGAATTTAATAAAGTAGATTATCTCCATTTTGAATCACTTGAGACTGTTTGAAAAGTTGTGCTGGTTGTCCTCCTATCAAGAGTCATTTGTGTAACAAAAGTACATTTATATTGCAGTGAGTTTTCCCATGGAAGCAATGTTGTAAATGGTCATTAGACTTTTTTTCTTTCCAACTTTTATTTTAAGTTCAGGGGTACATGAGCAGATTTGTTACATGGGTAAATTGTCATGAGGGTTTGGTGTACAGATTATTTCATCACCCAGGTAATAAGCATAGTACCTAATAGGTAAATTTTCCATCTTTCTACCCTCCTCCTCCCGCCCTCCACCCTCAAGTAGGCCCTTGTGTCTGTCGTTTTCTACTTTATGTTCACATGTGCTCAATGTGCAACTCCCATTTAGAAGTAAGAACATGCAATATTTGGTTTTCTGTTACTGTGTTAATTCACTTAGAATAATGGTCTTCACCTCCATCCATGTTGCTGCAAAGGACATGATTTCATTCTTTTTATGGCTACATAGTATTCTGTGTTGCGTATATACCATATTTTCATTATCCAGTCCACTGTTGATGGGCATCCAGGTTGATTCTATGTCTTTGCTATTGTGAATATGGACTTTATTTTATTAGCACTGACCCCTGTCTTCTTTAGGTGTATGTACTGTCTCTCCAGCGAGACTTTAAATGTCTCAAAGGGCAAAGCTCATTCTTTACACCTCTCTGCAGCTGCAGCACCTGGCTTATTCTATACACTCAGTACATGTTGCAAGATTGTGATTGAAAACTCTTTTGAATTGAAAATGTATGTATTAATTTTAAAAGAACAATTAGGATCTATTTTTGTATTCATTGTAATTTACCATGGTTATTTTTTCTCTGACATAAGTTATCTATGTAAAATCTAGAATCCCATATCATTTAATTAATTTGATAAATTTTTATATCCTGAAATATTTATTAATAAATCTGGGAAATGACTTTGAGACAAAGTATATTAGTGAGAACTTGTGTTTACAACCCAAATATTTTTAATCCTTCAAGTGAGAGTCATTTCAGAGACAGTCTTGATAATTAATGACCTAATTGACTTATTTTACATTTATTATAATTTTTGTTGAGCCGCAAGTTATTAATTTTTAGAGTGTGGAACCAATTTTCTTTTTTCACACAAATGACTGTAACCATAAATATTAATAGATTCTCAGAATTTAATGAAACCAGTCTCAAGAATACTGAAACTTTCTGATGTGCAAAGAAGGGTCTTTCTATGTAAGGCAAGTTCTAAATTTATGGATCAGATTCTTATCAGCTATGGGCATGTTTGCATGGGTTACAAAATGGGTTATTTTATATAATATACTTATATAATATACTTATATATATACTTATACATTATGGCTATTGCTTACCATTCAGCTATAATTTTGCTAGTAGTAAACTTTTTACATTTTGTTCAGACATTTTCTTTTTTTGATATTGCTTGCCTTCTCGGTTATCACTGGGGAAGAAAAAATGCTTTAGACCTAATACAAAGGAGACGTACGTATCCTGAAGGTAGAAATACTTCAATTTAAATTATCCTCTCATCAATAAGGAATTCGATTTTGTTTGTAGACTTCAATCAAAACATGAAAAGGGTGCAGGGACATCATTGACTCCACACTCCTAAATTACTTGTTTTGTTTTTGTTTTTGTATTTTGAAATGAAGTCTCAGTCTGCTGCCCAGGCTATAGTGTAGTGGCATAATCTCGGCTCACTGCAACCTCCACCTCCCAGGCTCACGGGATTCTCCTGCCTCAGCCTTCCAAGTAGCTGGGACTACCGGTGTGGACCACCACACCCCGCTAGTTTTTATATTTTTAGTAGAGATAAAGTTTCACCATGTTGGCCAGGCTGGTCTCGAACTCCTGATCTCAAATGATCCTCCTGCCTCAGCCTCCTAAAGTGCTGGGATTACAGGTGTGAAGCACCATGCCCAGCCAAATCCACTGTCTTTCAAAGTGTGTTTTACAAACACTGTAAACCCATGAGATATTTGATTTGCTCCACTGTCTTAAAATTATGAGTTTTGGCTATCTATAATAGTTTGATATCATAGCAGTATAAGCATAAAGCAAAGTTAAAGTTGGTGAACAAATAAAACCAACTCATAGAATCAAAGATTGTTCGAGTTGGAAGGAATCCTAAGAGTTCCTAGGAAACAGTAAAAGAATGCCTTCTACTCTCTGGTCTGAGAAAAAATGATTTTGGACTTACCTAGCCAAGCCAGGTTTTATTGTGAGAACAGAAATAATGATGTCATCATATCATATATGCAAGGGCTTTGTAAATTTTTCTACCTGTAAATTTTTTTACTTTGTATTTTGAGATAATAGATTCACATGCTGTTGGAAGCAATAACACAGAGAGATATCATACACCCTTCACCCAGTTTCCCCCAGTGGTAGTATCTTGCACAATCTTGCACAACCTTAGTACAATATCACGATGAGGAAATTGACTTTGGTACAACCTACTGACGTTTTTCAGCTTTTTTCAGATTTCACCAGTTTTACATGCACATGTGTGGTGGGGGAGGTTCTGTGCAATTTTAGACGTACATAGATTTATGTAACCACCACCTTGGTCAAGTACAGAACAGTTCTTTCTCAAAGATGCCTAATGGTACCCTTTTATAGCCACAGCTACCTCCTTCCCTCACAACTCCTTCCTAATCCTGTGCAATTACCAATCTGTTTTCCATCTCTGTAATTTTGTCTTTTCGAGAATGCTGTATAAATGGAATCATACAGTATATAACCCCTGAGATTGGCTTTTTTTTACTCAGCATAATGCCATTGATATTCATCCAAGTTATTGCCTGTATCAGTAATGTGCTCCTTTTTATTGCTGAGTGATATTTCTTGGTATGGATGTATCACAGTTTAACATTCACCCGCTGATGAACATGTGGGTTTTTTCTAGTTTTTGACTGTTACAAATAAAGCTGCTGTGAACATTTGTATACTGGCTTTTGCGTGAGCAGAAGTTTTCATTTCTCTAGGATAAATGCCTGAATTCAATTTCTATGTCATATGGTAAATGCGTGTTGAATTTTTTAAGAAACTGCCATACTCTTTTCCAGAGTGGTTGCACCATTTTACATTTCCACCAGCAGTGGATGAATGATCCATTTTTCTCCTTATCCTCACTAGCATCTGCTGTTGTCACTATTTTTTATCTTAGCCACTCTGATAAGTGTGTATTTAAGTCTCTTGCTAAAAAATTACTTGAGTATATGCCCCAGAAAAGCTAAAGATAAATCTAATAAAGCAGTTTGGGGATATAGAAAAGAGTGGTGAAAAGAAAGCGGAAAAACTCAATGGTTAAGTTTAGTGCCTGGTGATATGCCTGTGAGACTATGCAACTGACAAGATTCCTAAGAAAAGGCCTGCGATACAGGAGTTTAACGTGTGTGTTTCTAATAATAAGCACTCCTGTGAGACTTCATCTAAATCTATTCTACAGCCATTGGTGTTGCTTCATTATATTGTAATTACTTGATTACATGTTTAACGTTTGCTACTAAAAATCTGCTCTGTGGGAACTGTGGAACCTCATTTTCCCAGTCTTAGCTCACTCGAGAGTTCTTACACAGCATTTCTCTTGGTGTCAATCTTCTGATGAAGCCTAGGAAGTAGCAACAGCAAACATTCTTGGAATAGTGAATCTTACCTAGTCAATGCACATAATAAAAGCAGGTTTTAGTAATAACCTACACATGGTTTGTCTTGAAAGAACCAAAGTAAATCATGTCAACATTGTGAATTTGTGGATTAATTGTTTAGAGTACATTTGTATTGCTCATTTGGCCAAGGTCTGTTAAAGGCCAGTGAATTACTAAATTGCAACTGTGTTGACCTCTTCATCCTCTCAGTTTTTATTTAGGTGGCAACTGGTGTCCCCATTTAAGACCATCCATACACCACAACTGTTCAGTAGTCTTGGGAGGGGGCTGGTGTTTGTCTAGGCTTTTGCCGCTTGCTGCAGCTTAGTTCTGCTGAAAGTAGGGAATGGAAATGAGCTGTTGGCAGCAACAGAAGGAACACAATAATCCATGCAAGATAGTGTCAGGGTAGCTACAAATATCAAAATAACTCTATGCTGTTGTTCATGCCTGACTTTCTACTAAGTAAGACAATTCCCAAATTTTACAGAATATGCTCTTCTGGGTTTTGGTGGAGAGAGGGTTCCATCTTGGATATAACCTATAGATACCGAAGTAACTTAACATGTAAAACAAATCATATGTAATATGTAATCATCAAATACGTATATACAATACAATACATAATACTTTATTGCATGGACAATAAGGATGCATTTCCAAGGCTTACTTTATCTGTAGGTTGGTTCAGGTAACATTTATTTAAACTTTGAGCCAGACAATCTATTACATATAGGTTCTCTCATTCATCTTCACAACAGCCATGTGAAGTGAGTGGTATGATTGCCTTTTGACAGATAAAGAAGTGACTCCTCAGGAGAGGTTCAGCTTCCGCAGGTCCACAGAGCTCACAGTGCTGCATCCAGAATTTATACCCAGGTCTCTCTGACTCCAAACCCATGTTCTTTCATCATTACACTCTCCTTAAGGAGCTTGTGTGTAATGGTGGTAAGGCCACTGAAATGAAAACATTAAGTAATAACATGGACAGATATAGGCAGCATGGGTTAGAAGTGCTCAATGACTGGTCACCTAACTCTGACAAGGAGATACAGGGGCAGATGCCGTAGGAGTCAGGAAAGGGCTCAATCCTAGTGGAGAGCTTGGTTTGGACAGGACAATGAGTTCATGAAATCTTGCAGCCTATTTCAAGGAAGGAACACAGTGCCAAGTGACTAAGGAACACAAAGTAAAATAAATAATCCAAACATTTAATTTTAAAAATTTAATGAAAAGCATAATCAAGCCCATTGACATTTGCCAACTGTTACCAATGTGCATGCACACGAAATCCTATTAAGTTAAAAGTGAGGCTTCCTTCTGAGCAATGCAGTGGTTACAGGGGGGTTGATTGTTTTTGAAATCTTGCAGGGGAGGAGATTAGGGACTCAATGTTTGACGTTGAATCCTGTGTGAGCAGCTTTTGAGAATTCTGATTCACTACAGAAACGGAAGGATTATCAAGTCAGTAGTTTGCTTTTTTTTTTTTTTAAACTCTCACTGCAAACCAAAGTATTATCAAAATTTCTATAGAAAGAATGAAAATGGGAGACTGAAGGTAATTTCCTCGGCTCTAAGAAATAAACTCCTTTTCCTTTCTTCCTAAAAGAGATATTACCTAAAGATTGGAGAGTTGAAGCGTTTCCTGAGTTTGTTGTTATATGTCTAGCAAGTTTTCATTTTAAATAACTTGTCCCACAGAAATTTATATATGCAATAATTCAAGTTAAGGGGAGCTAACTTGGCTTATGAAAATCTTTGGGCTTATGAAATAGAACAATGTTATATCTACTTCTTAGAGTTTCTGGTTTTTTTTGTGAAAAGAACCTACTGGTCTCTGATTAGATGACCCTAAGTGTAGGAGTAAAGTCAATATAGGCCCCAAGCGGAAAGACCCACAAAGTATTTGGGGGAGGGAGCAAAGGGAAGGAAATGCCCCCAAGGACCCCTTTCCTCCTCCCTGTTGAGAATCCTGGGAGTCCAGAGAGGAAAGCTATGGCAGGAAGGGGAAGTGGCCACACGGGGCCTGATGGTAGCAACTCTGGCTTTGAAGATGTATCTGGAAAGGCTTTGAGGTTGGCTGCTGTGGATCTGGTTGTGGATTCTGACGTAAGCCAGTCATACAGATCATGATGCAAAACAGGGCAGGGTTGCCAACAGCCAATCCAAAAGAGATGTAGGGGCAGCAAACCCTGGTGATTTACAAAATGGAGTTGAGGCTCCATACCTTGGGAGGAACTTCTGGAAGCTAGTGAGGGACTGAGTTACAGAGATTTAAGGCATATTTGAGAGTTTCCAAGGTCTAGGAAAATATTACAAAGTTTAAAAAATGGTTCAGAAATGTGCCTTGTGATACATTACCCAGTGCGTTGTGTACCTGTCAGACATGACCTTGTCTTCCTCCCAGAAGCTTTCAACTTAGGATTAAAGAATAAAGAGTAAAATCAGTTTGATTTTATAGGGCTTAATTTTATTCATTCAACATCCAGGGCACATTTATGGAGTACCGATGGTGCTGTAGGACCAGGGCCTGCATGATTACCTTGTGAAAAGTGAAGTACTTTGGACATCCAGTGGGTTCTGAACCTTTCAGAAAAGATCACCCCATACTGGCTTCTGAGAGGTTTGGGGCCACATATATGGCTCTTCATCCCTGTCAGTATCAGTCCACACTCTTTACATGCACTTCTACCCTGCAACTGAGTGTCCCTTTGATATCACCAGTGTTCTTCCTTCAAAGACATTTTTCAATTTAGTGTTTTTTTTAATTTTGAGACAGAGTCTCATTCTGTTGCCCAGGCTGGAGCTTGGTGGCATGCTCATGGCTCACTTGCAACCTTCTCTCCTGGGCCCAAGCGATCCTCCCACCTTAGCCTCACAAGTAGCTGGGACTACAAGCACATGCCACCACACTCGGCTAATTTTTGTATTTTTTGTAGAGAAAGGATTTCTCCATGTTGCCTAGTTTGGTCTGGAACTCCGGGGCTCAAGCAATCCACCTGCCTTGGCCTGCCAAAGTGCTGGGCTTACAGGTGTGAGCCACTGTACTCGGCCAAATGTAGTGTTTTGATCGAGCAAGGATAACTCTTCTCTCCTCATTTTTGTCCCTTCAAATACTGTACTTCTAAGTGACAAGGTAGAAAATGTCCGTTGGGGGAATGTCTCCCTCCATGAGAATGAAATGGTCAAGGACAATCTGTTATTCATGAATTGATATATAACATTCAGCTTTTCATAAAAAGGATACATCTGCGAACTTTCTATATGTATACGTCAGAAATGTGTTTTAAAAGGGATATGTACTTCACTGGACAGATCAATTGTCCATAGCTACTCAGGCTACAGAGAAGTTAAAACTGAACGTTTATTTAAAATATCTTCATCCAGCCTTAATGCAAGCCTGGCTGGAATGATTCTACATCTTGTTAACTTCCTCTCTTCATTTCTCCACACAAAGACCTCATTTGTAAACTTTGCCCATATTCAGCCAGCTCCAGATGTTCCAAAGACAAACCATTATCACAACCAACTCAGTGTTTGCTGCATTTTCATAAGCACTTGGTGATCTCTCTTCAAATGATGACGGGAGTTCTTTAGACATAGAGATTCTCCATCCTCTGATATTCCTCATTCTGAACTGGCTATCCAACTTTTTTTCTAGTTTGTTAGCAATTTCAGAAAAAGGTCTACAATCAAATTTTCAAAGACCAGAGAAAGCAGTGATTCCAGATTGCGAATTTACTCTCTGTCCACTCAGATGTGCGGGGAAAATGTAGTTACTTAATTATCTATGAATCCTTTTCCCTACTAGCATCCACTTCCTCAAACTTAAACTTATCAATTAGTAATATTGCAGTCTCTTCTGGTTTAGACAGTCACCCCTCCAGTTAAATATTCTGTTTATTCAAAGTTGAACTCTCTCAGGGTAGGTGTGAACTGTCCCTGTTTTATCCTCCATTTTTTAGGTGAGCACCATTGGAAACATAGGGTCCTTGTCCCATGTGGACACACAGAGCTGAGAACATTGCCACAGGCCTCTCCATACTCATGCATTCCAGCTCTACCTTAACTGTTACCCTCATGCTAAGTGTGGCTTTCAACTGTGTCATGTTGAGCCACTCTTGTACCTTCTTTAGTTTTGATCATGTGCATATATTAAAATAAATATTTAAAAAATATATTAAAATAAATATTAAAAAGTAAATAACTCAAGACTCCAAATGATTTTTTTTTCTAATGATAATTCTCAGAACCTGGATTTTCCATCACTTCTTTTAAAACTCACTCTGTAGGTACTTGCTGTTCTTAGATATTGTTTCTCAATACCGATGGTGACTTTCCCGGGCCTCAGATTTTTCCTGCTCTATGAAAGCTTCGACAATCCTAGAGCATGGATCAGCCAGTTTTCTTTAGCCTTAAACAACCACAGGAATCTCAGTTGATACATTCTGTCTTACCTTCCTGCCGAATTAATTACATGTTGTTCAGCAAACAGTTCCGAATTTTCTCTCTGTAGAAGGCTCTGTGCTAAGACCTGTGGGAGGTACAAAAAATGAATAGGATGTAGTCCTTTTTCTAAGAAGCTTAGAGTTTAAACACTAAGTCTAAACCATCAAGGTCTTATTTATCACGGACAGATTCTTCCATTCTTCTTCTCTTTCTTTGTCCATAGAGTAATATGAAAGGTGAAGGGTAAGTACTTTTTTCTTTTTACCAAGAAAGGCAGTTTACCAGAGTTGGTGGGCTGTAGCAGACAGTGGTGAGGGTTCCAGAATTTTACCTCACACATGGACGTGGATGTGGGGGCTTGGACCAAGTGTGGCCTCTGAGTCTCACGAGACAGCTGGCCTATGCCTGGGCTCTCTGCTGTCGTACCAGTTAAGCCACAATGAAGTAAATCATTCATAGTAAAGCCAACAAGAAGATATATCATATAATGAGAAGGACATGACATTTTAACATAAGATATTACTTTTAAACCTGTTTACAAAATAATTTATGAAGACATCTTTATTTGAAGAAATGAAGTGTTTATAAAGAAAACAAAACAAATTCATCCAGCATAGGAAGCTGGTGAATATATATATATATATATATATATACACACACACACACACACACACACACACATAAACACACATTATATATATACATGTATATGAAATCTTTTTAAATGATGGATGGCTATTTTTAAGTGTGGAAAAAAAAAAAAAAAGCCTTGGTACAGGTTAATCCAGTACAGCCCAAGTTCTAAATCACGGCATACACACCATGAAAAACACATTATTGCCAAAACAAGGATTTAATATTTATTTCATTCTGCTTTGCCAGCCAAAATTGTATGGCTTGTCACAGCCTGTATTTTCTCATTATGACATTAGCAAAGAACACTAAGCTTTATTGAAGAAATTTAATTAAATCGAAAAGAAAGTGTTTGGCTCTAACTAAACTGGCACAATACAAGGAATTCTAGAACTGTATTCTGAGGGGTCTACTTTGTGAGGAATGGCAGGCCCTTGGATTCATTTTTCCCTAAACCAGTATTTTCAGAAATGTCTATTTGTGTAAAATTTCCAGGACACTATTTTGAATTTTCTGACATTATTGAATTAACAAAAATGTATTTGCCAATCATTAACTCCTTGTTCAGGAACTAGATTCTAGGCCAGCTGGAAACATTACTCAGGACCCTTGATACATCTTCCTGTCAGCTCCACATTTTGTTAATTTGGTTATTTTGCAGATCTTCCATCAAAGATTGATCAAGTGAGATGGAACATAGCAAGTTTTCTGCTTTAACCACTTTAGTTAAGATCCCAAATTATTAATTTCTGTTTTTTTCTCTGCCATCTCTAGCTCATCATTGGCAAATGGTAAATTAATGCTAAACAGGTATAGACGTGCATTTTATCTAAGCATTTCAAAATAGCACGCTAAACTTTAATTTTGAAAAGTTTATACAATAAAAATATGTAAAAGTAGACCGAATATTGTAATGAATCCACATATACTCTGTGCTCTATTTTTAACTCATGGCGAATCTAGGTTTTTTTGTTTGTTTGTTTGTTTGTTTGTTTGTTTGTTTGTTTTAACTGCCTCTCTTCCCATATAATTTGAAACACATCCGAGACATCACATCATTTTACTGATATGTACTTTAGTAGGAATCCCTAAAAGCTAAGGACTCTTTAAAAAAAAAAAACTACAATACCATTATAATGGATTAAAAATATTAATAATTCTTACTAATCATCAAATGTCAGTGTTCAAATTTCTAATTGTTTCAGAAACAACTTTTTGTGGTTTGGATCAGGATTTAAATAGAATCTACTTGCTGAGTTCCTTGTCACTCTGATTTTTTCATTTTGAAAGTATTTGTTGAAGATATTGGTTTGTTTATCCCAGAGCATCTGGATTTTGCTGATTATACCGCATTGTTTCATTTAACACACTCCTCTCTTGTGCGTTTTTTCTGTAAATGGATTGTAGGATCCTACAGGTTGAGTCAGATTTAGGTCTGACTTCATATTTGATGTCTCCCCTCATCAGGAGGCACATCATGTCAGAATGCCTTTCTTTCTGCAATGTTAGTACCTGTTGATGACCACTGATTAGACTCATTCATTCATCAGGAGTGGTAAAATGGGGATGTTCTAATTTTATTATATGTCTGCTAGACTGCACAAAGGAATTTTAAACAAAAGAGTACCTGTCACATAGTAGGTGTGCAATAAAATATGTATTGAATGGGTTAATTTCTATAAGAACCCCTATGAAAAGGGAGCAGAGGACAGGAAAGCTAAGAAGGCCTTGAGATGTGTTCCATCTTAGGGCCAGCACCAAGCGTTCTTGGATGATTAAAGAGCCTTCACAGTTGACCAAGCCTGTGACATGCTGTTCTTGCAAAGGCTTCCTAAAGAAAAATGTGATAGTCTTACTAGACTCAAAGCTCAGCCTAATTTATAGCAAAACAACTTTGCCTTTTATCTGCCGTTTAGCTGTATGCCTACTAAACAGTAAATCGAAAGAATCTCTATAAATATCAGCTTGATTTTTGCCCTTGACACAGTGTATATAAAATACCTATGGTGTGGGTAGGTTTGAAAGCACTGTAGGCTTTTATCTTTATTTTTCTGACAACACAGAGCACATAATCACAGTAAATGTTTTTAGTGCCAAAAATTTGTTCATGGGCATTGTAATCATGATGCACAGGTATCAAGTTCTTATATTTAAGATACAGGGTGTAGTGTTTTACATTCTTTATTGCTGAATATTTTGGTTTTCACTTACTTATACACGTGGAAAGCAGTATAACAAATATTCATTCCTACTGTGTTCAGAGCACACAGCAAAATGCACCAAGTCAAACCAGTCTTTGTTGAGAAATGAAGTCTTGTGTGTATGATACAAAGAATATAGATGTAACCTGAGGTAGAATTTTATATGACAGAGAGACACTAATAATGTGCTTGGGTCTTCAGAGGGGAGACATATCCCAATAGTTTGTTGAAATCATTAGTAAATTTGCATGGAGTGGGGACAGGCTTTGAAAAAACAGTAGGATTTGAAAAGATGGTAAGGACCATCTAGAAGAAACGACATGAGCAGAAGCATCAGAGTTTACATCTTCAGAGCACATTCAGGGGTAAAGAGCTCCAGTTAGACTAGCCTGGCAAATGTCTCTAGGCAGGCATTAAGTAACAAAAAGACATTGGCTGGGGCCATGTTAGTGAGGACCTTCTATGTCAAATTGAAGCACTGGCACCAAGCAGTGGTGAGAGACTGAAGGCTTTGAGTGGGGATGTGATGTGACCTGGTCAAGCACAGATGTCAGGAATGGGTTTGTGAGGAAAGAATGGGAAACTGGGCCAGGCGTGGTGGCTCACGCCTGTAATCCCAGCACTTTGGGAGGCTGAGGCAGGTGGATCACTTGAGGTCAGGAGTTCGAGACCAGCCTGACCAACATGGAGAAACCTTGTCTCTATTAAAAATACAAAATTAACTGGTCATGGCGGCACACGCCTGTAATCCCAGCTACTTGGGAGGCTGAGGCAGGAACATTTCTTGAACCCGGGAAGCGGAGGTTGCAGTGAGCCGAGAACATGCCATTGCACTCCAGCCTGGGCAACAAGAGCGAAACTCCATCTCAAAAAAAAAAAAAAAAAGAATGGGAAACTGAAATTAATTCATTATCATTAGAGAGAAGGAACGTTTTGATAATAGAAGCTGCAGGATTGGGTGACTCAGTGAAGGAAAAGGAGCCATGAAGTATGAAATCGCATTAGAATTATTTCAAATAAAAGAGGGAAGTGTGGAAAAACTGCTTTGGAGTGAGATAAGAATTTAGGGTTATAGCATGGCCATGTGTAGACATTTAGATGGTCATGGTGGTTCACGCCTGTAATCCCAGCACTTTAGGAGGCCGAGGTGGTTGAATCGCTTGAGCCCAGGAGTTCAAGACCAGCCTGGGCAGCAAGGCAAAACCCCATCTCCACAAAAAATTAGTCAGGTGTGGTGGCATGTGCCTGTAGTTCCAGCCACTCGGGAGGCTGAGATGAGAGGATCACTTGAGCCCAAAAGGTCAAGGCTGCAGTGAGTCATGTTTGCACCACTGCCTCCAGCCTGGGTGACGGAGTGAGACCCTGTTTCAAAAAAATATTTTTTTAATTTAAAAAAGAAGTTTAGAGATGTTCCGAAGGAAATATATTGGGCTGCAGCTTAGGAATGAAGTCAGATTAAATGCAACAATTTAGGAATTTTCTGTAGAAAGATGGTAATTGGAATCTACCTTTAAGAAGATCTCAAATCTATCCACTTCTCCCTCGAGCTCCCCAGCTGCCCCTACTCATTCAAGTATTACCATCTCTTACCTGGACTGCTGAAATACCCCCCAGTCGAAAGTAGGTACTTCCTGTGGGATCTTCCCACAGCTCTCTGATTTTTCCCTCCAGGCCTTATTACCATGTGTAATTCGGGCTTGTTTAATGTTGAGTATGGAATAGTAATCTGTTGTATTTGTCCCTGAAGATCCATCAACTTCCACAGTGCGTGGCACTCAAACATTTTTTTTTCCAACAAAAGAGTCAATGAATGTAAGTACTAGAAAGTAGAAAAAACAGAGAGCTTTGGGTGAACATCTTTAGGGCACAGGAAGAAAAAGTGGAAAAGTCAAATAGACAAAGAACCAAGAGAAGCCAGGGCACAATAGCTAAGGGAGAGGGGAGATTCAAGGTGGGGTGGTCATAGGGATCGATTCTGCAGGTGGAGGAATAACATGAATAGCTGACATTAATTGAGTGCTTTTTGTGTGCCTAAGACTTGGCACGGATTAACTCAATTAATCTTCACAATAACTTTGGTAGGAATTATTTGGTAGGAATCCCTATTATAGAGATAATACAGGTGAGAATAGATACCAGAAATGTTAAATACTTTGCCCAAAAACAAGCAAGTGGGGGAGCCATGAGTCAAACCAGGCCATCTGGTTCCAGAGCAAGGAGACTTAACCACCCTGCAGCCACACCAGCTCCTGCTAGCAGTGAGACGGAAGATAGTTTGCAGTGTGGTGTGGTGTTAAAGATGTAAAAGCAAAAGGAGGACCAGCTGCTCTTTGTAGCCTTTAGTCATGAAGAGAGGATGGCAATGCCTATGATTCTGAGTTAGGATATTTCCACATTAGGTCCCCAAATCTACAGAAGTTATAGGAGCACTCATGCATCACCGGTCATGAAAACCTGAGGAAAATGCTCTCATTTCAAGAACAGGTAGTTTTTGATTGTGTCTTCAGGGTACTCTATCAGCTGCTTTGACATTGACTTTGACATTGACTTTTTTACTACATTCCAATGTTGTTATTGACTTAAATTAGTCCTTGAGAGAGAAGGAAGAAAGAATCTGACTTTGGCAATAGAAAGCCTTGCAGTATTCCAACTTGCTTTCAGTTTTAAATAGTTCTGTGAATCATTCCTGTTTCCTTTTTTTACAAGTGGGGAAGTAAAGTCCTGCCAGAGCTAGACGGAAAGGCACCTGTATTTGCATTGTAACCTGAGTTTTGAATAGTAAATGCACAGGTACAGAATACACTAGCAACAGTAAGGTCAGGCAGACATTCTGGAAATGTGCACCTGAATGATGAACTGGACTAACTGGTGTCAGTCATGTTGCAGAATGTTGCTAACTCTTAAAGCTCACACATGTTAAGTTGTTGGCAGATTTATCAGTTCTTTTAATTAAAGGACTGGGATGATATGAGTAACGGAACTATTTTTTTCCTAATTGATGCAAATCTTAAAAGTACGTGACTAAAATCTGTTCCCAGAGTTTCTCATTACAGAAGCCTTTTAATTTGTTTTAAAATATATGCAGATACATTTCTCTTTTTGTTCCTTCAGATTTCTTAATCGATGGTGATTTTTCCCAACCCAAACTCTAACTGCAATGGCCAGCTTTCCACATATGGGGATAGAATTTCTTTTTTTAAGCCTTCCACACTGAAAGTAGGGGTCTTGGCCTCATAACGACAACTCAGCTCCCTTCCCAGATGCTGGCAATCCAATAGAAGAGTACAGAGGAGATGAAGCTCTTTTTAATATTTTTTATCACTTTTTCAAAAGTTAATTCTCTCTTCGAATTTATTCTTAAAAAAAAAAAAAAAATCGGACCCCTTACAGGATCAGGATAGTGTCTTACTTTATCCAGTAGTTCAGTTTGGACCACACAGCCTGACTTTGTCTCACCTGTAAAATTGCACAGTTCTCTTAGGCCTGTTCATGGGCCGGGAAAAAAGACTGCAAGTACAAAACACGTGGTTCAGGTTGAATATTGCAGGAAAAATATAAGAAAACGTATTTCATTTAAAAAAAAATCTTCTTAACAATTAATTCATGGATGCTTTGCTGAGGAAAATGCTTTGCAGAGGTTGAATATTGCATGACAATAAAAGAGAAGCATTTTTTTTTTAAAAAAGAAAGGTTTTTAACAAGCAGAATTCATTCATGGATACTCTGCAGAGGAAAATCATGGTGTCTGGAATGTTTTTAAGCTTGACCACTCCTAACTTGAGTAAATGATTCTGGGTGCCTTTTGGGAACATCCACAGTATTGTCAGAGTCTTCTTAGGACCTGCTTTTGAAGCCAGCTTACTGCTTTGGAGGATGCTTTGGGCTGTGCAGGGCAGAAGACTGTGTTTTTGCGAATTGAAAATTCCTGGCCAGGCACGGTGGCTCACGCCTGTAATCCCAGCACTTTGGGAGACTGAGGCGGGCAGATCATGAGGTCGGGAGATCGAGACCTTCCTGGCTAACATGGTGAAACCCCGTCTCTACTAAAAATACAAAAAATTAGCAAGGCGTGGTGGCGGGCGCCTGTAGTCCCAGCTACTCAGGAGGCTGAGGCAGAAGAATGGTGTGAACCCGGGAGGTGGAGCTTGCAGTGAGCCGAGATTGCACCACTGCACTCCAGCCTGGGCAACAGAGCAAGACTCCATCTCAATAAATAAATAAATAAATAAATAAATAAAAAGAAAAAGACAAAAGAAAATTCCTGTGTTGTCAGCCATCCAGGCCATACCCCTTGGTATCCACAAACCCAGAGCTTCTAAAGGAATTAGGATTTGCCAAAATGACACTGGTAAGCAGGCCAGCAATACAGTTCTATTTTTGTTGTCTAATTTAGTGACATTTGTTTTCAGAAGTGTAATTCTAGGAATGTTTACTTCAAGCGAACACCTGTTGTCTCTTGAGCTAGTGTGAGGGATGAGTCACCGTGAATTGTAATCATAGTGATAAGAGCTAGCAATTAATTAAGCACTTTATGCTAGAAACTTTTCTAAGCACTTGACTTGCATTGTCACATTTAATTTTTACAAGCACCCTATATGATAGGTAATAGTGTCAGCATTTTACAGATGAGGAAACTGAGACACAAGGAGATGATGTGACCTGCCTAAGGTCACAGAGTCCATGCTCTTCATCCCTCATCCCCCATGTCCTTATCCAAGTCTCTCCGAGAAAGGAAGCGCTAGCACTGATAAATAAGAGTAGGGAAGTTAGCATCTGCAAATGGTCATTCATTGTGAAGAGTTGTTGAAGCTGTCTCGGGGGGTACTGTTCCCAAGCCATCATTTCAGTATGGTTGAGAATGAGAAAGGTTAAGGCCCTTCTACCACTTGTTTCTGTCTGAAGAAAGCATCTAATATCTGTTAGTGTTTTGTTTTAAGAGTCTGGCCCTTGGTGCTTCTGACATAAAACAGTCTTTCTTTCTCCCATGGTCTGTGCTACTGTATGGTGCAGTGAGGCACTGATAACACCTCCATGGAGAACCAGCCAAAGGGTCTGGTACTCAAGCATTGGATCAGTGGTAAGAAGGATTTCCTATCACCCCTCCCTTCCTCCTCCAACTTGACATCACTCCTCCTTCCATTAGGAAGGCTGGTTCCACATTGTTATCAGGCCATTCTTAGATCACTTGGGTTAGGAAATCCCACAGGCCAAACCTCTTAAGTGATAAGATTCTACTCTGAGCTCCTGCCTGACTCCCTTCTGAACTTGACTTTTTGAAAGATGAAGTGTGAACCCTCTGGAATAACTGATACCCATTTGCAGCCCACTCTCAGTTCTCATTGATGGCAAAGATGCCTGTAATACAGAATAACCTATTTCTTGAAGGCCATATGCCATACTTCACAAAGCCTTTTCTCAGGTGGCATCCATGAAGTGGCAGCCACAGGTAACTGAATCTTCAGGCTTGATCCCCTCTTTACTATATCATAAATATCAAAAGGCAGTTGGGCTGAACAAGAACAAGAAGCATAAGAAATTCTGGATTATTTTATCCCTAAACAATTATCTATAGGCTATGATCCTTCAGGGTGTTTCCTAGCTAAAGTATAGGAACAGCTTCTCATGTTGGTTCAGAGACAGCCGTTCTGACAACCAGGGTTGTCTTACTTTTCTGAGCAGCTTTGTGTGAGAAATACCAGGTATTAAGAAGTCTGTTGTAGGGGAGAATCATATACAAACTAGTAGAAAAAGAACTTTATCGTAGAGGAAAACACCCAGTTTGCAGGCATTCTTCCTGAACACTGCTCTTCCGTCTGAAAAGGTCCTGAGTGTCAAAGCCCCACCTATACCCTGAAGCCATCTCAACAGACTCGGACCTAGACCTTTGTCTCCTGTCATTTTCTTTTCAGAGCATTGTCATCTCTTTTGTCTGGCTGCATCCAACTATTTTTAATTCCCTTGCCTCCCCACTGTCTGCTGAGTGGATAATTAAACATGAAGTACTGTGCTTTGTTGAGATTATGTTTTTAAAGGACTTGCTACAGGGAACTGAACGGCACCTTCGAAAGACAGACTTTGAGGGCTGGGTGCGGTGGCTCACACCTGTAATCCCAGCACTTTGGGAGGCCGAGGCAGGCAGATCATGGGGTAATGAGTTCGAGACCAGCCTGGCCAACATGGCGAAACCCTGTCTCTACTAAAAATACAGAAATTAGCTGGGTGTGGTAGCGGGCACCTGTAATACCAGCTACTCGGGAGGCTGAGGCAGTAGAATCGTTTGAACCTGGGAGGCAGAGGTTGCAGTGAGCTGAGATTGCGCTAGTGCACTCCAGCCTGGGCGACAGGGCGAGACTCTGTCTCAAAAATAAAAAAAAAAAAAAGAGGTTTTGAGAAGAAGACCACTAACTTCCAAGAGGTTTATGAGAATAGAATTCAGACATAGAAAAGATACATTCAGCTAGAAAAGATACATTCTAGCTGTGTCTTCATGCTGAGGAAGATACAAGCGTACAAACTTACAAGCTTGTAGAGACTATTGGTTGTTGGTTTCTCTGCTCTACTACTTAAGAGTGTGGACACCGGAGTTGACTGCTTGGGTCTCTGTCACTTATGTGCTGTGTGATATTGAGCAGATTACCTTATCTCTCTGTGCCTCCAGTTTTTCATCTGTAAAATAGAGACAGTAGTACCTAGCTTATAGAGTTGTTGAGATTGAATGCAAATGAGCTTCCTAGCACTGGCACATGGAAGGTACTCAATCCGTGCTATTAGTGAAACTTTCATGGAGGGTTGAGAAAACATGTGCTTGTTTCAGATTTGCATAAAATTCCCATCTTGGAGCCATTGTGATAATCCTTCCTGTATGTGGCCTAATAATAACCTCAAGTGTTTTTATTTTGATTCTTCATCTCTCAGCCACCCCGCTGGGAGGAATAACAGGAGCTGTGTGTCTGTATATCTAGAGCTCTCTGATAATGAGTAGACGAGATGAACAGGCCTTTGGGTTGACTGGCTTCCTGGTTCTTTTTCTCATTCAGGTGCTAGAAAGCTTCAAGATCATGGATTATAGCCTTCTGTTGGGAATTCATTTCCTGGACCATTCCCTCAAAGAGAAAGAGGAGGAGACCTCACAAAATGTGCCTGATGCTAAGCGGACTGGGATGCAGAAGGTTCTCTACTCAACAGCCATGGAATCTATCCAGGGTCCAGGGAAATCTGGAGATGGGATAATCACAGAGAACCCAGACACGTAAGTGCAGCCACACACCCACCCACCCTCTTGACTGTGGCAGCCCACGTCACTGGGTAATTATAGATGGTCACATTCACCTTAGGGTGGGACTCTAGGAATTAATTTCTACTTGGTGCTAAAATGGGTTAAACTGGTCTCCATTTCTATTCATCTAAAGATAACTAGATGAGTGGCAGTTTCTCCAGTTATTACTCCTTCACCCACTTGGTTTCTTTTTTCAAATGCCTCCATTTTTTTTTTAACAATGGCTGAAAATGTTTTTGTCCCCATTAACTACATATTCAAAACATTCACCACAAGAGGAAGGAATAGACTTTGAATTTGAATAAACATGTTTTATTGTTTATTTATTTATTTTTTTTGAGACAGAGTCTCACTCTGTCACTCAGGCTAGAGGGCAGTGGTGCCATCTCAGTTCACTGCAACCTCCACCTCCCAGGTTCAAGCAATTCTCCTGCCTCAGCCTCCAAAGTAGCTGGAATTACAAACATGCACCACTACACCTGGCTAATTTTTGTATTTTTAGTAGAGATGGAGTTTCACCATGTTGCCCAGGCTGGTCTCAAACTCCTGGCCTCATGTGATCCACCTGCCTTGGCTTCCCAAAGTGCTGGGATTATAGGTATGAGCCACTGCACCCAGCCTGAATAAAGATGTTTTAAGCAAATACACAATAAGAATGATGTTCGCAATTCAGAGCTTTTTATCTGCCTAAGGGGATTCTGTTGTTCTAGTCCTGCACCCTGACAGATGTGGTCTCTCGTCTCAGCCAGATGTGATAGTAACTACAGGATTAATTTGCATGTGTAAAATGCATATTGACTAACAAACAATTGTAACCAAAGTAAGTTATTGAAATGGCAGACTGCATCAGGTATGTGTACTAGCTGAGCAAGGAGACTGAAAGAAAGAAATCATTTTCCAAGGCCATAAGTGCCTGCCTTCTAGAATTCTCCAACGATGACTAAACCATGGGCATATTTCATTTTTGTAAAGGAAATTAACACATATTAAATATTTTTTGAAAAGTTCTTTCTTGCAAATCAATCTAACTGTCTAATAATCAGTTAAATTATCCTATATCAGTATGGTGAAATACAATAAGGCTATTAAAAACCACATTAGCATTGAATATAAGGAAATGTTTGTCATTTAGCAAGTAAAAAAAATCAGGTTATAAACCATGATAAATAATACCCTTTCTTGACTAATAAATACATACACACACACACATACTAGAAAAGTGTACCAGATATTAAGTAGTTATCTTTGCATCCTAGGAATAACTGTTTAATTATATTTTTTCTTTGTGTTTTTCTGTATTTTATTTTTAAAAGTAAACATACATTACTCTTTTGATCAGAAAAAAGTATTGCATTTTTTAAAAGGAATATTTTGTAATGGTCTAAAAATTCTTGCTCATAGTTTTAAAGTAGGAATAAGTTTTAAATTGGATTCTTCCCATCCAACTCTTCACGGTTAGCAGCTACGATATTATTCTCCTTTGTAGGGAAGTATTAATACATCATTCTGGATTCCCAGGATGACCTTAACTGATGGCCAAAAAACAAAAACAAAAAGGAACAAACAAAAAAAAAGATGAATGGGAGATAGCCCAGAATTCTTAAAAATTGTCAATTTTTATTTTCAGTCTATTTATTAGAAATGATTTTTTAACTTCCTATTCTTATAATATGTAATCAAATATTTTCTCTTTTGCTCCATCAACAGAATGGGAGGCATTCCAGCTAAAAGCCATAGGGGAGAAAAACTACTTTTATTTATGGGCATTATTGACATTCTGCAATCATATAGGTAAGAAGTTTGAGGAGTGGTCTTTTATTATTTCAAAATCAATCTACAAAAGGTTCTGAAAAATCACCAAATGAGAGTGATTTTACATTCTCATTTTAATTTTTCCATTTATATTTAGGTTAATGAAGAAGTTAGAACATTCCTGGAAAGCTCTTGTTTATGATGGGGTAAGTGACTTATTTTCCTTATTATACTGTATATATTTCTGCTTTCTCAGAGACTTCAGAGTATGTGCAGGAAACTGTGTTGCTAGACTCTAAGAGGAAATGAAACAACGGTCTTTATAAACTCAGAATCTTAGGCTAGTAGATCAGTTCAAATCTAAGAATAAGGACAACATAAATTTGAATAGCTCTTCAAATACATGACATCCAGCCTAGCGGCCAGAAAAACAAAATGATACCTGTGTCTGTGTGAAATCCAAAGGACCTAACTTTGAGAGAGGTCTTTTTTCGTAGGGATGATCAGTAGGGCATTTGAAATGAAGTTCTCACACAACCAAGCTACAGTAAGTGTGAGTCCTGACTCTGATGGTGAACAGCCTGGATTTGAACTCTGCATTCACTGCTGAACTAGCCATGTGACCAGGCACAATGCTGGTTATTTGGCCTCTTGCCCTTGTTTCTCACCTGTACCAGGGGGATAGTAATGACAGCTGCTTGGTGTGAACATGGGACAAAAAAATGCATTTCAGTGTTCAACACAATGCCTAACAAATACACAGAAAGTGAAAACTTTTTAATTGGTATGAATTTCTACATCAACATTTATACATGCTGGCTGCCTGAGGATGTCTTTTTTTTTTTTTCTTTTGAGATGGAGTCTTGCGCTGTCACCCAGGCTGGAGTGCAGTGGTGCAATCTCGGCTCGCTGCAACCTCTGCCTCCCAGGGTCAAGCAATTCTCTTACCTCACCCTCCTGAGTAGCTGGGACGACAGGCACGTGCCACGACGCCTGGCTAATTTTTGTATTTTTAGTAGAGACAGGATTTCGCCATGTTGGCCAGGCTGGTCTCGAACTCCTGACCTCAGGTGATCCACCTGCCTTGGCCTCCCAAAGTGCAGGGATTACAGGTGTGAGCCACTGCGCCCAGCCAAGAATGTCTTAATTGATGTAACTGAAGAAAAAAATCAGTTAACAAAGAGCAGTTTCTCCCATCTTTCTCTCTCCTTCTTTCTCCCGTTCTGTCTCTGTCTCTGTCTCTCTCTCTCTCTCTCACACATACACACATACACACACACACACACACACACACACACACACACACGCAGTCCCATCTAGACATTAGATTTCTACTTCCTGCTACTAACAACATTTATTGGCCTAAGTTAATAACTTGAAGTAGCAATTCCAAAGAATATTTTGGTTAAGGATTTGGTCACACATTTCCTTTTAAGATGTTAGCAGATACTTTCTTTTGAAAGAGAATAAATTATAGATGATCTTCTTCTTCTTTCTTGGAAAGGAGCACATAATTTCTCAGTTCTGTGGAAGACTGTTAATAACCTTTCAGCATGAAAGATCTACATTTTGTCCACCGGCTAAGGACTGACTTCAGTCATAATGCACTTTGAAACAACAGGTTCACACATTTATTTCCAAGAATTAACCTCTAAGCTGGGTGTAGGGGAATGTGCTGGTAGTCCTGGCTACTCAAGAGACTGGGGCAGGACGATCACTTGAGCCCAGGAGTTCAAGTCCAGTCTTGAATATAGCAAGACCCTGTCTCTAAAAGAAAATTTTTTAATTAAAAAAAAAAAGAATTAACCTCAATCTTACTGAGATCAAAAATTCCTCCTATGAAAGAAGGTCAATATGGTAGGTTAATTTAATGTTTCCTTCCAGCTGAGAAAGGAAGGGACTGCATACATAGTACCTCGAACATTGAAGGGGAGAGAGTGAATACCCTCATTCCATTCCCCTCCTGTTTTCTGAGACCATTTCAATTTCCTGTTACCAGATGGATCTGAATCATCTAGTCTTGTACCAACCAGGTGCATCTAAGGGCCCCCCACCTTTCTCTATTTGAAACCCAACACTTTGCGGGGAGACCGAAGCGGGCGGATCACTTGAGGTCAGGAGTTCGAGACCAGCCTGGCCAACATGGTGAAACCCTGTCTCTACTAACAATACAAAAATTAGCGAGACATGGTGGCACATTCCTGTAATCCCAGCTATTCGGGAGGCTGAGGCAGGAGAATCGCTTGAACCCAGGAGGCAGACGTTGCAGTGAGCCAAAATCGTGCTACTGCACTCCAGCCTGGGCGACAGAGCGAGACTCCATCTCATAAATAAATAAATAATAAATAAATTAAAAAATATACCTATCATCTGTTTTTCTTTTTTTTTTAATGAAAATTTCTGTGCTGGTTGTATATCATGAACCTATTTTTGTTTGTTTTCAGACATGGCTCTTACTTAAACAATGTTTATTCATGCCAAAGCGAACAACAATGTAACTTCTCTTTATAGGCAAGGGCTGAACTTTAATCCTCTATGGATACCCCTCAGGCTCTTGCCTTCTACTGATATTTCTAAATTACTGCCTTGTTGGAAGAATGTGTCCACTTCAGGCAGATACTGCCAGGATACCAGAAAGAGTACATTTTAAAAGATGTAGCAGGGCCAGGTGCAGTGGCTCATGCCTATAATCCCAGCATTTTGGGAGGCCGAGGAGGGCAGATCACTTGAGGTCAGGAGTTCGAGACCAGCCTGGCCAATATGGTCAAAACCCCTCTACTAAAAATACAAAAATTAGCCGAGTGTGGTGGTGGGTGCCTGTAATCGCAGCTACTGATGATGCTGACGCAGGAGAATCACTTGAATCCGGGAGGCGGAGGTTGCAGTGAGCCGAGATCCACCAGTGCACTCCAGCCTGGCGACAGAGCAAGACTCTGTCTCAAAAAAAAAAAAAAAAAAAAAGAAATTTCTCTATTGGAATCCGTAAGCCTGAATTCAAAATGAAGCATTATAGAAGCAAATTTACTATGTCTACAAGTGTACAGCTTGGATACATGATTTGGATAAATGATTACCAAATAAACATAGAAAAGTAGCTCCTTCATCCACCTCCTTTCCCTTCATCCATCCCCTTTCCTGGATTTGTAATCAAATGACCCTTCAGCCCTAAAGACTCCTGCCAAGCATGAGAGAAGAATGGAGTTAACAATTTACTTCAATTCAACTCTATGCAATCAGCAGATAATTCAGTGCAAAGGAGTCATCTGTTAGCCTTGTCTCCTAGGAATCCTCCTAGCATCTCCTCACCTTGCTCTTGGGAGATGAAACCAGAACTTTTTTTAACTTAAACGTCAATGTCACTCTTACATTAGGATAGTTTTGTTTATGTCTCCAATTTTTGTTCATGATTAAGGGAGTTACCCTTCATTCCAGATGACATTTGATGCACTGGTTGCCTGTATGTAAAAAAAGAACTTAAAAGACTCCTCCTGGGACACAATGTTATGAATAAGGGCAGCTGTTTTGATTTATGTAGCACAGTTTTTTTTGCTGACTCTCCTCTGCTCAGTTTGGTCTTGAGTGTCTAGAATCTTTGTTCCGATTGAGTCTGTGCCCTCCTCCCTCAGCCCCAGACTCCTGGGCCCCGCGGGATACAGGGCATTCCTGTTCTCTATCTCTGGGCCACCTTTGGTTAAGAATGTTGGCTAACAAAGAACCAATTGCACAGATCTCTGTTCTGACTTGAGATGAACATTAAGAGGTGACCCTGTGATCCTGGTTTTTTGTCTTTTCAGGACACTGTTTCCGTTCATAGACCAAGCTTTTATGCAGACAGATTTCTTAAGTTCATGAATTCCAGAGTTTTCAAGAAAATTCAAGGTAAGATTCTTATGAAATTTTTTTTTTACTTTTAGCAGCTAATTTCATTATGTATCTTTGCAGGATTTTTATTGGAAGAACTAACACATTTCTCTCCCTGCAGCAGTAATCACTTAGTAATTATGGTTAAGTAACCCAGTCAGGTGTTTATTGATGCCATAATCATGAGAGTCCTGCTTAGTGGTGAAAAAATTTAGAAGGTATCTAAATGTCCAACCATATAATATGTTGGTTAAATATATTATGATACAGTCAAATAATGGAATAGTATGCACCCAATAAAAAATGATGTGTTAGCACATTTAGTTTGCTAAATATAGATGTATTTACCTTATATGTAGTTATCAGTCTGTATACCTTAAATGCACAGCAGAATTCTAAGGGAATATACAAAACAGCAGTTATTCTCATAGGACATTCTCTAGGATGGATCATATGTTAGGCCACAAAACAAGTCTCAGTACATTTTAAATGACTGAAATCATACAAAGTATCTTTTCTGATCACAATGGAATGAATCAATAAACAGTGAAAACTGAAAACTTCACAAGTATTTGAAAATTAAACCACACACTCTTAAACTAGCAATGAGTTAAAGAAGAAATTACAAGGAAATTAGAAAAACCTCAGAGATGAATGAAAAGGAAAACAAACATACCAAAAATTTATGGGATGCTGTGAAGGCAGTGCTCAGAGGAAAATTTATAGCTGTAAACTCTTACCTTTAAAAAAAAAAAAAAAAAAAGGAGGCCGGGCGCGGTAATCCTAGCACTTTGGGAGGCTGAGGCGGGCAGATCACTTGAGGTCAGGCGTTCAGGACCAACTTGGCCAATATGGTGAAACCCCATCTCTACTAAAAATACAAAAATTAGCCAGACGTGGTGGTATGCACCTGTAATCCTAACTACTTAGGAGGCTGAGGCAGGAGAATCACTTGAACCCAGGAGGCGGAGGTTGCAATGAGCCGAGATCATGCCACTGTACTGCAGCCTGGGCAACAGAGTGAGACTGCGCCTCAAAAAAAAAAAAAGAAAAGAAAAAAGAAAAATCTCAAATCTATACCCTAACTTTAAACCTTGAATAACTAGAAACAGAAGAGCAAACTAAACCCAAAGCTAACAGTGCTTATTCCAGATCAAGGGAGTATGTGGGCTCTTATTTTCCTTTATATTGATATTTATTAAATTTTCTACAATGAATATGTCGTATCTGTGGGAAGTTTTTAAGATATATGAAAGGAGAAAATAACCCTATATATAGTTATTTTATCATTTTGCTATTCTGTGGTCCAATTTCATAAACTAAAACATGATAATTTAGCCATACACAACTGAAAAAGTAGAATGTTCATGTTTTATATTTAAATAAGACAAATTTTCCTGGTAATATTTATTGGAGATTTTTTAATTAATGAAAGTCAAACACTTGCAATGTAAACATTTTGGAAAATACAAGAAGATGAAAAAAAAATGAAAATTCTTGAAATGCCACAACCCAGAGATATCCACTGCTAATATTTTGATGTACTTTCTACCAAACTTTATTTCTATGCTCTATGTATTTATATTAAAATGATAGCATAATGGTACACAATTTTAGGTATAGTCCTCTTTTTTCACATAACATTATAACATGAATAGTTTATAATGTTATATTTTTCATATCATTGTATATTCTACAAGGCACCATTTGAAGTTGCAACACATTAAAATTGTATGAGTGTGATGTAATCTATTTTTTTTTGCCAGAATCTATTTAACCATTCTTTCAGTATTGGGCATTTACATTGTTTCTCCTTTTTGTATTTCTTACTAGTTTATGAACATAATTTCAGATAAACGTTGTGTCCAAATTTAGGATTATTTCTTTAGAATGGATTCCAAGAAAGGGCTACTAGGGTAATAAAATGCACGTAACTGCACAGATAGATTGTGCCACAGAAGGTTCCCATGAGGCCATGAGAGCCTGTATTCTACCAGCCCTTAGCCAGCATTGTGGTTTTTAAATTATGCCACTCTGATAAGTAAAAAATGTTATCTGATTGTTTTATTTTGCATTTAAGTACTGGTAAGGTTCAACCCTTATTCATGTTTATTAGCCATTTGTAGTTCCTTTGAGAATTGAGCTTTGTAACATTTGACCATTTATATTGGGTGTTTGTTATTTTTCCAAATTATTAATATCAATTCCATGTATTAAAGATATTAACCCCTTTTTAAACCTTATTTCACTCTAAGGGAAACTTTCTTCCACATTTGACTCTCTCAGTGGTATCTTAAAATTGCTGTCAAATTGACATCACCATAAATTATTTGCCCAAGGTTTCTTTGGCCTAAAATAGACTATAAGATAGTGTTTATTGAGACTGCAAGCCTACATGAATACCAGCTTGTGGTTCCAATTTTTTTTTTTTTTTTTTTTTTTTTTTTGAGACAGGGTCTCACTCTACCACCCAGGCTGGAGTGCAGTGGCGTGATTTCGGCTCACTGCAACCTCTGTCTCCTGGGTTTAAGCGATTCTTCTGCCTCAGCCTCCTGAGTAGCTGGGATTACAAGCATGCACCACCACACCCAGCTGGTTTTTGCTTTTAGTAAAGATGGGGTTTCGTCATGTTGGCCAGGCTGTCTTGAACTCTAGCCTCAAGCGACCCACCCACCTCAGCCTCCCAAAGTGCTGGGATTACAGGCTTAAGCCACCGCGCCCTGCTGTGTTTCCAATTTTTAAGAAAGATTTTTTTCACTTTTCTTAGCCCTGTGCCAAGGTTGGAAAAACATGGGTTTCACTGCAGCCGCTGGTGCGTTTTGGAGGATCTAGCCCTTTAATGTTCTAGCTTTGGTGAGCCTCCCTTAGGAGACTCCCCATCTTGGGAGGTTTTTCTTTCTTAGGGGCATATAAATTAATGGTACAATCAGTGGCATCTTCAGTTTCATAAAATATGGCATGTGTCGCAGATTTTTCCAGTTTGGATAACTTATCAGGTTTTTAATGGAACAAGTTGTTTAACTCACGGGTAATCAAATCTATTGACATTTTCTCATTTTGATTTTATTATCTATTTTTTAATAATAGCTTTATTGAGATATAATTAAGATGTGTATGCTTCACCCTTTTAAAGTGTACAGGCCTATGATTCTTGATTTATTCACAGTTATGCAATCATCACCATTTTCTAATTTTTTAAATTTATTTATTTATTTATTTTGAGATGGAGCCTCACTCTGTCGCCCAGGTTGGAGTGCAATGGTGCAATCTTGGCTTACTGCAACCTCCGCCTCCTGGGTTCAAGTGATTCTCCTTTCTTAGCCTCCCAAATAGCTGGGATTACAGGCATGAGCCACCACACCCAGCTAATTTTTGTATTTTTAGTAGAGATGGGGTATCACCATGTTGGCCAGGCTGGTCTTGAACTGCTGACCTCAGGTGATCTACCCGCCTCAGCCTCCCAAAGTGCTCAGATACAGGCATGAGCCACCATGCCCAGCGATTTTCTAATTTTAGAACATTTTCATTACCCCAAAAAGAAACCCCATACCCATTAGCAGTCATTCCCCATTCCGTCCTCTTCCCAGCCCCTGGCAACTACTGATTTACTTTCTGTCTCTATGGTTTTGCCTATTCTGGCATTTCATATAAATCATATAATGTGAACTTTTCTGTTTGGCTTTTTGCACTTAACAGAATATTTTTGAGGTTTATCTGTAGCCTCGTAGCATGTACCTGTAATTTATTCTTTTTATTGAAGAATATTCCATTATATTGATATACCATAGTTTGTTTATTCATCAGTTGATGGATATTTGGGATGTTTCCATTTTGGCCATTATGAATAATGCTGTTACGAACATTTATGGACAAGGTTTTGTATGGGCATATATTTTCATTTCTTCTGAATATGTACCTAGAAGTGGAATTGCTGGGTCAGATGGTAACTCTCTGATAACATTTTGAGGAACTGTCAAACTCCTTTCCAAAGCAGCTGTGTCATTTTACAATCCCACCAGCAACATATACAGGTTCCAGTTTCTCTACATCCTCACTGACATATGTTATTGCCTGTCTTTTTTTCTTTTGGCCATCCTGGTAGGTATGAAGTAGTATCTCACTGTAGTTTTGATTTGCATTTCTCTAATGACTAATGATATTAAACATCTTGTATGTGCTTATTGGCAATTTATATCTTCTTTGGAGAAATGCTCACTCAAACCCTTTGCCCATTTTTAGTTGAGTTGTCTTTTTATTATTGAGTTGTAAGAGTTCTTTGTATATTCTGGACACAAGTCCGTTATCAGATATATGATTTGCAAATATTTTCTTCCATTCTGTGGGTTGTCTTTTTACTTTTTTGATAGTGTCTTTTGAAGCACAAAATTTTTTAATTTTGATGTCCAATTTTTTTCCTTTTGTTGCTGGTGTCTTTGCTGTGATCTAAGAAAGCATTGCCTAACCCAAGGTCATGAAGATTTACTCTCATGTTTTCTTTGAAGAGTTTTATAGTCTTAGCTCTTACATTTAGGTTTGTGATTCATTCTGATTTAATTTTTTTGTATATGATATGAGGTAGAGTCTATCTTCATTCTTTTGCATGTGGGATAGCCGGTTGTTTCACCACCATTTGTTGAAAAGCCTATTCTTTCCCCCTATTGAATTATCTTGGCACTCTTATTGAAAATCATCATGAGAGAACATAAACCAGACAAAAAAAAAAGAAAGTCGATTGACCACAATTATAAGGATTTACTTCTTGACTCTCACATCTGTTCTATTGATCAATATGCCTACCCTCATAGCAGTACCATACTATCCTCATTACTTCTGGTTTGTATTGTTAAGTTTCATAATCAAGAAGTGTGAGTCTTTCAGCTACTCTTTTTCATACTGTTTTGGCTATTCTGGGTTCCTTGTATGTCCCTATGAATTTTATAATCAGTTTGTTAATTTCTGGGGGAAAAAGGGTAGCTGGTAGTTTGATAAAGATTGTGTTGAATTTGGGGAGTGTTGCCATCTTATATCTTACATCCCATAAATGTGGGATTCTTTTTAGTTAAGCCTTATGCTTACAAAGGACTTCACCATTGAATAATCAGATAAATGTTCACCCATATTTTTCTTTTACCTTTTATAGATTGTTGTTTATGTTTTTTTTCTTTAGTCTACGTTGTATTCATTTTGGTGTATGAAGTGAGGGAGATCTAACCTTGTTTTTTCCCAGGTAGTTAACTATTGTCCTAATACCACTTATTGAATAAGATATTTCACTTCAAAGCACAGTCAAGTACTTTATCACTTTTGTTTATTGCGTAGATAGTAGTGATAATGTTTATAGTCCTGCTACAGTGGAAAATAGTCCTGCTACAGTGGGAAAGGTGATTCCTATCTACTTTTCTTGCTTTATGTTTTCTAACATTTATCATGACCTATAATGACCTACACTTTAGGTCCTATACTATAGATTTTACTTACTTAATGCCTGTCTCCTTTATTTAAATGTAAGCTAGCTGGGCACGGTGGCTCACGCCTGTAATCCCAAGACTTTGGGAGGCCAAGGTGGGCGGATCACGAGGTCAGGAGTTCGAGACCAGCCTGACCAACGTGGTGAAACCCCGTCTCTACTAAAAATACAAAAATTAGCCGGACGTGCTGGCACATGCCTGTAATCCCAGCTACTTGGGAGGCTGAGGCAGGAGAATCACTTGAACCTGGGAGGCAGAGGTTGCAGTGAGCCGAGATTGTGCCCCACTACACTCCAGCCTGGGTGACAGAACAAGACTCTATCTAAAAAAAAAAAGTAAGCTGACTGCTGTATCCCCAGCACTTAGTGAAGCCATGTGGGTTTGGAGGGTGCACATATTGTAATTTTTATTTGTTGAATGGATGAATATACCATGTATACTGGGTCCGATCTTCTCCTTAAGGTCCAGGACAGATCCCTGTAGAGATTATCTCCACTACAGGGTAATTTTAACCATTCAGTCCCTCTTCTGGCTCCACACCTCATCCTTCCATCTGCTCATTCTCATATATCATAGAAACAAACCTCCTCAACGATCCATCTCTCTTCAGTTCCTGGTGTATCTTTTTCCTCCTTCACCGTCACCCTATTGGACATGAGAGTTGGATGTACTTGCTGTCTCACTTTTTTTATTTCTTGTCACTATTCAGTGTTCTCCAGTGGCTTTTGATCCCACCACTCTACCAAAATGTTCTTTTTGAAGTAATCAACAATCATTGCTCAAGCCATTGAACAACTTTCAGTTTTTTTTGTTTTTGTTTTTGTTTTTTTGAGATGGAGTCTCACTCTGTTGCCCAGGCTGGAGTACAGTGGCACTATCTCAGCTCACTGCAACCTCTGCCTCCCAGGTTCAAGTGATTCTCCTGCCTCAGCCTCCAGGGTAACTGGGACCACAGGCATGCGCCACCACACCCAGCTAATGTTTGTATTTTTAGTAGAGACAGGGTTTTGCCATGTTGGCCAGGCTGGTCTCGAACTCCTGACCTCAAGTGATCCACCCACCTTGGCCTCCCAAAGTGCTGGGATTACAGGTGTGAGCCACCGCACCCATCCTCTTTCAGTCTTCTTAAAACTCTCCAGCATGTGAGACCACTGATAGCAGTTCTCTGTGAAATACGCTCTTCACTTGTCTTTTGTAACTCAGGACTTCCCTGGTTGCCTTCCAGCCTCTCTTCTCCTCCTTGGTATCCTTTGGAAGCTTTTCATCCCTGCTTACTCTTATTGTGGTTGCTCCTCAGGGTCCAGGCTCTGACTCGGTCTCTTCTTAATCAGCACTCTGGGTAATTCCCTGTTCTCCTAAGGGTTCAGTTACCATCTGTGTACTTGCAACTTGCTCCCCACACTTCTAGCAATTCCCCTTGCCTGTCCACTCCCCAAACTTAAGCATCCACTAGATTCCACAAGCTCAGCATGCCCAAAATTGAATTTAGCCACTTACCACCCCAGAGTCTGCCTCTCTACCTGGGTCCACGTCTTATGGAAGGCCACCACAATCCACCCAATTACCCAGCCAGAATGCTGCCATCATCCCTTGACCCCTTCCTTCTGCTTACCACCCACGTGCAGTTACTCAGCAACACCTATCAGTCCTCACTCTGCAGTATCAGGATTGCAGCCCCTTCTCTCACAGTACCTCTCCTGATTCAGCCACTGTGTTTTTTGGTTTGCAGGTTTTATTATTATTATTATTTTTGCATGAAGTTGTGGCCCCAAACAGGTCTCTTTGCCTCCCATCATGTACCCATTCAATCCAATTTCCACACACACACACTGCAGCTAGAGGAATCAGTTTAAAATATAAATCTGCTCTTGCTGATTTCTGTTAAAACCCTTCCATGCTAATAATAATAATAATAATGCTAAAGGAAATAAATGTCCATGGATTCCCTGGTGCACAAAGTCCTTAACTTTCACTTAGCACATTTCCTGGCACACAGTAGACACTCAATGGTTATTTGATGAATAATGCAATGAATGAATGGAATTTTTATCTAACACCACCATTTCAAAGGGTAATTAAATTATTAGAAAAGTAGACACTTGAAAACACATCTTTAAGATGTTCCATCAACCATGGTTAATTTAAAGCCCTTAATGCCTAAAGGCATACTCCCCTCCCACCAAGAAAATAGTACCTGGTCTTCAAGTTTCTTTTTTGAAGTCAGTGTTTTTTAACCTTTTTAAATCCCTTCATCCCACCCACAAGTGAGTCATGCTGCCGGTATAATAATGTCTACAAAATCCTATAATATTTCCTGGAAATATTAGTCACCATTATGTTGAAACTTCACTGAAATTCTCCATACGAGTAATTTGTCTAAAGTACTAAAGCTTAGTTTCCTGAATAGAATATAAGAGTTAAATTAATTTGTTAGAGAAAATTAACTGTTCTAAAATTTCAGAACAATAACGCATTCATGAACAAACACTCGTGCACCTATTATGTATCTAGCACTACACTAAGCACTGATGATATAGAAAGCTTTTTAAATATTGATTAGTTCCTCCCTCAATAATTTAATAGTCTCTTTTGAGCCAGAGATTGAAACACGTGACAGATCTGTAATGAAACAATTGCTAATATTTCTGCATATGCTACTATGGGTACGCAGAGAGAAATAAGAGAAAAAAAGACCAATTCTTCCAAAAGAGAGCTCACAGAGAAAAAGATATTTCAACTAAATCCTGAAAATGTAACCCAGAGTTCATTAAGAAGAGAGACAGGAAGGGCATCTCAAGGAGAAAGAACAGCATGTGCAAAGGCCTAAGGGCAGAATGAACATGGTAGGTTCCAATATGGCAGAAGGGTGAGCTGAAAAGTGAACATGGAGGCAGTCGAGTGGCAGAATGCAAGGCTAGAAATGGGCACAGGATACCTACTGCCAGCCATGGTTGAGCCAAAGACAAATCCAGGCGTTTCTGCCACACAAAAGGAAGCAACCAGCCACCCAAACCAGCTCTCAATGTTACCCAGTCAAAAGAGATCCTGAGAATTAAATTTCTGCAAAATCCAAGCTCTTATCTGCTGAGTGAGATCATTCCTTTAAGGAAGAAACTCACCACTTGAGACAAAAGTGAACTCTTTGTTGTGGTGCTATGTGGTCTTGGCAGAGGTTTGTTTTCCGGTCTTCTCTGCTCCTCATTATACGTGATGCTGATAAAGAACAAAGAGTTACTTCTTTTTCCAGTCTTTTGGCCCTCACTCCATGAAATGCCATGAGTATAGCTCTCCTGAGTATCTTTTCCTCATTACACGGCTCTCACCCTGATCGCATTTCGTTGGTACTGCCGAAAACCTTTTGATCATTGCTGTTTCTTCGTTTAGGGAAATAACATTGACCTAAGAACTATGATGTAGAAAAGCAGTTCTCAAACCTTTTGGTCTCAGGGCCACATTACACCCTTAAAAATTATTGAGGACACCAAAGAGCTTTTATTTATGTGGGTGATAGCTATCTATATTTCACATATTAGAAATTAAAATTGAGAAAAATTTTAAAATATTTAATTCTTATCAGTTAACAAAAAAAATGCGTGTTAACATCAGTCAATTTTTAACATAAATAATTACAAAATATAATTATATTTTCCACAAATAATTTAGTGAGAAAAGTGGAATTGTTTTACCTTTTTTTTTGAAATCCTTAACGTCTGGCTTAATAGAAGATAAGTTGGAGTCTCACATCTGCTTCTGAATTCAATATGTGGTGACATCACAGGTCATGTAACATCTAGAAAACTCTACACATATGAGAGAATGAAAGTGAAAAAGGCGAATAATGTCTTATGATGATGATGAAAATAATTTTAACATCACAGATCTTCTGAAAGGGTCTCAGAGACCCCTTAGTTTCCACTCCACATCTGAGATCCTCTGATTTAGAAGTTTTAAAATACAGCTGGGCACAGTGGCTCATGCCTGTAAATCCTAGCACTTTGGGAGGCCAAGGCAGGCAGATCACCTGAGGTCGGGAGTTTGAAACCAGCCTGACCAACATGGAGAAACCCCGTCTCTACTGAAAATACAAAATTAGCCAGGCATGGTGGCGCATGCCTGTAATCCCAGCTACTCAGGAAGCTGAGGCAGGAGAACTGCTTGAACCCGGGAGGCGGAGGTTGCAGTGAGCCGAGATTGCGCCATTCTCTCCAGCCTGGGCAACAAGAGCAAAACTCCGTCTCAAAAAAAAAAAAAGAAGAAGAAGAAGAAGCAGTTTTAAAATACTATATTGAAAGACAGGAGTTTATTGAAGGTCTATAAAAGTTAGCAGATAGAGATGATAGGTTGATAGGTGTAGCAAACCACCATGGCACATGTATACCTATGTAACAAACCTGCATGTTCAGCACATGTATCCCAGAACTTAAAGAAAAATAAAATAAAATAAATAAAAGTTAGCAGATAGAATGTTAAGGCAGAGGCCAGTGTGACAATAATGGCTTCTTCCTTGTAAAACAAGTGTAACCACTGTTTGAGAGAGTGGAGAATTAAGGTAAACATAACTTATTTTTTAAACATTCAAAAATTTCTTCCCCTCAAAGAAAAACAAATTCAAGGTTTATCTTTTTCTCCCCTCAGTTTAACCAGAAAACAGAATGCTAAAGAGCTAGAAAATGAACCGCCTAGAAAGCAACTTAAGAAAAGAAAGACACCTGAAATTCATGCTTGCTAGTTCTGTGACCCTGAGCAAGCCACAATCTTTCTATTCTCAGTTTCTGGACCTAAAAAAGGGCCTTCCTCTTCCTCATACATGTGGATGGTTTGAGATATGCATTGTGAATGTTGGATTCCAGACTCTAAAGCCCTCCACAAATGTTATTTATTAGGATGATGATATTATTATGATTCTAAGACTGCTCGAGGGACAAATAAACCTTCCCTTCTCTTTAAGTGGAGAGATTGTCCTCCATTCTTCTCTCATTTGTGTGCCCCAAAGTCCTTCTCCAATTAAGTTCTTGCAAGCAGCCTCTGGGAAGGCCCCAGATGAGCTGTGTAATCTAAGCTCTGAGATTCCCAAGGCTAAACACAATTACTCTAATACACTTACTATCAGGCTACCCCTTTATGCAAACTTCTAAAGGAAGAGAGACACTGCCAAAAACATATTCAGGGGAAAACATAAAGAGGCCTCAACTTCCCTCTCCCCCTCCCTCCGAGGAAATTCTCTAGCAATATTAAGCCAAGAAGAATTATTGCAGCAAATAGTGAATGTAAATAAGGATGGCCTTGCTGCCGCTTAAGCAGCTTCCATGGACGTGTCCTGCATGAAGTCCCAGGCTTCAGCAAGCATGATTGATGGTGAAGTACATTTTCATTAGTTCAGGTTCCCAACACACTTCTGAAGTTGTAGACTGCTGTTTAGACAAAGATTGGAAGTGAATTATACGTCTGACATAAAACCATGACCTAGAAAAGAGCTAAAGGGTAGGAAATGTCAGTGGAAAGTCACAGAAAGAAAAAAGCAACCAGAAGTAACTTGGCTAAATTGGGCAACATGAGTATAAGATTAAACATTGGCATGTTTAGAAATTCCCAGTCCCAAGTTAATAAAACCAGGGTCGTGAGAATTCTCTATACTTTACCATCTGTGCTTATCAACTCACATCAACTCACCCATCCTCCTCCCAGCACTAGAAAAACATTGTTTGGAGAGGGGGGAATGATTCTTTAGCAATAAAACATTTGAATTTTACCTCAAGTAAGACTTTATTGCAAAATCTGGAGAGAAATTTTAACTTTTAATTTGCTCTAGGAAATTCTGATTTAAGTGAAGTCATTTTGGACAAATAATATAGCCAATTCATCGTATTCATCAGATGAAACAAGTTCATCTCCCTTTCCATATATATAAAATAAGCCTCTTGTCTTCTATTCAAATAATAACTAAAATGTTAATAAATAATAAAATATTCACTTTTAAATAAAATAGTAATGTGATTTTACAGTAAATATCTGTATTTGTCCTTTTCCTTTCTGTCTAGCTTTGAAGGCTTCACCGTCTAAGAAACGGTGCAATTCAATCGCTGCCCTAAAGGCGACTTCACAGGAAATTGTGTCCTCAATTAGCCAGGAGTGGAAGGATGAGAAGCGAGATTTGCTGACTGAAGGACAAAGTTTTAGCAGCCTTGATGAAGAAGGTAAAGATATGTAACTTTTTTAAAAAGACAAACGTTCTTGTGATTTATTTATACAAGTAAATTTGCAGAAGAAAAATTTAAAAATACCTGCTCTAAGAAATAAAATATATTAATTAAGTTTTTAAAGGATAGCTACAGTGGCTGGGCGCAGTGGCTCATGCCTGTAATCCTAACACTTTGGGAGGCCAAGGTGGGTGGATCACTTGAGGTCAGGAGTTCGAAACCAGCCTGGCCAACATGGCGAAACCCTGTCTCTACTGAAAATACAAAAAATTAGCCAGGCGTGGTAGCGGGCGCCTGTAATCCCAGCTACTTGGGAAGCTGAGGCATGAGAATCACTTGAACCCAGGAGGCAGAGGCTGCAGTGAGCTGAGATTGCACCATTGCATTCCAGCCTGGGCAACAGAGCAAGACTCTGTCCCAAATAAATAAATAAATAAATAGGATAGCTACAGTAAGATGCAGTTCATGCACATTTTAACTACCACATAAAAAATACAATTTATGGTTTACAATAAAAATTAGACAATACTAATTCAAAAAGAAAAATGTCTGCTTCCACTACCTGATGGTAACAAATACTAACATTGTGTTGCTTTTACTTCTAGACCTTATTCTGTGCATGTACACATACACATATGCATGAGTACACATACACACACATACACTCAATGTAACAATAAGTTGTCTCTTCATTTAGGTCTTCTTTAATGATTTATTTTTTGGTACCTACTGGTAATACTCAGGAGGTACTACACGTTCTTTACTTTGAAAGCTTCATAACCATGAGCAGATACCAAGAGAAGGAAAGAAAAGAGGCAGAAAGGAAAAATATGGAACGTTTCACAAATTTGCATGTCATCCTTGCACGGGGGCCATACTAATCTTCTCTGTATCATTCCAATTTTAGTATATGTGCTGCCAAAGTGAGCGCTTTAATGAATTTAAATAAAGTTTTGTAATATTTTTCTTGTGTGGCTTGTACATATACCTTTTGTTAGATTTATTTCTTGGATAAATGCAGAGATATTGATATAGATTTTTTTCTGGATTTTTAAAAATAGTATCTTTTTTAAGAATTGAGTTTTCTGGCCATTTGTTGCTATTACATAGACTTCACATCCTTTTTGTCTTTTTTTCTTTCTTACTTGCTGGTTAGGACTTCTTGTACAATGATGAATAGAAGTGGTGATTGTAGACAGCCTTGCTTTGTCCTGATTTTAAAGGGAGTACTTCTAATGTTTCACTGTTGAAAAAGAAGTTTGCTGTATTTGATACCCATAATCAAGTCAAGGAAGTTCCTTTTTTTATTCCTACTTTGCTAAGAGTTTTTTTTTTTAATTAATCAGGAAGGAGTACTGAATTTTATCAAATACTTTATCTGCCAAGTTAATCATTTGTTTTTTCCCTTCTAATCAAATATGAGAGAATGACATTTTAGATTTTTCTATTAGTATATTCTTTGGAGAATCTTAGCATTTCCTGAAAATGTCTTCTACTTTCTACAGAAGTTAAGACCTCTTCTAGGGGTTTTCTTTTCCTCAGAGTCTTTAGGATGTGGTGTTATTTCTATTCCTTCTTCAGCAGCACTTATCCATATGTGCTGTTTGGTTTCTTTCTTTCTCATCTTCCCATAAACCAACTTTTACCTGGAGTTAACGATTTCAGCAAGAGAGTTACAGAGGTGCCTTTGATCCTCTCCGAATTGATGTCTCCAATTCCTAGCAGACATTCATCCCTTTCTCCCAAGCTCCCCTGCACTGGCATCTCCCACACTATACTACCTGATTTTCTGATAGCACATGCAAAACTGCAGGTGCCTGTAGTCTGGGAAATAGGATAAACTTATTTTAAAATTCTGTTAGTTTATTGATTTGCATATGTTGAACCAGCCTTGCCTCCCAGGGATGAAGCCGACTTGATCATGGTGGATAAGCTTTTTGATGTGCTGCTAGATTCGGTTTGCCAGAATTTCATTGAGGATTTTGGCATCAATGTTCATCAGAGATATTGGCCTGAAATTTTCTTTTTTTGCTGTGTCTCTGCCAGATTTTGGTATCAGGGTGATGCTGGCCTCATAAAATGAGTTAGGGAGGATTCCCCCTTTTTCTATTGTTTGGAATAGTTTCAGAAGAAATGGTATCAGCTCTTCTTTGTACCTCTGGTAGAATTCAGCTGTGAATCTGTCTGGTCCTGGACTTTTTCTGGTTGGTAGCCTATTAATTACTGCCTCAATTTCAGAACTTGTTGTTGGTTTATTCAGGGATTCGACTTCTTCCTGGTTTAGACTTGGGAGGGTCCAAAGAATTTATCCCTTCCTTCTAGATTTTCTAGTGTATTTGCATAGAAATGTTCATAGTATTCTCTGATGGTAGTTTGTATTTCTGTGGGATCAGTGGTGATATCCCCTATATCATTTTTTATTGCATCCATTTGATTCTTCTCTCTTTTCTTCTTTATTAGTCTGGCTAGAGGTCTATCTATTTTGTTGATCTTTTCAAAAAACCAGCTCCTGGATGCATTGATTTTTTTGAAGGGTTTTTTGTGTATCTATCTCCTTCAGTTCTGCTCTGATCTTAGTTATTTCTTGTCTTCCGCTAGATTTTGAATTTGTTTGCTGTTGCTTCTCTAGTTCTTGTAATTTTGATGTTATGGTGTCAATTTCAGGTCTTTCCTGCTTTCTCTTGTGGGCATTTAGTGCTATAAATTTCCCTCTACACACTGCTTTACATGTGTCCCAGAGATTCTGGTACGTTGTCTTCATTCTCATGGTTTCAAAGAACATCTTTATTTCTGCCTTCATTTTGTTATTTACCCAGTAGTTATTCAGGAGCAGGTTGTTCAGTTTCCATGTAGTTGTGCAGTTTTGAGTGAGTTTCTTAATCCTGAGTTCTAATTTGATTGCACTGTAGTCTCAGAGACCGTTATGATTTCCGGTCTTTTGCATTTGCTGAGGAGTGTTTTACTTCCAATTATGTGATCAATTTTAGAATAAGTGCAATGAGGTGCTGAGAAGAATGTATATTCTGTTGATTTGGGGTACAGAGTACTGTAGCTGTCTATTAGGTCTGCTTGGTCCAGAGCTGAGTTCAAGTCCTGAATATCCTTGTTAATTTCTGTCTCATTGATCTGTCTAATATTGACAGTGGGGTGCTAAAGTCTCCTGCTATTATTGTGTGGTAGTCTAAGTCTCTTTGTAGGTCTCTCAGAACTTGCTTTATGAATCTGGGTTCTCCTGTATTGGGTGCATGTATATTTAGAATAGTTAGCTCTTCTTGCTGCATTGATCCCTTTACCACTATGTAATGGCCTTATTTGCCTCTTTTGATCTTTGTTGGTTTAAAGTCTGTTTTATCAGAGATTAGGATTGCAACTCCTGCCTTTTTTTTTTTTTCCATTTGCTTGGTAAATATTTCTCCATCCCTTTATTTTGAGCCTATGTGAGTCTGCACATGAGATGGGTCTCCTGAATACAGCACATTGATGGATCTTGACTCTATCCAATTTGCCAGTCTGTCTTTTAATTGGGGCATTTAGCCCATTTATATTTAAGGTTAATATTGTTATGTGTGAATTTCATCCCGTCATTATGATGCTAGCTGGTTGTTTTGAGCTGGGCTGAGTTCTTATCAGGAAGTGCTAAAGATGAATCCTCTTCCAAGCTCATTCACGTTGTCGGCAGAATTCAGCTCCTTGTAGCTGTTGGGTGGAGATCCCTGCTTCTTTGCTGTCTGACAGCCAAGAGCCATGTTTAGCCCTGGGGTCCATCCACATTCCCTACCATGCTGCCCCTCTGTCTTCAAACACAGAATGTCCTGCAAGTCAGCCCCAACACTTTGACTCTCTGATTTCTTGTCTCTGACCTCTAGACCCAGATTTAAAGGGCTCGTACAATTAGGTAAGGCTCCCCTGAATAATCTTCCCTTTGACTAACTCAGTGTTAGCCAACTCAGGGCAACCTGAGTTACATCTGCAAAATCCCTTTTGCTAGGTCACATCTCATAGCCATAGGAATAACAGCTCATCATGTCTGCAGGCCCCACAACAAAGGGAGAATTTACAAGAGTGTGGGTCATTACGGGTCATCTTAGAGTTCTACCTACCACACTGGCTTTAGAAAAAAACATATGGGAGCATGAGGAAACAATTCTCTCCCTCCAAGAACTGCTCCTCATGGGTTGAGGGGTCACCTTCCCAATGATGTGTGACCTGAGACTGAGTCACTGGACAGATGTGTTTTGCTCTGTCACTCCGGCCATGTCTACTTTGTGAAGTAAAGCTGGTATGCCCAAAACCTAGGTCGAAGACCAGCTCCACCTACCTTATAAGGAGTGGCAATTCATTGGAATATGATATCAGGTTATTTTTGACACCCAGTTTTCAATGTTATGGAGAGTTTTCATGTTTTTCTTTCCATTTAATGAGAAGTTGGGATCAAGAATATTGAAGATTGCAAGCCAGGTGTCACATTAAAGTTGAAGCCTTTCTAATTTTTGAAGATTGAGCACTTTGGTTATTCATGGTTTTATATGATGATCATCTTTTATCCATCCCTGCAGTTTTCTATTTTGACTTGAATTGGAGGCAGAGCTCCACCACCCCAGTGTGTCGTCTGATTTCCCAGACCAGAGTCCAGCCTTTCCTGTGCTTGCCTGGCTTCCCTCCATGTTGCTTCCTACCCCACCATCTATACCCTTCACATCCAAAATCCAAAACCTCACACTCATACGAGAATCCCTGTTAGGGTCGGTTTATATTTACACACTAAAAATCTCTAATTTTGAATTCGTTGTGCCTATAAAGGAATACCAGGAACACCTTAAAGTTATAATTGTATTTATTAGCATCTATTTTAGGTCAGTCTTGGGGGAGTGATGGAAAGAATCCACATAGACTCCAGAGAGATGGGCAGGGGTTACTGCTCAGCCTTGAACATTCCTCTTTCCTCACAAGGATGGGCTCTCGCATAAGTAATTTCATGGGCCCCTAAGTTTTAAAGAAAAAATAAGTGTTTTCTCATTTTTAAAAAAGGCAGCTTTGCTGTTAAAATATGTCAATAAGAGTCCTGGATAATGTTTAAAAGTATTTATGGGCTCAGATGGGGTTAAGGTAGAGCTGACTGTTAGTCTGTTGAAGTATTTGTTTCCTGGCTCTTGAAAAGCCTGGGTTCTTAGATCCAACCTGAGAATCATAGATATGTGCATATCACAGGGAGGGCAAAACGGTTCACTGTCTGTTTATACACTTGCCAGTCATCCTTTTAATCTCTGTCAAATTGTCTGCTTAAACTCCTATGAGTTTTTTTATGCCATCTTTGTGAAATAGTAAATCACTTTATTAGGTTTTTAAAAGAACATTCATAATGTCATTTCCATGAGCCATTTTGTAAATTAATGCAATTTCCTTCCTGTTTAACCTGTTTGCAAGAAGCTATTTTACATTTCTGCTGTAATTCAGAAAAAAAAGTGCAGTTAATTCATAATTGAATTTGCAGCCTGATAGGTAAAATGAATGCTTTTGACTCATTTCGATTATTATAGATACTAAAGCTGCATTTATTCTTGAGATTCATGAATGTGTGTGTTGCTTTCGTTCCTAGCCCTGGGATCCCGACACAGGCCAGACCTGGTGCCTAGCACTCCATCACTGTTTGAAGCTGCTTCCTTGGCAACCACAATTTCATCTTCTTCCTTATACGCCAATGAGCACTATCCACACGACAGGCCTACACTCTATTCAAACAGGTAATACTTAGTGCAGTCAAATAACCCATCAGGCTGTTACCACATCAACATCAGGCCTGAACCAGTATCTCTGAATGAGGACACGTCTCTAACAACCAGGATGTGCCTGTCATCTGCCTCATAAGTCGGAGAGAGAACATGCTTGATTTTTACTGTGGCAAAAGAACATTGGAGGGAAAACCCTCATGATTTTTCTTTACAGTTGATCATTATGTCATGTAGAAATTATATACTTGGCTCAATGGAAGAAGACAAATCTTTCATCATTTTTATTTTGGTAAATTTTTTAGGAATGGGTTTCTTCAGAGTGAGCACTCTTAGTTAATATTACACATGTAGCTGCAAAGATATTGTAATATTCTCTTTTGGTATGTGTGATCTTAGTGACTATGGTAAACAGAATAATGGCTCCCCCAAAGCTGTCCACATCCTAATTCCTGTAACCTGTGAATATGTTATATGTTACCTTATATGGCAAAAGGGACTTTACAAATGGGATTAAATTAAAGATCCTGAAATGGGATGATTATCCTGAATTATCCAGATAGGCCCAATATAATCACAGGGTTCTTGTAAGGGGAAGACAGAAGAAGGGTGAGAGTCAGAGAAGGAGACACAACATCAGAAGCAGAAGTCAGGATACCCCATTTGCCCTGATATGATTATTATTCATTGCATGCCTGTAATCAAAATATCTCATGTAACCTATAAAATTTTTGGGAATTGTATGCTCTCTAGCAACTTTGTGTGAATTTTTATATAAGCACTGTTTTATAAGTTCTATGAAGTGTTATAAAAATAGAAACAAATTTAAAAAAATAAGTAAAATTACAATTCTCTGTTAAATGTTAGACTAGTTCTTGTTGAAACCTAGCTCTCAATAATCAAGATTAGATTTATGCAGGTGAAGAATTCCTTATGCTTTAAGTCATTTTCCATCTCCAGGCTAGCAGTTCGGTTGATTTCCAGGAAGAGGAATCAATAAGGTAGATTTATTTTTAATATATGGATATCCATAGAGTCTAGCTTAGTCTTTTGGCAAGTTAAAGTTTGCTAGTCGGACCTGCTATAGGAATTCTTTTTTGTTGCTGTTTCCTCCTCCCTCAGCTAGATACAAGATTAGGTAGGCAGGAGGTTAGGCGGCCAGTCTAGGTCCAGAAAAGTAGATCAAGTGGGTAGCAAGGTGAGCCGCAAATCTTAGCTGGGCCTGAGTTTGCACTGTTCTGCTCTAAGGGCCAACAAATAAGGCTCTATTAAAAATTATTTAACTCATCTAAACTATACAAAGTTATTTGATTTGGTCAGTTTCCTTGGATTGGAGAAATTTAAAATGACTTAAATTAATGTGTAATACTTAATATTAATGTCAAATGTTTAAACCTGGTATGTAAATTAGTCAAGCAACGGCCTTTCCTGTCTGTTTGGTGCAGCTGAACACATGGGTCTATATAAAGTTCTTTTGCTCTCAAATATAAATAGCAGTTCAAAAGATAGCTGGAAGGTTGCAGGAAGTTCTTAGCAAGGTCAAAAACAATTCTCATGTGAAGCCATGGTGATTTCTTACCGTTTGCTGTCGTGATAATTATTGGGGTATATAATCGGATGTGCTCTTCAATCATTTCGTGAGATTTTCAGCCAACAATAAAAGGGTTTTGTTTTGTTTTGTGTTTTGGTAGCAGTGGTGGTGGTGGTGGTAAGTATCCAGTCTCTTGACCAGGGGTATTAGACTCTTGGGTATTCATAAGGTTTTCCCGGGGCCTGGCAGGGCCTCCTCCTGACTCCCAATCGTTCCTGGCCATCCTGGAAGCTACCTCTGCATGCTCCACCTCCGCATGCTCCCAGAGCTGTGCTGTCATTCTTGATACTTTTATTTACACCGATACTGACTAGCATATAGATTTGGAGGGGGAAAATAAAAAGTTATCTATGATATTTTTCCTTTCTTTTAAATATTTATTTAAAACAAGTGCATTGTTTTAATCTTCTTTGGCACTGTATCTCCAAAATGCAATTTGATATCTTATATTTCACTATCAATCAAGGTTCACTTGCAAGAACAAGAAACCACTTCATCTTAACCAGAAAGGAATTTAATCTAGGGAATTGGGTGCCTACAAAGTCTGTGGAAAGGCAGTGGGCATGGGCTCCAGGCTGGCACCAGGAAATCCATCCTGGAACATGCCACCAAACTGAGCCACCAGCAGCGCTGTAGCAGGACCCACAGTCAAGCTGGTGCCTGCCAATGAGATGCAACCCAGACAAAAGCATTTCAGTGAGCCTAGAATGTTGTTTCAATGAGCCACCCTTTAAAAACCAAACAACTTCGCTAAAATACCCAGATTCTTTTGCAATATCAGTGTCTTCGTCACCATATAATTTTGGCTCTGTTTCCTCCTGGCATTTATCAGCTGGTGGGGAAAACCTGAGACCCCCCCAGGTGACCACCCTATTCCTCATTCATCTGTGCTGTCACCTGCCTGCTCCTGTAGGTATGTCTGCTTTTAGCCTTGATGTGTACAAGAAGCTGACAGAAGGGCCTCAGGTCTTAATCACAGACTTAGGGAAATCATAAGGAAAAGAGGCATGAAGGTGCTAAAAAATCTTAAAGACAACAGTTTGAGAACTCCCAGGAGTCAATATCCCTATTTCCCTGACCCACTGTGCCCAACCCTCATTATTCAACTGGCAAACTTCACCAGCAAACCTAAAAAAAAAAAAATTGTCATATTTTTGTTTCTATCATTTTTTCCTTTAGAGCCCACCTAGTCCTATGTGGCAATAAATAGACACTACTCTAAATCTCATCTGGCCAACTGAGTTTCAAAACCTAATCCAGAGAGCCTGGAAAGAAAATGCATTGAAAAGAAAAAAAAAAAGAAAAAGAAAATATGTTGAATATTGATGTTATAATTTACATGTGAGATTTTTCTCTTTATGAATCATTTTTCTGTTCAGGCAAAGTGGTCTGTTTTCCGATTTTGACATTATGTTATACGTATCTGTGCTAAAATAAGCTGCAAATACTTCAACTAGCAGTTGTCATTCTGTCAGTCTTTTTAGAATCCTTAAGTTGGCAAGGTATTGATTAGTGCCTGGATGCCTCCACACCTAAATTATATACTGCAGTGGGAAACTGCTGTCTCTTAGAATTATTCCTTTTTTTAAAGGATTATTCCTTGTAACTTCAAAAACTCTAATAGCAACCCATTCTTTTTTTAATGTACTCCAAAAATTGGCTAGGAAGGAAAGAAAAAAAAATAGTATCATCTTAAAAGTATGTATCTAACCTACTGATTGGGAGTACATATTTTCACAAGTTGCACTGTGCAGTCTTGTGTTAGAGCATGCAGATGATAGGAAAAAGAGAAACTGTCATGGGCATTGCTTCCTAGTTAACTAGTAACATTTAAGTTCTGAATTTTTGATACTTGCATTTTTCTTTACTAGTAAGAAGTCTGTTCTTTTAAAAAGAGGTATAAATTGAGCACTAAGAAATATAGAGGCAAATGTGTTTTACCTCAAAGTTAAGAACAATTTCATTTAATGTTGTAGAAATAGGTTACACTTATGAATATTTTCATGATTTCCTGCGTAGTTGGTAGCAAAGCCAAAGCTCTGGTTATGCATAAGGAATTGAAAGTCACACTTCATTCCAGTGCACCTATGCTTTCCCCATCAAAGATGTCTTACCAGTGTCACCACTCTATCCAGTCTCAGGTTTGGTTGGTGGCTATTTCTAACAGTTGGGCTCACCCTGCAGACATTTGCAGTATTGTGAGAAGGGCAAAAATGTCAGAGAAAAAGCCGCTGGTCATTTGCACGTAGAGGGAAAATTAGGAAAGGCTCCCTAAATGATGAGTCCAACATTCTAGATCTCAGAGGCTAATCCATCAGATCTAACAGTCTTGTGCCCTCTTCCTCCTGCCATTACAGTGTCATAAACCTGGAACAGGGGCGGAAACACTCTAACCAGAAGCCCTTCACCACAAATTGCTTACCACTAAGGTTTACAGACATGCAAGTAGAGCCATCCCAATGATTAGAGATCTTTCTTTAGATTTGTCTAAAATATCAGAAAATGGAAATGCAGAAACCTTACATGATATATCTGAGCGTGTTAGTAAGACTTCAGTTGAACACAGGTCTCTAGGGTCTAAGCCTCTTGTCTCTTCCACTGTACCACACCTGCATCATAGCCTCCAAAAACATACAAGGTTGGTTGGTTGGTTTTTTCCTAACATGAGTCCTGGTCCTGTGTTTGAGACTTTTTTTTTTTTTTTTTTTTTGCTGCTTAATAACTAAAATATTTCTAGCAGGCAAAGTTGTGGGCTTATGTTTTGGTTTTTTGGGTTTTTTTGAGAGAGTCTCGCGCTGTGGCCCAGGCTGGAGTGCAGTGGTGCCATCTCAGCTCACTGTAAGCTCCGCCTCCAGGGTACAAGTGAGTCCCCTGCCACAGCCTCCTGAGTAGCTGGGATTACAGGCACCCGCCACCACTCCTGGCTAGTTATTGTATTTTTAGTAGAGGCGGGGTTTCACCATGTTGGCCAGGCTGGTCTCGAACTCCTGACCTCAAGTGATCCACCCTGCTCAGCCTCCCAAAGTGCTGGGATTACAGGTGTGAGCCACCGCGCCCAGCCAATGGGCTTATGTTAATGTCTACCTATAGTATTTGTTCTACCAGTTATTGGTGAATTTTGCTTATTAAAAACAGCATTTCAAGGGCAACTTTTCTATCATAATATTAGTCCTACTTCAAACCACCAATAATAATCGAATACAATAGCAGCTAATTATTGGACCTTATTAAGGGCCATGTTAAGCCCTTTATACATATCAAGTGATTTAATTCTCACAGCAATTCTGTAAAGTTATTATATTTATGGTCTCCATCTTACACATGAGGAAATTGATGTTTAGCAACATGAGGTAACTTTCTCAAGACCACATGGCTAAAAAGTGGAGGCATGACTTCCAGCTACAGCACTGATATAGAATATACAGCTTCAGATGATAGGTTTTAGATGATGCTTTTAATGGAAATTTGGTGACATCCATACAAGTTCTCTTCTTCATCTTTTTGCCTTTTCTTTTTCCATGGGATTTTGAGTGAGGATTTTCATCTTCAAAGATGTTAGGGACAGAATGTTCAAACACTTTAAAAATTTAACATTAATTTAAATTTATAAGAAACCTAAAATAGCTATTTCCTCAAGTTGTTATTTCCAACTCTCCAGGTGGACTCCAAATCACTACGTAATCATCGAGAAAAGACTTTTATTAGATATGTTCCTGCTGGGTTTAGAAAATCCTATATCTTCTGTTGATACAGCAAGGTCAGCAGGAATCTTTAATATTTACAAAATGAAAGGAGAACAGCTAGTTGCAAAAACTTCCTAGTGATTCCATTCCCCTAACCCTAATCTCAAGGGAAAGACAGCACAGCTGTGTTACCTGCTGTGAACTTCGCAGCTACCTGCCATACCTAGACACCAGTCTAGGGCTACACAGCCCGTCGTAGGACGATGCACTCGTTGATGCTAAACATTGAAGACGACCTCTCCAGACTCTTTGTTCTTTTATGGTTTTTCGTTTGTTTGTTTGTTTTTTGAGACAGAGTCTCTGTCACCCAGGCTGGAGTACAGTGGCGCGATCTCGGTTCACTGCAACCTCCACCTCCCGGGTTCAAGCAATTCCCCTACCTCAGCCTCCCGAGTAGCCGGGACTACAGGTGCGTGCCACCACGCCCAGCTAATTTTTTTTTAGTAGAGATGGGGTTTGGGGTTTCAACGTGTTAGCCAGGATGGTCTCGATCTCCTGACCTCTTGATCTGCCCGCCTCAGCCTCCAAAAGTGCTGGGATTACAGGCATGAGCCACCACGCCCAGCCTGTTCTTTTATGTTTCTTAATCTGCTGACTCCTGCCTTGCAAACAGACCTTCCTACCCCTACCACCTCAGATGGTGGTGGGTAAAGATGCTCATGCGTCTTGCTAAATCATCCCTTAGGACATTAGCTCTCAAACTGCCACTTCTAGTGATCTAACATTGGGCAAGTTACTTGCTCTTCATGTGCCTCAGTTTCCTCATTTGTAAAGTGTGAATTACTATACTACTGCCTCCAAAGAGTTGTTATAAAGATTAAATGAAATAACAATTAGAAAGCATTTATACCTTCTGGCACATAGTAAGCCCCATAAAACATTTGTTGAAATAAAATAACCAAGTGATTTGAGACACTAATACCTTGCAGCTGCCGCATAAGTCTCACTGTAAGGGGCATGATGTTTTTGGCAAAAAGCCATCATGGAGTGCTTTGTTAGAGTCCTTTCAGGAAACGGAAAACACACTTGGAATTTCAAAGGGAGTTGGTTACAGAGTGTGGGGAGGCTGGAAGACTGAAGGGGGAAATTCCTGAAACTCAGGTAAATAACTGCAGGAGGGAGCTCCCACCATGAGCTCTGCCACGATACCTGCTGCCGCCTTGGAGAAGGGACAGTGGCGGAGGATGCTACCTGAAGAGCTGGGATAGTGCAAGAACATAGCCACCTCCAGAGACACTGCCCTGAAATGGAAGAAGGATAAATGAGAGCAGAAAGCCAGCAGCTTCTGTCCTCCTGCCACCTTCTCATCCAACTCCTGCAATGCCTTGACTGACAGGACCTAGTCAAGGGGCCTATGGGATATCGTTTGCAACTCTGGGCCCCAGCATTGCAAAGTAGAGTTGAGATAGGATAAAAACAACCACAACACATCGAGCAAAAGCTAGATAGACACAGGATCTTTTTTAAAAGAGAGAGAGAGGAAAGGATCAAAGCTTTACAAAGGTACTGTGAGTGCAAGAACAGGAATTAATTTAGGCTTTTATAGAAGTAATCATGGAACCAATTTATTATCATGCCAATGTAATAGTACTATGTAAAGTAGCCATAAATTTTTTAATGATCTGTGCAATTAGACTCCAGTATTTACCAATAAGTCTGTCTGACAATCAGTAATGCATTCCCTGGTACTGTGCTGGTTGTAAATACTCATAGAAATGTCTTAGCTAATTCTAGACACATGGGATAGATCTTTAGTTTGAGAATTCCTCAAAGAGGCTTGTAAGCTTGAGGAACCCAGGTGAGACTCCCTCTGATAAGGCAGGTGACACAGTTTGGGAGCAGATAGCCATCACCCATGCCCTTACAAAACACTTCTGCTTTATTACCAATACATCATTTGTGAACCCACCACCCCTGCGACATCTTATCTGAATCTTTCTTAGTCTGGAGCAAACACAGAATGAGGGGAAAATGTGGTCACATTCTTTCATTCTTAGTAAAGAAAGGATTTAGTCACCTTTTCCCAAGTGTCAAGAAACGAAGTCATCAAGCAAATGATACCACATGTTTAGAGAAGCAAAAACCTTCCTTATTCTTCAGTCTCTTGAAAGAAGGATATTCCATTTTAAAAACCAGAACCATTATAGGCATGCCGGCATTACCAGTGAACCTGAGTGGTGTCACATCTCTCTCCAGTTGTGCCTGAGGCGCATGCTGAAAAAGTTGGAACCTGGCTGCGAGTGATGGCTCATGCCTCTAATCCCAGCACTGTGGGAGGTGAGGCAGGAAGATCTCTTGAGCCCAGGAGTTCGAGACCAACCTGGGCAGCTTAGCAAGACCTCATTTCTACCAAAACAACAACAACAACAACAACAACAACAACAACAACAACAACAACAAACACACCTGAGCATGGTGGCACGTGCCTGTAGTCCCAGCTACTTGGGAGGCTAAGATGGGAGGATTGCTTGAATCCAGGAGTTCCAGGCTTCAGTGAGCTGTGATCATGCCACTGCACTCCAGCCTGGGCAACAGAGCGAGACCTTGCCTCAAAAAAAAAAAAGGAACCTGCAGAAGCTTTATAATATGCCTGTTAGTTTAGTTTTTCCTCCCCACCCCCCAGAAAAAAAAATAGAAGAAAAAACATGGATTTACATCACATTAGTCTGCACCTGGATTTTGCCAGATGTCTTTTTTCCTTTTTGACAAATTATAGAATTACTTCTGAAGTGATTAGCTCTTCAAATGATCCCTCATATATTTCTGCCAGGGCAGGAAATTGAAGTGAATTTTTCAGATATCTGACATTATATGAAGAATAATTTAGGATTCAGCATTAATTCAAAGAACATTCACATTTTCTGAGGAATTCATGTGAGATAATATTTCTAGGTACTTTTTGTGTGTTACTAAGATTTTTAAATCGATTTAGTTTATGGATAAATCATATTGCCAAAAAAAGTGGGAAAACTGTTGGCCAATTTTTGAATATTTTAACTGACAAAAAAAAAAAAAAGACTTCTTTATCCATTCTTTGCCTCTTAATTCTAGAACTAAAACACCACATCTTTATTTCCCTTGACTTAAAACACTAGTGCTATGTCTCTGGAAGAATGGTTTGCTGGTAGTGGATGTACCTTTGTAGACACTCTTCAGTTCTCTGCCCTCCTTCGTGGAGCCTCTAGAGAAATGCTTCTCAGTGTGACTAGCTCCTACATCAGGGTACCTACCTCTAGAAATGGAGCCCTGAAGTCTGCATTTTGGCAAGCTCCTTAAGAAATTCTTACCCACACTAGGATATAAAAGTTCTTTGGAAATAAACTCTTCTCCCATCTCTGTTCTTTCTGAGTAGTGAAACAGCACCTGTCTGTGGTTCAGCTGAGACACAGCTGGACTCTTTGAAGAAATTAAGAGGACATAACATGTAATGCCAGAAATATAAAACCATAGCAAAGTAGATATGTTTTCAGATTCTAGTAAGGAAAACAGGACCTCAGTTCCTTTCTCATACTTCAGACATGCCTGGACAGGCCCTAAGCAAAAGTGACTTTTTGCCTTAAAGGTGTTAAAAGAAAAAGTTCAGCTGAATTAAATTTAAAGGAGTTTACTTGAGCAGTGAACAATATGTGAATCGGGCAGCCCCCAGAATCATATAGCAGATTCAGAGAGACTCCAGCGCCGACACGTGGTGGAAGAAGATTTATGGACGGCAAAAGGAAAGTGGCCTGCAGAAAACCGAAGTGAGGCACAGAAACTACTGGCTTGGGTTGTTTGCTTTTTTCTTGTAAATTTGTTTGAGTTCATTGTAGATTCTGGATATTAGCCCTTTGTCAGATGAGTAGGTTGCGAAAATTTTCTCCCATGTTGTAGGTTGCCTGTTCACTCTGATGGTAGTTTCTTTTGCTGTGCAGAAGCTCTTTAGTTTAGTTAGATCCCATTTGTCAATTTTGTCTTTTGTTGCCATTGCTTTTGGTGTTTTGGACATGAAGTCCTCGCCCACGCCTATGTCCTGAATGGTAATGCCTAGGTTTTCTTCTAGGGTTTTTATCGAAGGACATGAACAGACACTTCTCAAAAGAAGACATTTATGCAGCCAAAAAACACATGAAAAAATGCTCATCATCACTGGCCATCAGAGAAATGCAAATCAAAACCACTATGAGATATCATCTCACACCAGTTAGAATGGCAATCATTAAAAAGTCAGGAAACAACAGGTGCTGGAGAGGATGTGGAGAAATAGGAACACTTTTACACTGTTGGTGGGACTGTAAACTAGTTCAACCATTGTGGAAGTCAGTGTGGCGATTCCTCAGGGATCTAGAACTAGAAATACCATTTGACCCAGCCATCCCATTGCTGGGTATATACCCAAAGGACTATAAATCATGCAGCTATAAAGACACATGCACACGTATGTTTATTGCGGCATTATTCACAATAGCAAAGACTTGGAACCAACCCAAATGTCCATCAATGATAGACTGGATTAAGAAAATGTGGCACATATACACCATGGAATACTATGCAGCCATAAAAAAGGATGAGTTCATGTCCTTTGTAGGGACGTGGATGAAACTGGAAACCATCATTCTCAGTAAACTATCGCAAGAACAAAAAACCAAACACCGCATATTCTCACTCATAGGTGGGAATTGAACAATGAGATCACATGGACACAGGAAGGGGAATATCACACTCTGGGGACTGTTGTGGGGTGGGGGGAGGCGGGAGGGATAGCATTGGGAGATATACCTAATGCTAGATGACGAGTTAGTGGGTGCAGCGCACCAGCATGGCACATGTATACATATGTAACTAACATGCACAATGTGCACATGTACCCTAAAACTTAAAGTATAATAAAAAAATAAAAATAAAATAAAATAAAAGAAACTATTGGCTTGGTCAGAGCTCGGCGTTTGCCTTATTTGAACACGGTCCGAACAGTTGGCTACATTTGATTGGCCAAGACTCAGTGGTTGGCACAAATGTAAACTATGGTTGGTTTACACTTCCGCTTGTTGTAGTTATCGATGTACAGAAAAACCTTTAGGCCAAACTTAAATATGTAAGGAGGCAGCTTTAGGCTAAACTTCATTTAACAAAGGTATTTTAGGTTAGCAACACCTCTGGGAAATGCTTCAGCCAGCCCCAAACCTGCTTCCCAGTGTGGTTCCTCTGACCTGAAGCCAACATACATTTCTGCCCAGCAGCTATTCGTGACCTCCCTGAGTCTACAGAGATCCTTGGTTCTGTAGTCAAGCAGGGTAATTCTCTTTCAGATTCCTTGGCCTCCACTGACTCCCCCTCTTTGCTTAAAGGTCAGTTTGGTCCTTCTGAGCCCTGAGAGTCCCCCTCTCCACCCTGACCATTTCACTCTGCTGTTTGGTTTGTCCCCGTGACAGTTGCACTCTTGGGTAAAGCTGGCCTTATGCAAATTTCGTCTCACCCTAGAGAGCCCCTGGCCAGCAGCCTCACACAGGGCAGCACCCTTCCCAGGAGCTTGTCCATACCCATTCAGCTGCCTTCCCTGCCATGGCCTCTCTTCGAGACGTTTCCCTTTGGCCCAACCACTGTATTTCCTTTTGCCTTCTGAGCCTAGCTCTTGTGTTGTGTACAAAGTAGTGTTCCCTGTGTGGGCCTGGGATCTGTAACAGGTGAACTTCCAGGTTCATGTTACCAGTTCTGGCCATGTCTCCTCCACCCAGAGGCCCTCTAGCTGGGGGGTCTGCAAGAATCCCAAGATTCATTTTTGTTTCTCTGATATACTTCAAACATACAGGAAGAGTAACAAACAATTTCTTCCAAGGCAAGTAGAAAGTTGGTCCCGACATCCTCTGTTTAATCCTTCTGTTATCTGTGGAGTCATCACCACAGTAGTGAGCCTTATCTCCTGTAATTTAAATGACTTGTTGATTTGGGAGGGAAGGAATTTCACTGGGGAAGTCCACTAACATAAACCTGCTGCTGAGGACTCATTCACTTCACAGCACCAAGCTGGCCCAGCCTCCCCACAGACAGACCAAACGCCTCTACCACAACCTGCCTTTGCATTTAGTTCATGATAGTTATGGGTGCAGGAGAATTAGGTGTGTAAGGAGGGAACTAGGAGACAACGTTAAACTCTCCATTCAGAATGATATTAATCTAAAATTGAATCATTTAATAACCTGTTTTCAAGGATAAAGTAATAAAGGTGACATGTGTAATGAAGTAATGGAGCTCATTATTTTTCCAGCCAGCCCTATTAAAAATTAGTGTGTGGAAGGTCACAAATAACTTAAAAATGACCAGATTTGTTTTCAAAATGAAGGATTTGGCTATAATGCAAATTTCATCCTGAAGGCTACATGGGGAAAAAAATAATGGTAGAGTTTCTCTGTCTTTTCTTTCATTGCTTCTCATCACACTGGAAGAATGGTTCTGACTAAGCACTTTGTCTGGGAGAAGATTTTTTGTCTTTTATTTATATATGAGTGCATTTCAGTTGGTGTCCTCCTAATTCCAACCACCCTCACCTGCTGCTTTCTGTGTGGTCACTGAGTTGTGACAGGACAGAGGCCAGGTATTCGAAGGCGAGGTCAAAGCTCATTTAGGGAACCGGTCGAGCCTTCGCCTTTTCCATGTTCACCCTCCTGCCTTTCCAGCCTAAGTGGTAAAACTCATCCTGAAAGAATCACAGAGCTTTGGAGATGAGAGGGAACTTTGGCCATCATGTCATCCAGCCCTTTTATTTATTAAAAAGTGTATTGATTGATTTTAAAATTTATAAATTATTTTTGTAACAAAATTCTATGCCCAGAGTTTAACAAATAGTCGTGTAACATGTGTTAAGAAAAAGAGCAAGCCGTAGTCCACCTCCCCCTACGTCTCCATGTGCAATCACCTTCAACTCTTTGAGCTGATTCCTTTGTCAATTACTTTGGTTTTTCTAAATAACGTGCTTATAATGTTATTGCTTGATCTGTTGGGTATAGGCATTAGCTAATAACTGCCCACTATAGAAGACGAAGATTTAGCTGTCTTTTCTCCACCCCACACATACCACGTATGTGTACTGTTCCCACCCCCTCCTCCTACACCCTTCCAGTTTCCCTGTATAGTTACATCTTGACTGTAGTCCGATCGATATTGAGTGTTTTATTATGGCTGTGTGAATAGTGTCATATACTATGTTTCAGTTTCCTTTCCTGTGTGACTTTTTGTTTTTATTGTAATAAATAACTGCCTTGTTCTTCGGTTTGCTTAGTTTTCTGTGTATTTTTCCTTAATGGAACCCTAAGCTTTCCACCAGTGTCTTCATTGCTTCACAAACCATTTAAGTGCATGAGGTTCTGTTCCTTTTATTGTCTTCAGAAATTTCCGCCAGACACTTCTGACCAGCCTGGACTGAACTGGTTGCCCTCTAGGATCTGATGTACAAATGTTACTTTGGGGCCTCTCTGCCCCATCATTCTGGGGATTCTAGTCACCTCTTGTCTGTATCAGTTCCGTTGTTTGTCATCTCCTACATCTTCCTCTTTGCTTCTTCCTCTTTCTTGGTTTACTCCCTCATTTTGGTGGAACACATTTTCCAGAAGAAAATCCTCCAGTATGAAAAATATTCATTGCAGGCAAAATATTTGAGATCTTGCATGTCTTAAGTCTTTATTCTAACCCTAACACTTGATTGATAGATTAACTGGTATAGAATTCTAGATTGCAAATATTTTGGGTTTTTTTTTTCAACATGGTGAAGGCTTGGCTCCATTGTCTTCTAGTTTCCAATTACCATTGAGAAATCCAGTGCTGTTCTGATTCCTGATCTTCTGTAAATGGCTTGCTTTCTTTGCCTGCCTGTCTGCCTGCCTGCCTTCCTTCCTTCCTTCCTTCCTTCCTTTCTTTCTTTCTTCCTATTATTATTATTATTGCAGAAACCTGTAAACTCTTTGATTTTCTCTCAGAGTCTCAGTATTTCATGATGCTAGGCCTTGGTGCAGGTCTATTTTCAGCCAGCATGCTAAGCACTCAGGGGACCTTTTCAACCTGCAAACTCATGTTTTGAGTTTGGGGAAATTTTCTTAACTATTTTCTTATTTCCTCCTCTCTATTTTCTTTTTCCTTTTTGTAATTCCTTTTATGCATATAGAATATCCTGGATTTGTCTTCCAATTTTCTCTACTTTTCTGTCTTCGGTCCCATCTATTTATGTTTCTGTCCTAGTTTCTGAGAGATTTCCTCAACTTCATCTCCTAATCCTTCCACTGAGTTTTTAATTTCCATTACCATGTTTTATAAGAATCTTTTTTGTTTGCTGAGATTTTATTTTTTAGCGATCTTTCCTTTTTTCATGATTGTAATTTCTCTTTGTTCCTGAAGATATTAGGATTATGTTTTTTGTTTTGCCCTGAATTTTGTTTCTTCTCCCTTTTTAGCCTCAGTTTTCATCCAGGCTGCCTTTTTCTCTTTGTAGTCTACATGTTCTATACTGGAGGTTTTCTTCAGATTTTTGGAAATCTTCATTTGTCTGCTCAACTAAGGCTTGAGTGGGAGACTAGAAAGCTGATTAGAGGCCAGGTGTGGTGGTTCACACCTATAATCCCAGCATATTTGGAAGCCGAGGTAGGAGGACTGTTGGAGCCCAGGAGTTCGAGACCAGCCTGGGCAATACTAGTGAGACCCCATCCCTACAAAAAAAATTAAAATTAGCCAAGTGCAGTGACACACCTGTAGTCCCAGCTACTCAGAGGCTCAGATGGCTTGAGCCTGGGTGGTTGAGGCTGCAGTGAGCTGTTATTGCACCACTGTACTCCAGCCTGGGCAACAGAGTAAGACTCTGTCATAAAAAAAAAAAAAAAAAAAAATCCCTGACTGGAAACTTAAGCACTTGAGCACAGCTTGTTGACCAGCAAGCTATTGAGCTGGTCAGACTCCCTTTAGGAGATGCTTCCAGTTTCTTGCTTGGAGGAGAAAGGCCTGGCTGTCAGCCTTCTGGGACATCTGGCAGGAACAGGTGTCTTAGCATCTAGTATATACATATTCACTTCATCTCTTTCTTTTACCTCAATTGCTTCTGGTGTCCCTGGGTCCACATATCCTGTTCTGTGTTTTCCGCAGGGAGAAAAAAAATCAAATCCTCCATTCTTCTGTTGGAATGGGGAGAGGTTTTTGCCTGGCTATGTATTTCTTTGCTTTTCCCAGTGGTAGCTCAGGATTTTCCTCTCGAGTTTGCTAAATTGATTGCTACCTGTTCATATGCCTTTCAGGCTCCTAAATTTTGTCTCTCTTAGCTTCTTCCAATCTTCTCCCCTCTTTATAGGTTTATGTCCTTTTTTAAACCTTTATTGTAGTTGTAGAGGGTTGAGTGTGTCTGCAAAATTAGATGGGGTGTGTTTCATCTGCCTCTGTTTCTTCATCTACAGATTAAGAGAGGCCCAGAGAACTGCTCAGCGAAGATTCTAAGGTTTGCAGCATAACTTAATAGCAAAAGTGGAGCTAAGACTTACAATTCCTGGCTCCTTGTTCAGGGCAGCCTCTTTCAAAATAGACAAAATCATTAATAATGAGTTAATCCATAATCAGTATGTTTCTGATTGTGTGTGGACAAGTTGAAAAGGCTATTTTTCAAAGAGTTCTTTGTATCTTAGCTTTGATTGGTATCTCATCATGAGACAGTAAATCAGGAAATGAGGACTTCCCAATGCCAACATGCCCCATAGACAAGCCCCACATGAGAGAGGACTAGCGAAAAATGTTGATACGACAGCAGTGGCTGTGCTGTTATACTGCTCCAGATAACTGGAGTTGCACCAGATCTCCTCTACATGTGGGAACAAACAGGGTTACAGTCAAATACCCAAATTTCACTGGCTCTTGCCCCATCTGCTGGGGGGCAGGTCCATGGTCAAGTGCTGTCCAAGTAGATCTGTAAGTCCCCAGAGGTGTCTCCTTGGTGCTCAGAAACAAGTCCAAACAAGATGCTAGAAAGGATGGAAAAGATGGAAAATCGTTGTCCTTGAGAGACTATAATATTTGTATAAATAGTCACAATAGAAAGCAAATGGTATTCAATGAAAAATCTACACAAAGTGAGTTAGGCAGACAGAGTTAGGAAAAATGACTTGCCTGGAGCTGTGTATGATGCCTGCAGTAAAGGAAGAGTGCTACAGGGTGAAAACTGCACATCCCTGATCATATTGCTCATTGTCCTTGGCATAAGTGCTCAGAAAATGTTTCATAATTATCCACATGCAACATTTGAGATGCCCATGCTTGACTGAACCAAGAAGGGATTCCAAAAGTGACAATGTTGCTTCATAAAGGGTTTAATTCCAGGAAGATGTACATTGATCACTTTTATTTGTGTTTGTAACAATAATTAGTACATCTGACTTTTCAAGTGCAAACAGATGTGTTGAACTCATCAGCCCAGGCACTGTGAGAGAGAGCAGAGCTCCCCAGTTTGCTCTTGTCATTTGTCTCCTGTGTCATTCTGTGGTTAAGACAGATTTAAAATTCATTTCCTGGGCTCCCGTGACATAGAAACAGTTCTTAATAAACAAGGGACTCCCACATAAGGCCCTCTCAGTGCGATCTCTGGAAAAGTGGGGAACTGGATATTTTTGTTTAAGAATACACAGCTCTCAGATGTAACCAGAGCATGGCACTTCTTTGCCAAAACAGGAAGGTGGGTCACCTGAGAGCTGGCCTCGGGTTAAAATAATTACATGAGTTCTGGGGAGTGGTGAGAGCTTCATATTTTTATAGCACTTTTATAGTAATGTTTATGTAGTATTTTACTGTATCCATATGGAAGATATTTTGTATCCAATGAGTTATGACTACCATTAATTCATGCACATTCTTTTTACATTTTTGTTTATAATAATTCTAAGAACTATGTCTTTGATGTGTACTGTATGCAGTGTAGTCAGCCAAGAGCTTTACAGATATTATTTCATTTAATGCACCCATCAACCCTCTACGGTAAGCACCAGTGGAGCTGACAAAGGGGACTTGCTTAGAAACGTTAATGTCAGGCTCATAGAAAAATCAGTTATTGCCAAGGTCATTGTGTACCCAAATCTAAGACCATATAAAGAAACATAATAACTTGACCCGTAAGATGAACTTCTAGATAAAATGAAACTTTTTTCCCTAAAATCTATAATTCTTCAACCATTATGAATGTACTCTCAAATGCATCGTTTGAAACATTCCTATAGGCCGGGCAAGGTGGCTCACGCCTGTAATCCCAGCACTTTGGGAGGCTGAGGCAGGAGGATCACTTGAGCCCAGGAGTTCAAGACCAGTCTAGTCAACATGGGAAAACCCCATCTCTAGAAAAATACAAAAATTGGCTGGGCATGGTGGCAAGTGCCTGTAGTCCCAGCTACTCAGGAGGCTGAGGCAGGAGAATCGCTTGAACCCCGGAGGCAGAGGTTGCATGAGCCAAAATCGTGCCACTGCACTCCAGCCTGGGCGACTGAGGAGACTCTGTCTCAGAAAAAAAAAGAAAGAAAAATTTCTATGTTTGGATCTCATGAAATGTGCCTGTAGTTAATCAGGAAGCGGCCCCATTACTGACAAGAAAGAACACGAGTTAAATAGCAAATAGTTCTGTCAGTAGAATCATATGATGTGATTTGGGCTAAGATCAGTATTTTTTGCATATTCATATGTTGCTAGAGAATGTATGATATCTTATAAATCTCATCACTTTCCATTGACAAGCAGCATTGAGTCCAAGTTTTACTTAGAAGTGCATTCAGCCAAGTAACAGGTAAGCATGGCTTAAACTAGAACTTTTCAACATGTATGGTGAGGTCCATTGATGAGCCACAAAGAGATGTGCAGAGATATGTATCCCCTCAGGCTTCAAGGTAGGGAGGAGTCCTGGGGCAGCTGAAGCCCCCAGCATAGTTCACCTCAGGTGCCAGCAGTCTCCTCTGTGTTCCCCAGAGGACAGTACAAATATTACCACCCACTGTGAATGTCATGACACAAAAAAGATGAAGAAGCACTGGCTTGAGATAGAATAAAGGATATTTGTCATTTACTTAAAGTCCAGGTATATGCAGTCTAGGGTGGGTACAGCTGCACAGTGACACTCTTATGTATCCAGGTTCTTTCCATCTTTCTGCTCTGCCATGCTTCACTCTGGTTTTTGCTTTTCTTGTTTGTGGCCTCATAGTTACAAGATGGCTGCCATAGCTTCAGATATCACGTCCTCTCTCCAGGGACTTCTGCAGGAAGGAAATAGAAAAAGAAAAAAAAAAAAAAGGTGGGGAGGGAGAAATTCCTCATTGCAAGGCTTTTTATGGGGGAGGTTGCCCAGTTGTGCCCCCAGCAGCATCCTCTCAGCAGCTCATGGCCAGAAGTGGATCGCACGACTCTAGCTGCAAAGGAGGCTGGGAAGAGGCCTACCTCCCCTGAGACTACTTCAGAGGAGAGAAAGATATCTTTTCTTCACCCATCTCTAGGTTCATGCCTATAACCCTTATAACAGAAGACATATTAACAAGAGAAAGGCATACAAATGCATTTAGTGTTTTATACGACAGAGGAGCTTTCAGAAATGAAGACCCAAAAAAAACAGGCAAACCTGTGTAGTTTTATGCTAGAGTTGATGAAGAAGTGAAAAGTAAGGTTGGCTGAAGGGGGTATGATCTAATGGTAAAAGATTGGTGAAACTTAGCAAGGCTTCTTTGTTCAGATTGGTCACCATGTCCCTGTGTCTTCAGAGATAAGTATATTTCCTTCCTCCAGTTATAGGGAGGGCACCTCTTAAGTGGGGTCTTATGGCCTACTACAGAGGCAGGCCAGAGGATTCTTTTATTGCCTGCTTCAGGGAAGAAGGGTGAGAGAAGGTCAGGGAGTGACCTTCCTAGGTTTATTACCTGTTTTCTTTTCTTTTCTTTTTTTTCTTTAGACAAGGTCTGGCTCTGTTGCCCAGGCTGGAGTGCAGTGGTGCAATCTCAGCTCACTGCATCCTCTGCCTCCTGGCTCAAGCGATTCTCCCACCTCACCCTCCTGAGTAGCTGGGACTACAGGCATGCACCACCATGCCTGGCTAATTTTTGTGTTTTTTGTAGAGACTGGATCTCACCATGTTGTCCAGGCTGGTCTTGAACTCATGAATTCAAGCGATCCACCCGCCTTGGCCTCCCAAAGTGCTGGGATTACAGGCATGAGCCATCACAACTGGCCAAGGAGCTGTTTTCTCAAATGCTAAGTTGCCATATAATGGGTAGAATATCCTGAATCCCATCACTACAGATGTCCACCTACTACCTAAAATCAAAACCTAGGGTTCTGTTAGCAAAGACAGGACACTATGGCTTTTGTACAGGCACCAGTGATTGTGCCAAACACAGACTGTAAGGGAAAAGCCAGAATGATTTTTTTTAATGAAACATATTTTCTGCTTCTTAAGTAATTGTTTAGACTCTTTAAAATAACACCCACCAGATCATTTACCCCTCAAACTAAAAGCCTATTCTGGAAATGGATTTGAAACAGAGCATCCTACGGACAAGAGAGCGGTTTGTGCAAATCTTAGAGAAATTTTTCTCAGTATTCATTTTTATTGAGACATCCAAGCAGCATTCATGATTTTGTAGCTCTGAGTTATAAACTAGATATAATTCTTTGCTTTTTTTCTCCTATTCAATCGCATACTTAGACATTAATATTTTTAATTATTTTTTAAATTAGATGGGCTCTGTGGAATGTTGCATGAGATGCCTCAAGAATCAGGCCACAGTGTTGGAAAGTTATCATAATGCAAACGTCTCACACCACAAATTTTAAAAGGTTAACTTTTTTTGGTTCAAGTAGTATTAACCTTGGATATTTAGAAGGATTTTTTTCACATTTCCTCAGAATTGGTGACAGAGAAAAGTATTTTATGGTATTGCAAATATTATGTCAGAAATGTATGGCACTGAGAGGAGAAACTAAGTATAATCGTCACCTTTGATCAATTTATAATTTTTAGAAAGTTGGTTCATAGTACTCCCAACATTGACTTGTAGGAAAGAAAGAATAAGAAAGAAACCACCATTTCCTTGATAACTTGAAAAATCATAGATTTGAATGACAGAAATAATTGTGAACCAAGTTCCAGTCTATAATGAGGAATAAACTTTTTCTGCTTTGTGAATTCATTTTCTGATTATGAAAATTATATAGGAACTTTATGATAGAGGAAATTTGGAAAAGACAATGGTTATTCTTAATTCCACTACCTTAATACAATCATTAATGCCTCTGTAAACCTCATCAGACATTTTCAGATGTGTGTCATTCATTATATGATTGTAATCATAGTGTGATTGCCATTTTACATTATACATATTTCTATGGAACGAAATACTGTATTCTCTTCATATTTCTCTTCATATTTCTCTAGGTTTTATTTTTATGAAAGTCAAATAGTTCTTCCAGCACTATTGTTAAAACCACCAACCCCATTCCATTCCCCACCCCTATTTCCTCCTCACCAAAGGCAATCACCTTTTTCATCTGATTTTTTTTAGTTATTTCTCTAAACAAAATACTTGAGTTGCTATTTCCAGTTTTTTTGTTCTCACTTTGGAAGAGGATGATATAGCTCCCTTTTATCACCCCACCTTCACACTAACCCTTCTCATCCTCTCTATTCTCCAAGTAGAGTTGCATCATAATTTCTATTAGATTGTAATTTACCTTATGTCGTAAACATATTCGCAACTGTGCCCTGTTGTAAAGTTTCATTATATTTCCTTATACTTTTCCCCAAAATGATGTTCCATTCTGTTTTCTTTAGTTGTCTACATATTTATTAATAATTGAATCTCAAACTCTTTAAAATGTCTACTTGGTTCAGACGCGTCGGATATTTCAGCAGAGTTACTCAACTGAATAATCTCTCCCCAGAGTCTTCTGACCTTGTCTAGTCTGCTAAGTTTGGTGCACAGATGTTATCCTGGGAACTTCTTTCACCTTTGTTCTGGGAATTCACTTTGTCTCTAAAGTTGGCTCCACTGCTTCATAGTGTTTATATTTCCCTCTTCTTGGTTTAGTCCTTTGTTTCTGCAGAGCACATCCCCCAGTATCTTTTTGAGAAAAGGACTCATGGGAAGTTAGTTTTTTGAGATCTTGCAAGTCTGAAAATGTCTTTATGCTAACGTCACTCATAAGTAATAGTTTAGCAAAGTATAGAATTTTATTTCAGAAGTGGTTTTCAAAGGCATTATTCCATTGTCTTCAGGTTCCCTAAGTTGCTCTTCAGAAGTTCACATTTATCCGTTTCCTGGTCATCTGCATGTTATGTATTTTCTCCCCATCTCTGAAAGTTTAAAGATGTCTTTTTCTTAATTGTCTTGGAGTTGGTCTTATTTTCATCTGTAGTAAAGCGTTGTATTCAGTGGACCTTTTCAATCTGCATACTCAAGTCTTTCAGGTCTAGAAAATTTTCTTTTTTCCTTTTTGGTCTTTTTTTCTTAGGTCTAGGAAATTTTCTTGATGATTTCATTGCCTCTGTTTTTTCTTTTCTCTGTGTATCTCCTCATTTGAAAATTGAAGCCGCTAGACTAGTCTTCTACATTTCTGTTGTTTTTTCTCTGTCTCCCATCTGTTTGTCTTTTTACTCTATTTTTTGTGGGATTTCCTCAAATTTTCATACAGCCCTCTAATTCAATCAATTCTACTGTTACATTTTTACTTTCCAGTACCTCTTCTTGTCCTGATAATTTCTTCCTTTAGTATCCCGTTCTTTTATTTCATAGTTGCTGTTACTTATCTGAGGATGTAAATAATAGTTGGGGTCTAAGGGTTTTTTGGCATTTTCTAATCCCTGCATAATCTTAGGTTATTCTAGTTAGCTTTTTTCGATATTTTCAATCTCTTTTACAATAGTAGCTTCTCTCAGATTTCTCGTACTCGTTGGTTGTCTGTTCGTACTTAAAAGCGTGTCACCACAAATCTATCAAGACAGAAAGTAAGTTAGCAGTTACCTAGTGCTGGGGATTTTGGGGAAATGGAGTAACTATTAATGAGCACAATTTTCTTCTCGGGGTGATGAAGATATTCTAAAATTGGTTATGGTGATAGTTGCACAACTCTGAATATACCAAAAGCCATTGAATAATATACTTTAAAGCAACTAATTATATGGTATACGTATGATATATCAATAAAACTATTTCAAACAAGAAGTGGGGCACTAACAAAATGATTAAAAGTTCAAAGTGCGTGGCTGGGGCTTGTCATCTGTGGGTTTCACTGTAGGGCGATTTGGCTGGGCTGTGTAGTTGGGGAAACCTGGTATTTGTCTTTCTTCTTGGGTTGATTAGATCCCCAGAAAAGGCTCTACCAATCTTTCCAGCCTGGAGGATAAAGGCTGGCTGTCAGCTTGATGGAAGCTGAGTTGGGGAAGAGACCGTCTCTGAATCTGGCAGGCTAGTACCTCCTTATCTCCTTATTTTCAGTTGGTCCCTTATCCTTGTGCTGTGACTAATGATGCCCAATCTAGAGACCTTCTGTTCCACCCACTCCGGAGAATAAACCTCCATTCTTAAAATAGGGTTGAGAAAAGGCAGTTGCATGTTGGTAGAAGTTTTGGGAGGTGATTTACCTGCTGCTTAGCCAGACTTTCAACCACAGATACTTAACTTAGCTGCCTCCTCTTACCCTGACACATGCTATTTCATGGATTCCCAATGCTTCTAATTCTTCAGCCTTTTGAGAGTTTTGTGAATCAGGTGTGTTCTAGGCTTTTCCCTCATTTTTATGAGTTTTTAGAAAAGAAGCAAAGTGGGAAGCATGTGTTCACACCATTTTTACCTGAACAGAAATACATATTTTGCTCTCTCCAATTATTCAAGGTCATTACAGTATGTACTATCAAGATCATTTCTTTAATTTAAAATACTGATTTGGGAAAAAAATGACATCAAATAAACATTTCCTTGTACACAGAATACTCCTGTTTTGTGTAAAATCAAAAGATTTGAGCACATTTATCCCCTACTAAAGGCAGAAATGTTATTTTTCATATGCAAGTAGAAAAATCAATCCTCTCTGAATTCAGAGAACTGGTTAAATGCATTCAAAATCATAAGACTTAAGATTAGCTGTTTTAAAATGAATAGGTAAAGTAAGCTTCTGGCCAAGTCATGAAGCATTTCTTTCCCTTTGCAAATGATTTAAAGTCCTCAAATTCTGACTGCCTCATAAAGAACAGATAGATTTTATTGTTGTTACTTGCTGTAGAAAAATTAGAGGTTTACTAATTGCTTTACCTACTCTTCTCACATGGTTCTTTGATTTTAAGGGAGTCATTCAGTCCATCTAGACTGAATTTGGAACTCAGAGGATTAAAAATTATGGGCAGGGGGACAGTGGCCAAGCTTACTATTCTTTATGATACTTGATCTTGCAGCTGACTTAATTCCTGTTTTCATTTCTGGTCCCTAGAGCTGCACCGATATTCATTTCATATTTCTTAAAGGTTTATCAGGTAAATAAGAGAGAGAACCATTCATAGTTAACAGCACAATTGTCATATATATTGACAACTTCAAGGCAATTCTAAATTGTCTCCTTCTCCAATGAAAACATTTCAATATGACAAAAACCTTGATCCAAATTCTGCTTGTTAATTACTGTGATTTCTAAGATCTCCAGTCTCTAAAACCTTATGATTCTGTTTCTTTCTGAACTTAAAATGCCACCCTTCTTTTACTTTTGAAAAGAACCTTTATCTCATCGCATCGATGAAAGAAACTTATATTTGATTTAGATTATTACTCATAATAACTTGACCTTTCCAAACCATCACAGCCATTCAGAACAAGCTACATTTGCAGCATCTCAAATAAAATTGTGAGGACTAATGTGCAAAAATTATTAACAGTTTCAAGATGGCAACATCAGAGCATTAAACTAAGCAAGCAGTCCTGTGTATGGCTCAACACCTGTAATCCCAGCACTTTGCGAGGCCGAGGCAGACGGATCTCTTGAGTCCGGAAGTTCAAGACCAGCCTGGGCAATATGGTGAAACCCCATCTCTACTAAAAATACAAACATTAGCTGGGCGTGGTGGTGCATGCCTGTAACCCCAGCTACTCGAGAGGCTGAGGCAGGAGAATCACTTGAACCCAGGAGGCGGAGGTTGCAGTGAGCTGAGATTATGCCATTGCACTCCATCCTGGGTGACAGAGCAAGACTCTGTCTCAGAAAAAAAAAAAAAAAAAAAAAAAAAACCTAAGAAAGGAACCATTCTAAGCCCAGGAATCCATGCAGTTGCATAGGTCACATAACCCTGTAGTCAGCCCTGAAATTATCTGTAGAAGGAAGACACGTTTGATGTCCCTGCCAATGATAATTTGCTTTGGTTCAGCTATTACAGTGTCTAACACTTCCCCAGATCAGGGACCTTTGCAGTGGTAGTGGGGGCATTCATTATACAGTCATTGCCTGAAATTCCACATTTCAGGTATATCCTGAGTTAAATCACACAGCTATTACACTTTAGACAATAGATCCTTCAACCGTGGGTGGTCAGTATTGGGTGGTGGTGACTTCAGGTGCTTTCTTCCTGCTCTGACAGTAGCTTTCAATGGGTCAAATTCTTCAAGCCAAATTAAATGAAAGCTTGAGTTCTGATCCACAGAGAAAAAGAACTTGAATAAATATATATCTCCTATTTCTAAGCTCCCGACATTTTGTAAAGCTACTTAATTTTCCCCCATCTCACTTGTTTTTCAGTTCAATCCATCTGAGCACCTGTTATTCATATCAGAAGGAAATGAAATCAATAGCATTTTCTTCCCCAGTGGCAGTCTTTAAACTTCCTTCTCTTTTTCCAGTAAGTCATCATTCTTCTTTAAGACTGCTGTTGTATCCAGGCATGTCCAAGATTTCCTTGACTTGTTTGTTTTGAACTTTGAACCTGATAGACACTTAGAAATTCATATGGTTCCACCCTCACCCATAGAGCATGTTATACTAACACAGTGGACTGAAATGTTTCTTAAGGGTTTATAAAAGGATGATTATGATGCCATTAAGAGAAGTAAAGGCCCCTAAGGGAAGTAAAGAGCTAATATTTATTCATCATGAGTAAACATCCGATCTTAGCTATCTCAGAACAGGACATGTATTAATACATTGAACTTTGAATAAATTGGCATCTCACTTCTGTGGTTGCCTTGCTGTGAAGGGTACTCTCCTGGGTCTGCCACAAAATAAGCAGAATCCGACCCAGGCTGACCTGACTCCCCATACAGCCCAGGAAGCTTATGAGCCTGGCATGTCAGCTCAGGCTGAGAGTTCTTCTCCCCAAGAAAGCCGAATCAAAACCCATGCGTGGAAGTTACAAAGAAAGGATTGTTCTATATAAGGAAGAGTTTAATAATGTGGTTAAAGAAGAAATAGGCTACCCTGAAAATGCTAAGCCTCTCACTGTAGCTGAGCAGCCATCTGGGAAGACTGCCGTAGAGGGGAGAGAAATAGCACAGAGCTTTTTAAACTAGAATGCCTGTAGGTTTCCTTGTAAACGCTGCAATTCTGGAATTCTCTTAGCTCCCAAGAGGAGGTTGATTGATCACAATAAATACAGAGCCTGATAGACGGAAAAATAAGCCTGTTATGTGTGTACAAACCTTCTCTCCCTTTCCTTATGAGCAAAGTGAAACCAGACCTGCAGGCATGTGGCTTTATGTAGGCCTGAGCCTTAAGCTGCCACCATTTGGCAGGATGTGCATCCTTTGAGGAAATTGTAAGGTTATATGGCCATGGTTTTCAGCTTGGACAGGTAACCTGGCATAGAGGCTTTCGAATTAGAATGCCACTCTGCTGTTGACCAGCTACACTACTTTACCTCCCTGCACCTTAATCACCTCATCTACAAATAATATCGACTTCACAAGATTATTGTGAGGATGAGATAAGAAAATATATATGACTATCTAGTACAATGAATAGAATATATATAAGATACATATTCTATGACTCAATTAGTTCTGTGATTTAATTTGAAAGTCTAAGGTGAAGATGGGGGCAGAAGGTATCCCTGGAAAGGCTAACGTTCTAGTAGAGTTTAACTCACCATTGCCACTTCTGATGGATAGTCTAGTTCTGCAAGACCAAGCCTTTCTGCCTGAAATCTAGCACCTCAATCACAGGCTGGGAATGACTTAAGGAAACGAAGCCAGTTCCAAACCCTAACACACAGCTGTCATGCAGATTTTGTCCCACAAATGAACAATGAAATAAATGTAGTCAATCTTAAACTTCTGAATTAACTGTAAAGTGATACAAGAGCTTTGTGTTTAAGGATGAGAAGGTTCAGCCTAGTTCTTCAGTGGTTCCATACTTAAACCATCCAAAAATACAGGTATGTATACTTATCTATTGAAAAGAAGAAAAGGCAGCGGGGCGCAGCGGTTCACACCTGCAATCCCAGCGCTTTGGGAGGCCGAGGCAGGTGGATCACCTGAGGTCAGGGGTTCGAGACCAGCGTGGCCAACATGACGAAACTCCGTGTCTACTAAAAATACAAAAATTTGCCAGGCATGATGCATACCTGGCGCATACCCGTAATACCAGCTATTCAGGAGGCTGAGGCAGGAGAATCGCTTGAACCCAGGAGGCGGAAGTTGTAGTGAGCTGAGATTGCGCCACTGCACTCTAGCCTGGGTGACAGAGTGAGACTCCATCTCAAAAAAAAAAAAAAAAAAGCTATTTGTATTCAAAAAGCAAAACAGTGGGGGTGTGTCAGAGGGCACAGGAGCCGACTGAAAGAGCTCTCAATAGCTAAAATTGGAACAATTTGAGCAATAAAATAACACAGTTTTGAGTTATAACCCAAAGAATAAATATCCAAGAGGCCATACTAATATTAATATATGATTGAATAAATAAATAAATGGAGGAGAGGAGACAAAATTCCCATACAGAAGAATTCCAAATACTGTATGTAGCTACTCCACCCTGAAGGAAGTGGAACACAACACCCCATCCCTTAAGTGTTGGCCACACTTAGTGGCTTGCTTCCAAAAAGTACAGCATGGAAAGGGAGGTGGGGGTACCTTTGCAGTAGAGAAGCCTGGTAAACACTACCTCAGCCAGGTAATCAAGGTAAACATCATCAATGTTAAGTCATGTTAATAGTGCATAACCTTGACTTAATATGGTACTTTACCTCTGTGATCTTCCTTCCAAAAACTTACAAATACTGTGTCTAACCATGAGAAAAACATCAAGCAACCCAAATCATGTGGGACATTCTGCAGTATACCTGATGAGTACTCTTCAGAACTGTCAAGGTCATCAAAAACAGGAAGTCTAAAAAACCATCACAGTCTATGAGAGCCCAAGGAGATGTGACACCTAAATGTCACATGGTATCCAGAGTGGAACTCTGGAACGGAAAAAGGCACTAAGGAAAATGAACAAAATCTGGATATAGTATGGAGGTTAGTTATAAACAAAAAGGCATGGGTGCTTCCTCTCTCAAAATGACATTACAGAAACCTGTACCACAATCATGCATTATAGTAACACTTTGTTATAATGTAAATGTTGGGGGATTCTGTTCTAAAACTGTCTCTTGAGGCTTTACTTGAAATGACGGGAAACTCAGTATACAGCTGTATGCAGAGAAGATGAATAAGTAATCTGTCAAATATTAATACCATGGGTCTTTTTGCAGCTGGGTTTAACTATGATTGATTTATTATGCAGATCACATTTTCGCCTGCCATAGCATCCCAATCCATATAAGGTTGAATATGTACAATTTTGAATTTTATAGTTCAAATGTCCCAGTTTCCAGAATTTGGGGTTGGGTAAAAGTTGTTTTTCGTGCATATGTGCCATTTTTGGATACCTGTGGTAGTTGTTTCAACCTATGAATGAATCAGCGGCACTGTGGGAATAAACTACTTCCCCACATATTGTAGCTGGACTTTTTTGTGGGGACCTTTATGCAACCTAATAAATGATCTCTCATAACAGATTGTATTTCCTTGATGCTCCAACTGAGGAGTTTTCTAGAGCTTCCTTCCTTGGGTGAGAATAGTAGGTGAAGGTCATTGCTATAGACAAACAGAACTCCATCAGGCTGGGTCCTCAAATATTTTGGCATGTGTAACAACTCTGTGGAAATAATAGGTATCAGATAGAGTTCTCTGCTTACAAGCAAGAGAAACTGAAGTAGCAAAGGAAATGATGAGGAAGCTAAGAATTAGTTCACATAATCTAAAGAAAAATCTCAACTACCAAGCCAAGGGAAGAAATGAAATACAGCAGGTCAGAGGATTCAACCATTCATTGAGTAATATTTATCGAGCCTCTACCCTCTCCCAGACACTGCTACAGGGTGAGAATCCAGCAGTTCAGGGAATCTGTCACGCCATGCTTTCATCAAGCTTGCTTCTAGACAATCTCAGACTCAGGGACAGCATCTTCTAGAAGACATTCTCTTTCTCTGGGAAGCCTGAGACTCATGGACATACTGGTGTTATTACTTAGCTCCTACCGCTTGACATTATTCATCACACTGCCCAAGGTTCAGATTTCTCTGAGAGTATGATGAGCCTTCATTTTTGAGTCAAAGGCTCACCCCCATGGGGGTGAGGTGCTCTGATGTGCATTCCCAACAGGACTACACAGAATACCGGAAGGATTGCTCCCCAAAAACCCAGTGAGCTGCTCTTACCAACAGAAGAAAGGAGTGCTGAGTGGGCAAAAAGTTCACTATAATTTGTATTAATAGTGTGAAGAAAGAAAAGAGAAGACTCAGATCTGGCTCAGAATTCTGGTTAAAGCTATTTATGTTAGTATAACCTTGGGCATGCTTCCACAATTTCTCTAAAAGTCCCTTTCCTCATCTATATAAAGTGGAATCATAATCCCCATACCATAGAATCGTTTTGATGTTTAAATCAAGGATCAAACTAGCTATTTAAGGACCTGTTCTGGGGCCAGGCATGGTGGCTCACACCTGTAATCCCCGCATTTTGGGAGGCCGAGGCAGGTGGATCACTTGAGGTCAGGAGTTCGAGACCAACCTTGCCAACATGGCAAAACCCTGTCTCTACTAAAAATACAAAAATTAGCCAGGTGCGGTGGTGCATGCCTGTAATCCCAGCTACTCGGGAGGCTGAGGCAGGAGAATCATTTCAATCTGGGAGGCAGAGGTTGCAGTGAACCGTAATCAGCCTGAGTGAGAGAGCAAGACTCTGTCTCCAAAAAAAAAAAGAAAACCTGTTCTAATAACTGCTTAGTAAAAGTTAGTTGTGTTTTCACACAGTTGTGAAACATACGTAGTATCTACAGATTATTTTCCATGCATTTCTAGCACATGATATTTCAATACATTCTGCTCTTTTTTTATCTTAGCATGAAAATACTTGTAGGGTGGACAGTGTGTTAGGATCCTTGTTTATATATATATATATATATATTTTTTTTTTTTTGGCATGTGTTGACTATAAAGTTTTGCTTAGTAAATGTCACATCAGCCACTTCAAAAGAGGCATCCTATCTCAGCTCCCAGTTATGTCTCATGAAAGACTTTAAGAGTGAAATCTCCAAGCACTGAACCTCTCCAAGATTCTCTACTGGATTTCACTCTGCCTGTCTTGCCTGTGTCATGCTGGGGGTTTTATTTGTAGAGGGAGGCATTGTAAGGGAGGTTATATATTTACTATCCAGACAAACCTGGGTTGGAAACCTGTGTCTTTGGGCACAGTGCGTAGCTTCTGAGGGCCTCATGTGCTTCATGTGTGCAACTGGGATGATAATACCTACCCTGATGGGTTGTTAAAACTGTAAATGAGGCCAGGCGCGGTGGCTCACACCTGTAATCCCAATCCCAGCACTTTGGGAGGCCGAGGCGGGCAGATCACGAGGCCAGGAGATCGAGACCATCCTGGCTAACACAGTGAAGCCCCGTCTCTACTAAAAACACAAAAAATTAGCCGGGCATGGTGGCGGGCACCTGTAGTCCCAGCTACTCGGGAGGCTGAGGCAGGAGAATGGCGTGAACCCAGGAGGCGGAGCTTGCAGTGAGCCGAGATCACGCCACTGCACTCCAGCCTGGGCAACAGAGCGAGACTCCACCTCAAAAAAAAAAAAAAACTGTAAATGAGATAATGTATGTGGCAGGCTCAGAGCCTCAATCAAGGGAAGCTATTACTATTATTAGGGGTGCTGAGTGTGTCATCATTTGATCGCAGGCACAGTATGCTTGGAAATGTAGAATTTTTTATTCAACAGTACTAGGGGAAGAATAAAAAAAACAGACTCAGATTTTTAAAACAAGACTTTGCCATTTATAAGAAATTGCTAGAAGGCAGAAGAAAAATGCTCACCGGCCCAGAGTCTAGGACCACCCATTTTCTTAATAGGTCAACACTGTGAGATATCTTCTGTACCTGAGCACATCCTCCCACCCGAGGCCCTTCCGGGAATTGCTTTATGATCTACCGGAAAGAGAGCCTTGTTCTCATAAGTAAACAAACTTCAGTGGGGAAGACTGATAATAAACATTGAAGAAAGGTCAAATATACATTTGGAAACAAGAGGAATCAGTGTTTGTTCAGAAGAACAAAAGAGAATGTGACTTTAGAAAATCCGTAAAAGGGTCTTAATGGCTGTTCAAGTGAGTAACATTGAGGACATATTTGTTGAATTTCTAATTCATAGGACATGAAATTTTTTTAGTTGTGGAGGTTGGATTTTTTCATTAAAAAATAGCCCTTACTTACCCCAACACCCTTACTTTAGAAATTGGAAAACCAGAGTGCATAGAGGTGACATTACTTACTTAACATCACACAGATAGGTAGTAGCAGAATCAAGACCAGAATCTAGTTCCTCAACTCTGAATCCAGTGACTTTTCCATTGACATGTTCTTATATGTTATAAAGGATGATGGTAACTTTCTAAAATCATTGACTGATAAAATCTAAAATTGTTTAAAGGAGCATGTGTTTTTCCTTAAATTGCTTCTCACTGAAACTCTGTGCCATCCAGAATTATAGCTAGGGTTAATTACATGTTGTCAAGACCAGGCACTACGCCAACTCTTTTAGATGCGTATTCATTGTGTACTTGTAACAGGATTGGCCTAAGCTTTGATGATTACCACTAGGGTTTGGTTGTTCCTGGCAATTAGTAGGAAATTGTCCTACCCAAGCAATATGCATGCAGTCATCTGAGATAATCTTTCCCGCGATATGTGGAAAAGTGTTGGTAAGGCAGAGTAGGTCGTGAATACCAAGATGGATGGAACTTTTGTTCACCCAACTGTGAACTTTATTCCCTCACTATATATCGTATTCCATACACGATGGTGTGTACCCTTTTTCAGGTTTCCATTTTTAGAATTGAAGAAAATGGGCTGTTGCTTTTAAAAATCATGTTCATTTAAATTGTGTTTTTACTCTCTGTTAAGAAATCACATATAAAAATATGGATTTGAGCACCCCCTGCGATTTTTCTGGGGTCCCACCGGAATCTGTGGCTGCCTAACTGATATCTACCTCTCCAGCATGTTGCCAGCAGCCATAGTGACTATAATGGAAGCAGCAACTTCAAAATATTACGCTAAAATTGGCTCCTAATGTTTTCCTGTTGCCTTCATGCAGTGGCATGCCAGAGCCCACATCTTCTTGCTTGCTAGAGTCAAATTTTGCAAGCCAGTTGTTAAGAACAGCGATTTGTATTATTTATGTTTTTATTCATTTATTTATTTTATTATACTTTAAGTTCTGGGATACATATGCAGAACGTGCAGGTTTGTTACATAGGTATACATGTGCCATGGTGGTTTGCTGCACCCCTCAACCCGTCATCTCCATTAGGTAATTCTCCTAATGATAGAGTGCCCCCCACTCCCCGACAGGCCCCAGTGTATGATGTTCCCTTCCCTGTGCCCCTATGTTCTCATTATTCAATTCCCACTTACGAGTGAGAACATGCAGTGTTTGGTTTTCTGTTCTTGTGTTAGTTTACTGAGAATGATGGTTTCCATCTTCATCCATGTCCCTGCAAAGGACATAAACTCATTCTTTTTTATGGCTACATAGTATTCCGTGGTGTATATGTACCACATTTTCTTTGTCTAGTCTATCGTTGATGGGCATTTTGGTTGGTTCCAATTATTTGCTATTGTGAATAGTGCTGCAATAAACATACTTGTGCGTGTGTCTTTATAGTAGAATTGTTTATAATCCTTATGGTATATACCCAGTAATGGGATTTCTGGGTCAAATGGTATTTCTAGTTCTAGATCCTTGAGGAACTGCCACACTCTCTTCCACAATGGTTGAACTAGTTTACAGTCCCACCAGCAGTGTAAAAGCATTCCTATTTCTCCACATCCTCTCCAGCATCTGTTGTTTCCTGACTTTTTAATAATCGCCATTCTAACTGGCATGAGATGGTATCTCATTGTGGTTTTGATTTGCATTTCTCTAATGACGTGATGATGAGCTTTTTTTCATGTTTTTTGGCCGCATAAATGTCTTCTTTTGAAAAATGTCTGTTCATATCCTTTGCCCACTTTTTGATGGGGTTGTTTTTTCTTGTAAATTTGTTTAAGTTCCTTGTAGATTCTGGATATTAGCCCTTTGTCAGATGGATAGATTGCAAAAATTTTCTCCCATTCTGTAGGTTGCCTGTTCACTCTGATGATAGTTTCTTTTGCTGTGCAGGAGCTCTTTAGTTTAATTAGATCTCATTTGTCAATTTTGGCTTTTGTTGCCATTGCTTTTGATGTTTTAGTCATTAAGTCTTTGTCATGTCTATGTCCTGAATGGTATTGCCTAGGTTTTCTTCTAGGGTTTTTATTGTTTTAGGTCTTATGTTTAAATCTTTAATCCATCTTGAGTTAATTTTTGTATAAGGTGTAAGGAAGGGGTCCAGTTTCAGTTTTCTGCATGTGGCTAGCCAGTTTTCCCAACACCATTTATTAAATAGGGAATCCTTTCTTCATTGCTTGTTTTTGTCAGGTTTGTCAAAGATCAGATGGCTGTAAATGTATGGTGTTGTTTCTGAGGCCTCTGTTCTGTTCCACTGGTGTATATATCTGCTTTGGTACCAGTACCATGAAGAGCAGCCATCTGATTGTTAATAATGGGAGAGCGAGGCGGGTGGATCACCTGAGGTCAGGAGTTCAAGACCAGCCTGGCCAACGTGGTGAAACCCCGTCTCTACAAAAAATACAAAAATTAGCTGGGTATGATGGTGTGTGCCTGTAGTCCCAGTTACTTGGGAGCGTGAGGCAGGAGAATCACTTGAACCTGGGAGGCAGAGGTTGTAGTGAGCCAAGATCATACCACTATACTCCATCCTGGGCGACAGAGCAAGCAAGACTTTGTCTGAAAAAATAAAAATAAAAAAATAAAAACTTTATGTACATACATATATGCACATGGGTTTTTTCCTAAATGCTGGTTGTTAAGCCTTTACTTGTACACAACTCCTTCTGAGCCAGTCAAGTCTATAACATGTGTTTCTTTATATAATTATCTTCAACGATAATACTAATAACTAAAATGTATTGAACACAAGGGACAGATTTTATAACAGTCAGCCTCACTGAATTCTCCCAAATGCTCCAGGGACCAGGAGACAATGAGGAGGGTAAATTCAGGCATCTCCAGCATGAGCAAGGACATCTAATACGTGCCTTCCGAAGGCAAGCAGATGGTAGACGTTTGCATATGTTATTATTTACATCAACCCTGTTGTAAATAACGAGAGTGATTTTTATCACTGTGATAGGGATAAAGAACAAGCTCAGAAAGATAAAGTGACTGCCCAAGCAAGCCCCAGCTAAGTAACGCTGGTTAGAAGGGGAGACCACAAGGCAAGAACTAAAGCCTTCCAGTGCCTGCTCCCGCAACAGCTCAGACGTAATACAACAACCTCATCTGTTGCAGTGAACTCCAGCCTGGGCGACAGAGCGAGACTCCATCTCAAAATAATAAAATAAAATAAAACAGATTAACAAGAAAAAAAATCTAAGGAGAGGCTGTAGATATGTAGATACATCAATGATAAATCTTTTGAGAGCATTTTTAATAATAGCCATTAAGGAATTTTATGTAAATAGGATTTAGATATACCTATGAAAGATAGACATTATCCAAAATAACTAAAGCTTAAATTGGACTCTGAAAATGGAAAATTTAGACTTTTTAAGAAGAGGTCAAAAACATAGGAAAAGGGTATTTAGTTTCAGTGACAGCTTGTAAACATTAATATTTGTATTTACAAATGGCTAAGCACATTAATACATAACAAGAAGTCAGGTCTATAAACAGTGTAAAATTATGGGGAGCGTATTTGTGGTTCTTAACCAAGGGCCTAATCATTTATTAGTTTACATATATGTGCTTTCTGGAAGGTAGGATTTATTCAGCGTGATGTGATGAATGGTTACATATCTGACCTAAGGGTGGAATTCAGAGCTCCTGAACACCAGCCAGGCCCCAGCCTCCTGAGCCAGAATGCTAACCCCTAACAGACACTCTAAACACTAGCACCAAGCCAGGAGGCACAGGCAGGGCCTTCAGCAGTGCCCTTTGACCCATATGTTACTCAACATTTTTTTCGGGGTCGGGGAGACAGGGTCTCACACTGTCACCCAGGCTGGAGCGCAGTGGCGTGATCTTGGCTCACTGCAACCTTCACCTCCCGGGCTCAAGCGATCCTCCCACCTCAGCTTCCCAAGTAGCTGGAACTACAGGCGTGTGCCACCATGCCTGGCTAATTTTTTGTAGAAATGGGGTTCCACCCTGTTGCCCAGGCTGGTTTCAAACTCCTGGACTCAAGAAATCCTCCCATCTCGGCCTCCCAAAGTGCTGGGATTACAGGTGTGAGCCACCACACCCAGCCTTCCTCTTCATTCTTGCTAAGATGGATCATTCTGGTCCTCAGTCATTCTTAGAAGCATACTATGCCGTTTCTAGACTGCACATCTCACTGCTTTACCATTTCTCTAAGCCAGCATTTCTTAAAATATAGGCTCTAGAATCACCTGCTTCAGAAACAAGTTGTTTAAAATGCAGCTTCCTGTTGTCAATTCTAATGCACATTAAAGCTTGAGAACCACTATTTAAGCAATTGGAGTGTTACTAACGTCAGATTCTAACATGCCTAGCCTTGATCCTTAACTTATAGGAAGGGTTTGGGTATATAAAAGAACCACTGCCAGAGATTACTAAAGCTGTACCATGATTTAGAAACCAGAACAAGTATGTCTATCCCTAAACTGCTTATGTTCCTAGTGACTCAGGACAGGTGTCGACCTGTATAGCAGAGACCAGTAGCTTCTGTGACATTTTCTGATTAGTCAGATCAGAACTTGTAATTTGTTTGGTGTCAGCCTAGCCACGAATGAGAGAACTTTCCTGTCATTCTGCACCTCTTTGAAGCTAGCAAGGACAGAAAATCAATTCTGCTTATGATTTTCCAATAGCTCTGAACAGTTATAATTACAGTGTACATCTGTGAGAGCGAAGCTGCTTTTCTAATCTGTTTTCATATTATTTTTTCCAGCAGCTTCTGCAGACCTAATAGTAATTTGGATTTTGACTGAAGGATACCACTTATGTGCTGAGGGTGCTCATTTCAACCCTGTGTGTTTTTAGCACATTGACATGGTGACGACCTGAGTAGAGTCTGAAAGCTAAGGCACAAACACTATCTAGCAATTCCTGGTCACTAATAAAGGTTTAAAAAATGTTTGTTGGGTTTTACTGAAGAAGGGCCTTGCTTTTTGTTCTGGGTTTTTGTTTGTTAGGTTGGCTGGTTTTGAGACAGAGTTTTGCTGTGTCACCCAGGCTGGAGTGCAGTGGCACGATCACAGCTCGCTGCAGCCTCAGCCTTGTGAACTCAAGCAGCCCTCCCACCCCAGCCTCCCAAGTGGCTGGGACTATAGGTGTGTGCCAGCATGCCCAGCTAATGTTTATATTTTTTGTAGAGACAGGGTTTTGCCATTTTCCCCAGGCTGGTCTCAAACTCCTGGACTCAAATAATCTACCTGCCTTAGCCTCCCAAAGTGCTGGGATTACAGGCATGAGCCACTGCACCCAGCCACGTCTTACTTTTTAAAGACAGAAAAGGTAGTGTTTAGCAAGAAATATGAATTGTACTTTTTTCCAGTTGCCTAAAATATAAACTTCCTAAACGTTAAGGTGTTTATTTATGAATGCATGTCGGTGAGAAGTTCTTTTTTCCCAAGGTGGTGTTATGGAGGGAAAGTCAGTGAGTCAGCCTATTTGCCGAGGCCAGCTTGTCCTTCAGGCATTTATACCACCAGTATTAGTTTGCTAAGCTGCCCTTACAAAGTACCATGAACTGGATGGCTTAAACAACAGAAATTTGTCTCACCGTTCTGGAGGCCAGGAGTTTGAAATCCAGGTATCAGCAGGGTTTTCCCTCTGAGGTTGTGAAGAAGAATCTGTTCCATACCTCTCTGCTAGCTTCTGGTGGTGTGCTGGCAGTCTTTGACATTCCTTGGCTTGTAAATCTCTGCCTTTATCTCCCATGGAGCTTTCCTTGTGTATTTGCATCTCTATGTCCAAATTTCCCCTTTTTATAAGAACACCAGTCATACCGAAGTAGGACACACCCTATTCCAGTGTGACCTCATCTTAACTAATTATGTCTGCAACAAACTCATTCCCAAATAGGGTCACATTCTGAGGTACTGGGGGCTAGGACTTAAACATATGAATTTTAGGGAGATGCAATTCAACCCATAACAACATTGCTCTGAATAAAGCTTTGTTTTTCTGAGTAATTTTTGTTTGTTTGAATCTGACAGCAGCAAGTATAGAGATTGCAGAGTATCTGGCAGCAAACCACTATCCATGGGAATTATGCCATTGAGGTGTAGTACAGAGAAATAATAGTGCTTAGGCCAGGAATTGTTTCCTGTTCACTGTGTCTTAAACCTTTATTGGTTCCATTAGCTTACACAGCAAAAGGCATTTCCAATTCAGCATATTTTATTTCCAGTATGCCACTCTGATCTCAAACTTTAGTTAGAGAAGACCAACTAAGGCTAAGAATCAAAACTTTTGGAAGCTAGCAAGACCTGATCAAATCCAAACTCCTGATTTTTACAGAGAAGGGAACTGTGGAGTACAGGAAAATTCAACGTCTTACCCAAATACAGTATGCACAGCTACTTAGTGCCACGTTGCTACCACAACCCCACTACCCTGCCTCTTGCTGTAGCTCATTCTTTCACATATTGTACTGCTCCTCTGAGCCACAGGGGCCATTGGTGCCCTATGACAGTGGTCCCCAACCCTTTTGGCACCAGGGACCAGTTTTGTGGAAGACAATTTTTCCATGGATTGGACGGGAGAGTGGGGATGGTTTCAGAATGAAACTGTTCTACCTCAGATCATCAGGCATTAGATTCTCATGAGGAGCACAAAACCTAGATCCCTCTCATGAGCAGTTCACAATGGAGTTCATGCTCCTTTGAGAATCTAATGCCGCCACTGATTACTGCCTAAGGCAGCGCTTAGGCAGTAATGCTCACTCACCCACCACTCACCTCCTGCTGTGCGGCCTGGTTCCTAGCGGGCCACAGACCAGGAACAGTCTGTGGCCTGGGGGTTGGGGACCCCTGCCCTATGATTCAAAAGGTCCCAATTCCTGTTGCCTTCATGGTGCTTTTCTCTAGCTAGAGAACACAGTCAACCCTGTTTTCAATGTGTGCTGTCTACCTGGGAATGTTTCATGGATGGCCCATACTGCCGTTTTTTAAATCTACCTAAGCCTCACCTCTGGGATCTACCTAAATATATTCTCTCTTAATTCCATGGATATGAGCTCTAGGAAGGGAACTAATTATAATGTTAGACTCTGCCAGATATGAACAGTAAAACACATTGTCCTAGAGAGCAGAAGCCATCCAGTATTGTGAAGCTTAATAGAAATTACTTTGATGGGCCTAGCGTGGTGGCTCACGGCTGTAATCCCAGCACTTTGGGAGGCCAAGGCGAGCAGATCACCTGAGGTTGGGAGTTGGAGACTAGCCTGGCCAACCTGGGGAAATCCCATCTCTACTAAAAATATAAAAAATTAGCCAGGTGTGGTGGTGCTTGCCTGTAATCCTAGCTACCTGGGAGGCTGAGGCATGAACATCGCTTGAACCCAGGAGGCGGAGGTTGCAGTGAGCTGAGATTGGGCTACTGCACTCCAGCCTGGGTGATAGAGCAAGACTTTGTCTCAAAAAAAGAAAAAGAAATTACTTTGATGGTGAAGGTTTTTATTTTGGTTTGCTGTTGTTGTTGTCTTGGATGTTATTTTGGTGGCGTATTTTTTTGCATTTATATATTTCATAATCATATAATTATTGGCTTCTTTTTTTTTTTTTTCCGAGACGGAGTCTCACTCTGTTGTCCAGGCTGGGGTACAGTGGCATGGTCTCGGCTCACTGGAACCTCTGCCTCCCAGGTTGAAGCGATTCTCCTGCCTCAGCCTCCCGAGTAGCTGGGATTACAGGTGTGTACCACCACACCCAGCTAATTTTTGGTATTTTTAGTAGAGATGGGGTTTCACCCCAGGCTGGTCTCGAACTCCTGACCTTGTGATCCACCCACCTCGGCCTCCCAAAGTGCTGGGATTACAGGCGTGAGCCACCGCGCCTGGCCTATTGGCTTCTTTTTAACGTTTATTATTAATATATATCTCCTCAACTTTTGGGGGTTTTTAGGGTTTTTCCCCAGCTTTATTGAGGTATACTTAACAAATAAAAATTGTATATATTTAAGGCGATACATTGTAAAATGATTACCACATCAAGCCAATTAACATGTGTATCACCTCACGTGATTATATCTTTTGTGTGGTGAGAACCCTTAAGATCAACTCTTCTAGCAAATCTCAAGTACACAATCCGTGATTATTAACTATGGTCACCACACTGTGCCTCAGATCTCCAGAACTTCCTCATCTGGCATACATTTTGGCCAACACCTCCTCACTTCCTCTTCTCCTTTCCACCAGTAACTATCATTCTAGTCTCTGCTTTTATGAGTTCAGCTTTCTTAGATTTTACAAATGAGTTCATGCAGTGTTTGGCTTTTTGTGTCTGGCTTATTTCATTTAGCATAATGTCTTCCAGGTTCATCCATGTTGTTGCAAATGGCAGAATTTCCTTCTTTTTTAAGGATGAATACTCTTCCTTTGTATATGTATACCACATTTGCTTTAACCATTCATCAGATAAGGCACACTTAGGTTGTTGCCCCAACTTTTTGGGAAGCTCCCTAAGTTGGTGTTCTGACCATGTCTGCTTACTTTTTGGTTTAAGCCCAGCATTTGGAATGAAGTAGGCACTCAGTATACATTTGAATGGATGATTGGTAGTTTTGTAGGGAGAAAAGCAGATACTGTTTATTATGCTGACAGTTCATTATTAAAGTAAAATTTATATATAGTAAAAATGCAGAAATCTTTATAGTTCCATAAATTTTGAAAAATATGTACCCAAGTTACCATCACCCAGATCAAGATAAAGAACATTCCCCCATCCCACCAGCAAGTTCCCTTCTGCCCCTTCTTAGACGTGACCCGAAGGGCTTTTCTCCTTCGTTTTTTCCTGGAAGCTTTCTACGTTTAACTTTCACATTTTGTCTGTGATCCATCTCAAATTAATTTCTGTATATGATATGAGTAGGGGTGTCGAAGATTTCTGTTGTTGTGCTTTAACATCTATTCCTTGTTCCTTTGATGAAATCAAATAATCAAGACTTGTCTATAGAAATAGATTTGTCATTGGGAAATGGATCTCTGTATCTCTTTTTCTCTTTTGTAATTGAACCATGGTTGCTGGGGATAACTTAGAAACACAGGAAAGGGCTAATTTTCTGCAGTGATTGGATGGCTCAAGGCAATATGTGTAGGACATGTTACTCCAGTCAGACCTACGTTCAAATCCAAATGCCACCAGAGGTGAGACAAGATAGTCTTAATACTCAAATGTACAAAATAAATAGCCAGAGACCTCACCTAACAGGGTTCTTTTTAATGAGTAAATGAAATAACATGTGTAATACAGTCATCACAGTATAAACATCACAGTCAACGATGCCTGCTAGCTTTACACCTGTGCTTGTGTGTGTACATGTTGGGGTATGATATTGGAAAGAAAAATCTCATAGAGATATACGGTGAAAAAGGTCCCTGAACTTGGATGAGGGTTCCTCTTTAAAAAGGTTTCTCCCTCCAGCCACCCCCACACACACAGTCACTCCCCTCAAAGGGAGAGGAGGCCCTCTTCTCACCTCTGAGGCTGCTCATGGCAGGAGCTCAGTCACTGCCAGTTCTCTGAGCCATCGTGGCTTCTGTCCTCACAATGAATAAACCTGGAAACACACTGAGTCTCTTCCTGCCTATGGGTTGTAAGTGCTGCTGTCTGAGCTGTGCCTGCAGCAGGCTTCGTGCTTCTGGTGCTCACTGCGGGGAGGGGAGCCATCGGTTGATACCAGGAGAGAGCCTGCTGCTCTGCTGCCTTCATTAGAAACAGGCAGTCTCCTTGTCTAAAAATAGCAAAAGTGGGAGAGTGGGGAAGAGCAGCAGCCATGCTCAGGGCTGAAAGTGAGAAAGGCAGAAACAAGCAGATCTCTGAAAGCCTCCTGTATGGTGGCAGGCGGCTAAGCATTCTGGGTGCAGTGACTGTGGTCAAAGCTTTTCTACTTCCCTGGGTCTGTGTTGGGGGGTCTTGTAGATGTGTCCACACACTCAGCCAAGGGCTGAGCATGAAGGAGCCGCTCTGTCCTGGCAGGAGCATGAGATATGCCACATGCTGATACTGTCCAGGCTGCAGCAGGAGCTCTAGTGCTAGTGCTTGAGAATTTCCACACCCTGTAGTATCCTCACCCACTCCCTGCCCCAACCAAAGGTGGGCTTTTTCCCAGTGGGGCACAAGGTGTTGGTTTGACCATCACTTCAGAAGCGCCTGGGTCACGCTGGAATGGGCTTGCCCTTAAGCAGAGTGTGGCTCTGGTACTAAACAAGTCTTTGCAGCCATTAAGTGAGACGAGGCTGTATTTGTGGGTTTTCTCTGCAGGTAGAGCTTTCCTGTCTACATTTGTTATCAGTTAATGTTCTGGTAGGTAAACTAAGAGCAGAAAAGGAATTCTTTCCAAGGTCTTACGATAAATCTGTCTATGCAAGCAGACCTCATCAAAGCCCCATGAAAACAGGCAGAGTCTCAGAGGTAAGAGTCCTGTTGATACTCCTGTTTGCTTATCCAAAAGAGCTTTACCCTCTCTTGGCCTTTCTTTCTCTTGTACTATCCAAACTGATCCTCTTGCTGGCCTTGTGAGATGGGCTGGGCATCTTTCCCACCCACAGATGAGGAACCAGGAGCTCAGTGTCATAACTTGCCCAGCACTGTAACCAGTAATCAGAGACACAGAGCTTGTATCAAGGCCTCTGCCCTTCGCCTGGATATTCTCTGAGGTTTCTTCCCCACATGACAGTTTCTGAAGGGCAAAAACCTCCTAACATGAAGCAGCCTAAAATGTGGCATGAATTTAAGCAAACTTAGGGGGAAAAAAAAAGACTCCATTTAACTTTGATTTGGGAAACATTTTTCTTTGCATGACCCAGCAATTATGACTCTGAACCCAGAGAGGGAAATATAACCCTAACTCACTGTTGGCCAGGCAGTATACAATATTTATATAGTCACAATACTATAAACTCTATGTGTCAATTTTCTAATTTTAGAGCCAATCTGTGGACAAAGAGGTAGCAATTTTGTTATAGCTGCAAGATAGGATATAAATATGAACAGCCCTGACAAAGCAGAGATAAAAGTTGTTCAGTTTTTTTTAAATGTGTCTAATATAAAGTGAGAGGGGAAAGCAGGGACAAAGATGAAATAATGTGGGGAGTTAAAGGATACAGTATGTGGTTGATGGAATAAAAAAGCTCACTAGGTATGTTATTTACAGTTACAAAATAAAATATAAATAGCAAACGTTGGGAGAAGACACAGGGTAGAAGAGGGTAAATGTCCCTCATAGTGACTCAATGGATGCTATCTTAGGTTAAGAATCTTTTAACCCCTGATTCATCAAAAGACGTGAAGGGAATCGCCAGAAAATATTAAAAGAGAAATCCCAAAAAGGGCTGCTGCCCCTAGGGAATGGCGGAGGGTGGGGGTGGGGAGGGCAGGAGGTTGTTGCTTTTCATCAGAAGTCATCTGTGTTGTGTCCTTTATTATGATGTTTATTACTTTGATCAAAACAAATTGAGGCAGTGAGAGAATGACTTTTAAAAGACAAAAACTGGATAGTACCATATGTTCCCTCAACAAATGCTCTCATGAGAATTAGCTATAAAACACTCATTAGGTCTGCAAACAGAAATCAGAGTGTTCCAGGCTATAAAATTATCACTGACTGTTTTCAGCAGTCCAGCCAGGCTAATGCTCTCCAATGAAGCCAAACTAATGTTGCTGATAACCAAAAGAATCTTTTTTTTTTTTTCTGTAAATGACAGAGGCCTGTGTGGCATCAGGATGCCATTAACGTTTCCTCCTAGAGAGACAGCCAGGAAGAAAAATTGCTCCTCCTGTACTGCTCTCACCTGTGAGAAGTTTATGACTTGTTCGGAGAGCAGAGCACAGAGCCGGGGAAGAGTACTGGCAGTTTCTGTGTTTTTACAAGGGAAGAACATAGCTTAGTAGATTAACAGTTTCCTGTGTGGCTTGTTGCAAATTACATGCAATTAGCCCTCAGACAGCCTGAATCGAGAGAATTGTGGCAAAACTTGATGGTGCAGAACCTAGGCAGGCAGCCAGACTCCTAAACCCAGTCACGTAAATTTGCTTCTGTAACTGGATCTTCCCAAGCCACAAGTCTGAGAAATGGTGGGCACTCTGACCTGACCGCTAGATTTTCAGGATATTCCTCCCAAGAGAGGTATCCTTGCTTCTAAGTGACCCCTAAAACAGAACCTAGGAAACTCTCAGCCAGATAAATTAGAAATTGATTCTAAATAGGCTTGTGCCCAGGAAATCAACAATGCAGTAAAAATATCAGGACAAAAGCAAGAATACTTCCCAAAGTCAGAACTGAGGAGCAATGAATATTAAATTGATCAATGGCGTAGACATTTAAATGAAAATCCTTTTTTTAAATGTATATTACTGGCCAGGCACGGTGGCTCACGCCTGTAATCCCAGCACTCTGGGAGGCTGAGGTGGGTGGATCGCCTAAGGCCAGGAGTTCAAGACCAGCCTGGCCAACATGGTGAAACCCCATCTCTACTAAAAATACAAAAAAAAAAGTAGCTGGGCATGGTGGCGCGCGCCTGTAGTCCCAGCTACTTGAGAGGCTGAAGCAGGAGAATCGCTTAAGCCCGGGAGGTGGAGGTTGCAGTGAGCCAAGATTGCACCACTGCACTCAAGCCTGGGTGACAGCGAGACTCCATCTCAAAAAAAAAAAAAAATTATATTACCTTTGCTGCTTGGGGCATCTTCAAGAGAAGACTTTGCTGTAGACTATGGATGCATTTATTTGAATTAGATGACTTATTCTTGCGTTATCTCCTTACTCTTTTGATAATTACATTTCATTATTTTTTAAGCCACAATGGACATTCACATACATATTCCTGCATACAGTTTATAGGTTCCTGAGCCTGGGTAAGACTTTATGTCCTATGTGAACCATTTCTTGATTAGGAAAGTTACACCTTTCTCTTCAGTAGTGCATATAACCTTTACTAATCTCTCTTTGCTAAAAAAAGTGACAATGTTAAACTGAAATATTTTTAGTATCTGTTTTGGCTGAGGCCCAAAACGAAAGTAAATGTGAGACTATAGCACTTGCAAAGGTCAAAACTGGTTTTTGAATGGCAGAAAATCAGCTCTACAGCCCTCAGCTGACTACCCACCTCCAGCCTTTAAAAGAGGTTATTGAGGCCAAGAAAAGAGTGGCAGTTAGAATGTGATCTTTAGAGAGAACTGTTGATCAGAGGTGTCTGTCCCCACCCAGGGACACTTGGGAGGGCTTGATAAGTGTCCTGTGGAGGATGTGGCTCATGCCTGAGATCCTATGATGGCAGAGCAAAGAGAGTTTGCTGTTTGGAGTTGACCTCTGCTACTCACTTCCTATCTTTTTTCTGTGTGTGTTTTTTTTTTCTCCTTAGCACTTTTGACCAACATAATACATATTTTAAATACTTATCTCATTGTCTGTCTTCTTTAATACTATGTAAGTTCCATCAGGCACAGACTTTTAAAATTTGATCTCTGTATTCTAGGTGCTAGAATCCATTCTAGGTGCAATGTGCATACATGGATACTCAATAACTATTTGCAGCTGGGAGCAGTAGTAGCTCATGCCTGTAATGGCAGTGCATTACAGGCCTGTGTGGCTTGTTGCAAATTACGTGCAATTAGCCCTCAGACAGTCTGAATTGAGAGAACTGTGGCAAAACTTAATGGTGCAGCACATAGGCAGGCAGCCAGACTCTTAAACTCTTGGCCTTTGGGATGATAACTTGAGCCCAGGAGTTTGACACCAGCCTTGGCAATATAGGGAGACCTCATCTCTACCAAAAAAAATTTAAAAAGAAACACCAGGCATGGTGGCACATGCCTGTAGTCCCAGCTACTTGGGGCTGAGGCAGGAGGATCATTTGAGCTCAGGAGTCCAAGGCTGCAGCAAGCCAAGATTGCAACACTGCACTCCAGCCTGGATGACAGAGCAATACCCTGTCTCTAAAAAATACAAATTAAATAACTAAATATTTGCATCCTACATTCATTACCACAAATCACTCCAACAACCCTACTCGTTCTGTATTATTATTCTCATTTTACATATGGGAAACTGGAGCTCTTACTCAGAAGGGTTAAGAAACTTACCCAATATCACATACAACTAAGTCCAAGAGCCAGAATTGAAAGTCAGATTCATCTGATTCCAAAGCTTATGCTCCGCCTGTTAATGCTTTCTCAGCTCAGGTGCCTGTTTCCTGAAAATGTATTCTCATCCTTTTTTGGGTGCTAGATAGTATCTAATCTAAGATCTTTAGGCAAGTAACATGCCATTCTGTGCTCTGGTCTCACTTGGTAGATCCTGCATAATGAGGATAACAAATAGAAAGATTAATTAATTGGTTATGTAGCTTACACTCAATACGAAGACAATAATAATTTCAGATTATTCAGAATACATTTAATGGTACTTTACTGTATAAATGCCTGATTATTCATTTAGGGCTGCATATTCTCCCAAATTCTTTTATATGTATAATTTGGTTTAAATATTAAATTGTTGGAAGCTTAAGTAGCATTATTTTCATTGTTCAATATTAATATCCATTGTTTTAAATATGTTGTTTTAGAAAGCATATTTTGCTGACTTTTCCTCAAAACTTTCTGTTCATTGTTACTCTTCCCAAAAGAACAAAGATCTCCACAGCTAACACCAAACATCATATACCATATTTGTTTTTGTGGGTATTCTGTAATTATTTTCAAGCTCCTAGGCACATTTGCCTACACTACTTTTGTTTCTGCAATGACAAATTTCTAAAATGTTAGCAGCAATGACTGTAAAAAAGGGTAGTTAATTGGAAAAGAGTTCAGATCCTAACTCTGTTCAGGGACCATGTAACCCAGGCAAGCCGCTGCACCTCCCTGGGTCTCATCCTGGAAGTAGAGATGTTGGGCAGACACATGGGGAGGGATTGCGTGTATGAGTGTAACAGGCTGGATGGGATGCTCGAGTGAGGTGGGGACCCTGCAGCAATGCAGAGGACATGCTCGGTCTAAGGAAGGCAGCTGCAATCTCACTGCTACTCAGAAATGTAGGCTTACAGTTGGCCACTCTTCTCATGTCTCAAAAGAAACTGGGTTTTTATGGGAATTTCCTTTTCCTCAATTTGGCAATAATTCAAACTAAAATCTCTTTTTTTTTTCTTTTTTTTTTTTTTTTTGAGACGGAGTCTCACTCTGTTGCCCAGACTGGAGTGCAATGGTGCGATCTCGGCTCACTGCCACCTCCGTCTTCCGGATTCAAGCAATTCTCCTGCCTCAGCCTCCCAAGTAACTGGGATTACAGGCACCCACCACCACGCCTGGCTAATTTTTGTATTTTTAGTAGAGACAGGATTTCGCCATGTTGGCCAGGCTGGTCTTGAACTCCTGACCTCAGGCGATCCACCTGCCTCGGCCTCCCAAAGTGCTGGGATTACAGGCATGAGCCACCACACCTGGCCAACAGATCTCTTCTTCAAAACAGTTCTTCCAGCCAGACTGGGTTTGTGGGACAGCAGTGTGTAACCTCTGGGCAGGACATCCCCAGGATGGAGGTGCTCTGGCCCATGCCTGCACTATACCAGCATGTGCCCTGGGACATTGCAGATGGCTCCCCAGGCCTCCATGGGCCTGCACTCACAGTCTCTTCACCAGAGAGCTCGAAATCTCAGAACCCAACTCTCTCATGTCATCAAGCCAGAGACATGAGTCTGTTTTTCTGTCTCCTTAGATTTGTCTGTTCTTAGACATTTTGCATAAATGAAATTATGTGATATGTGGTCCTCTATGACTGGCGTCTTTCACTTGGCATAATGTTTTCAAGGTTTCCTCATGTTGTTGCATATATCAGAGCTTTATTCTTTTTATTACTGCATAATATTCCATTTTATGAATTATTTGTCCATTCATCAGTTGGTGGATGTTTGAGTTGTTTCCACTTTCTGGCTACTATGAATAATGCTACTGCAAACATTCATATACAAGTTTGTGTGTGGACAAGTTTTCATTTTTCTTGGATATGTATGTGGGAGTGGAATTGGTGTATCATATTGCTTTGAGGACAGACCAAACAGTTTTCTGAAGTAGCTGTACCGTTTTATCAAATACATTCCCATCAGCAGTGTATGAGGGCTTCAGTTGCTCTACCTCCTCTCCAAGAAGTTTTATTTTTCTGATTTTCTATGATAACTATCCCAGTAGTTGTGAAAGTGGTATCTCACTATAGTTTTGATTTGCATTTTCCTTATGACTAGGGACATTAAGCATCTTTTTATATGCTTATTGACCATTCATGTCTTCTTTGGAGAACTCTCCAGATTCTTTGCTCATTTTTAAATTTGGTTATTTGCCTTTTTATTGCTAAGTTATAAGAGTTCTTTATATAATCTGGATACATGTCTCGATGAGCCTCATTTTTGTCACCCAAATTTAATGATATTCAAAATATTCTACTTACTAAGATAGGAAACTATTCTGTTTGAAAAACAGTATAAATAACAAAGTTTTAAAAAAAAGAAAGATGCCCATTTGATTTTATCAAATTTTGACCTTATGATACTAAGTAAATCTGATATTTCTTTTTTCTGTAATCATACTATATTTTAGCTAAAATAATTGATAAAGATACCTGTCAAGTCTCAAATAATATTCTAATTAATTTTTGTATGTTAATTTTGTCTTAACCATGCCAGTGGCTTACTCATAGCTTCCAAAAATAAAAGGTAACTCTTAGATTGAAAAATACTTTCAAAGGGGGTGGGTTTGCCTCTAGGGAGGAGAACGCTGGATCACAAGAGGGCAGGAGAAAGAGAATTACTTTCTGCTGTATTTTACACTTATATGCATGTAGCGTCATTTAAAAAAAATAAATTTTGGAGGCTGGGCACTGTGGCTCATGCCTGTAATCGTAGCACTTTGGGAGGCTGAGGCGGGTGGATCACCTGAGGTCAGGAGCTCAAGACCAGCCTGGCCAATATGGCAAAACCCCGTCTCTACTAAAATATGAAAATTGGCTGGGTGGGGTGGCATGCGCCTGTAATCTCATTTACTCAGGCGGCTAAGAGAGGAGAATCACTTGAACCCAGGAGGCGGAGGTTGCAGTGAACCGAGATCTCACCATTGCACTCCAGCCTGGGTGACAAGAGTGAAACTCTGTCTCAAAATAATCAATTAATTAATTTTGGGGCCAGGCGTGGCGGCTCATGCCTATAATCCCAGCACTTTGGGAGGCCGAGGTGAGCAGATCATTTGAGGCCAGCAGTTCAAGACCAGCCTGGCCAACAGTGAAACTCTGTCTCTACTAAAAATACAAAAATTAGCAGGGCATGGTGGCAAGTGCCTATAATCCCTGCTACTCGGGAGCCTGAGGCAGGAGAATCACTTGAACCTGGGAGGCGGAGGTTGCAGTGAGCCAAGATCATGCCATTGCACTCCAGCCTGGGCAACAGAGCGAAACTCCATCTCAAAATAAATAAATAATAAAACATAAATTTTCAGCAAAATATAAACGTGGACTATTGTATTAGTCCATTTTCACACTGCTGATAAAGACATACCCGAGACTGGGAAGAAAAATAGGTTTTATGGACTCATAGTTCAATGTGGCTGGGGAGGCCTCACAATCATGGTGGAAGGCTAAAGGCACTTCTTACATGGCAATGGCAAGGGAGAATGAGAGAGGAGCAAAAGCAGAAACCCCTTATAAAACATCATAACTCATGAGACTTATTCACTACCATGAGAACAGCACGGGGGAAACCGCCTCCATGATTTAATTATCTCCCACCAGGTCCTTCTCCCAACACATGGGAATTATGAGATTACAATTCAAGATGAGATTTGGATGGGGGGACACAGACCCAAACCATATCAACTATAGATTAGATCATGGTATTGTATCATTTTACATTTCCTGATTTCGATAATTGTACTGTATTATATAAAAGGATGTCCTTGTTTTTAGGAAATTCACACTGATGGGCTTATGGGTAAAAGGAATGACTTGTATGCAATTTAGTCTTCCCAAACAGTTCAGGGAAAAAATGCTTATGGGTATTTATAAATAAATAATCACAAAGCAAATATGGTCAAATGATAGGAAGGGTATCCTGGACTTTTCAGCATTCCTTCCCTTTTTCTGTGAGTTTAAAGTTATTTCAAAATTAAAGTTTAAAAAAAAATTTAAAAGAAAGACACTTCTGGAATATTCTTTTATATATAAGAGCTTCCAGAATATTCTTTTATATATTTGATATATATTAATATATTTGATACACTTAATATTAGGAAAGAAATAAAAATCATAAATAAAAACTCAAGAATGGAAAAACTTAGTTGTTTTTTGGGGGTTTTGTTTTTTTTTTTTTTTTTTTTTTTGAGATGAAGTCTCACTCTGTCACCCAGTCTGGAGTGCAGTGGCGCAATCTTGACTCACTGCAACCCCTGCCTCCCGGGTTCAAATGATTCTCCTGCCTCAGCCTCCCGAGTAGCTGGGATTACAGGCGTGTGCCACCACTCCCGGCTAATATTTTATATTTTTAGTAGTGACAAGGTTTCACCATATTGGCCAGGCTGCTGTCGAACTTCTGACCTCAGAAGATCTGCCCACCTTGGCCTCCCAAAGTGCTGGGATTATAGGCGTGAGCCACCGCACCCAGCCTCTTTATGACTTTTGTAATCAGGAAAAATACAAGTGAACCTTACTTCTTAAGATCTACAGAATTTGTTGCGCATGGTGGCTCATGCCTGTAGTCCCAGCATTTTGGGAGGCCGAGGTGGGTGAATCACGAGGTCAGGAGTTTGAGACCAGCCTGGCCAACATGGTGAAACCCCATCTCTACTAAAAATACAAAAATTAGCGGGACGTGGTGGCGGGCGCCTGTAATCCCAGCTGCTCGAGAGGCTGAGGCAGGAGAATCGCTTGAGCCCAGGAGGCAGAGATTGCAGTGAGCGAAGATCGTGCCATTGCACTCCAGCCTGGCTGACAGAGCAAGACTCCGTCTCAAAAAAAAAAAAAAAAAAAAAAAAAAAAATCCACACAATTCTTTTAACAAGTTTTTTTTTTAATATTAAAAAGGTCAGGGCTTTTAATATTTCACATATCTTCAATTAATAGGTAAATATGTACAAAGACAGAATTATGTGCAGTTCCCAGGTTCCCAGACTCGGGAAAGACAGAGATTATAATGTCCTCAGTGGCCTCCTGTTCAGCTTGGAGGCTTAGACAGGAACCTCAGAGGATGCCTTTAGATGGGGAGTTTTCAGAAGAGGTGAGCTCTGATTTAAACCTGGAAGGGGTCGCAGAGGAAGAGGAGAGATGAAGCCCACCTTCCCCAGCCCTGCCCTCAGCTCTACCACCCAGGGAAGACCACAGGCTGCTGTTGGTTCCCTCCACATGGCCAATGGCCAGCCTTCTGCCAACTCTCCCAACACCAATATCACACTCTTCTCCATTTTCTTTTTTTTTTCAAATATTTTGTTCCAGCAAAACCTTCCCATGGCAAATTTCCACAGGTTAAAAACATAACTTTGATTTTAATGGGGAAAAATTTTGTATATCCATGAGCCCCTAAATTAATACCCAGTTTTAACACTATAAAAATGGAGCAAGCTGGGCACAGTGGCTCACATCTGTATTTCTGGCACTTTGGGAGGCCGTGGTGGGTGGATCACCTGAGGTCAGGAGTTCAAGACCAGCCTGGCCAACATGGTGAAACCCCGTCTCTACGAAAAATACAAAAATTAGCCAGGCATGGTGGTGCACACCTGTGATCCCAGCTACTCGGGAGGCTGAGGCAAGAGAATCACTGGAACCCAGGAGGTGGAGATTGCAGTGAGCTGAGATCATGCCACTGCACTCCACAGCCTGGGCAAGAGAGCAAGACTCCGTCTCAAAAAAAAAAAAAAAAAGAGGACCAGTTACTTCAACAGTTTCAACAGTTAACACTGGTTATATCACAACAAAACAATGGTGGCTTCTCTTCAGATGACTCTCCAATATACTGTCTACCTGCATTCCTTTGGCTTTTGGTATTGTCGTAGTTACTAAGGGTGTGCTCCAGCTATCCTCACAGAGGACATAACACAATGCTCTGTGTTTATGTGGTTCACTGCTACTCCAAGTGTGGTCCTTGAACCAGCAGCGTTAGCATCACCTGGGAACTTGTCAGAAATGCAAATCCATGGGCTCTATGCCAGACTCTGGCTCAGAAGCTTTGTGGGAGGGATCCAAGAAATTTCATTCTAACCAGCCCACCAGGGGATTCTGAGGCACATGTAAGTTTGAGAACCACTGATGTAATTGAAAAAGAAGAAAAAAAGAGTCAAAAGGGGAAAAAAAGAAAAACCATCAGTGCTAATGATGCACAAGGTTATCTTTTGTAAACTAGGGTAGTGTAAATACTGTAAATTGAAGCAGCAAGAACTAATCATTCAAAGTCAAAGATAACTAATGAGCCCCTAGATTCACATCCTCCCACCACTCACAAGGCATGGGACCCACAAATCCCCTCTCCCAAATGCAATGAGGTATCTCGTGTGCTAGTAGAGAGAGAAAATGCACTTCTAGTAAAACTGAATACTATATTTTTTTTTTTTTGAGACGGAGTCTCACTCTGTTGCCGGGCTAGAGTGCAGTGGTGCGATCTCAGCTCACTGCAACCTCCACCTCCTGAGTTCCAGTGATTCTTCTGCCTCAGCCTCCTAAGTAGGTGGGACTACAGGTGTGCACCACCACACCCAGCTAATTTTTGTATTTTTAGTAGAGACGGGGTTTCACCATGTTGGCCAGGATGGTCTTGATCTCTTGACCTCGTGATCTGCCTGCCTTAGCCTCCCAAAGTCCTGGGATTACAGGCATGAGCCACCACGCCTGGGCTAAAACCGAATTCTTTAAACTCAAGTGACCATGTCTCCAGGCATAACCATATTTCCTTCAAATTCTCAAAATTTTTTATCCCCAAAAGCTGCCCACCTCACCCTCTTTAGGACTTTGGAGGTGTCTTTAGATTTTGTTCTGGGGGCCTCATGCCCATCATTCATCTTTATTTTTCCAGCAAAGGGTTACCTTCCAGTTCAACATTTACCTTGGAAGAGGGGACCATCTACTTGACCACTGAGCCCAACACTCTGGAAGTGCAGGATGACAATGCTTCTGTGCTTGACGTCTATTTAGTAAGTAATTTTTTAGTTTCCTCTCCTCCACTTCTGGTTTGTAAATGGATCCAGGCCATGGCTTACACAAGAACAAGTTCAATAAAACCAGGCATGCTTGGGTTTTAAAAGAAATGATGGCACCCTTTCACTTCTGCAAATGGTGCTTCTTTTCACAAGTAATGTTTTCCTACAATTTATTACACAAAAGAACATCTAGGTCAATACAAAATCACCATGTATAACAAGAATGAATCCTCTAATGTTGAGGCAAAGTAGGGCTCCTTAGTGTTATTCCCAACGAGGTAATGTTTCCCTTTGACTCAGCCGTGCTCCCTGATGTTTGAATCTTCTGTGTGTTGGCGTTGCTCCCTTGGTAAGTTAGTAGGCCAAGAGGCGCAGAACTGGGTCATGGGAAGAACCCAAATTCAGTGCTGGAGAATCTTGGCTGATTCTCTCCTCAGTTGTCATCAACCAGCTGTGTGATTTGGGCAGGAACCTTTCTGACTGCCTAAGGAGGGAAATAATGCCCACCCTGCCTACCTTACAAGGCTGCTTTGAGGATCATGAGTGACCCTTTAGTGCCTGTCAAATTACCTGTATCAGCTTAATCGAACTGTTAGATAATGCCTAGAAAGATACCCTGATGGGCTACACTGTAAAAGAGTATTTTCTGTGCCAAGTGCATCTTGCATGTATGCTACGTCTTTGTATGCCTGCACAAAAAAAATTTTTTTTTTTTTTTGAGGCAGAGTTTTGCTCTTGTTGCCCAGGCTGGAGTGCAATGGTGCGATCTCAGCTCACCACAACCTCCGCCTCCCAGGTTCAAGCAATTCTTCTGCCTCAGCCTCCCTAGTAGCTGGGATTACAGGCATGTGCCACCACGCCTGGCTAATTTTGTATTTTTAGTAGAGACGGGGTTTCTATGTTGGTCAGGCTGGTCTCAAACTCCCGACCTCAGGTGATCTGCCCACCTCGGCCTCCCAAAGTGCTAGGATTACAGGCATGAGCCACTGCACCCGGCCTACCTGCACAAAATTACATAAAACAGGGGAAGTGTTCTTTTGGAATTTTCTGGGTTTTTTTAAGTTTTGCTAAACCTGAGCCAATACTCTGTGTCGCTCCTGGTGTACAAGTGCAACTTCAGGAATCAGCACCGAGTGATGCATGTCTCACAGCAGCTCCCTGAGCCTGCATTTTATGCTTTTCCATATCCCTGACCTAGCACTGTAATTCCTCACAAGTGCTCTGCAGGGCATCAGTCACCTAAGATGCTACTCCTAGCAATACTGGAGTAGTATCCAAAGTCCTGGCCAGGCACGGTGGCTCATGCCTCTAATCCCAGCACTTTGGGAGTCTGAGGCAGGCAAATCACTTGAGGTCAGGAGTTCGAGACCAGCCTGACCAGGATGGTGAAACCCCATCTCTACTAAAAATAGGAAAATTAGGCAGGCATGGTGGTGCATGTCTGTAGTCCCAGCTACTTAGGAGGCTGAGGTAGGAGAATCACTTGCACCTGGGAGGCAGAGGTTGCAATGAGCTGAGATCATGCCACTGCATTCCCACCTAGGCAACAGAGCATGACCCTGTCTCAAAAAAAAAAAAAAAGTCCTGGGTGGGCACGGTGGCTCACACCTGTAATCCCAGCACTTTGGGATGCCAAGGCAGGAGCATCAGGAGGTCAGGAGTTCGAGACCATCCTGGCTAACACGGTGAAACCCCGTCTGTACTAAAAAGACAGAGAAAAATTAGCCGGGCGTGGTGGCAGGCGCCTGTAGTCCCAGCTACTCGGAAGGCTGGGACAGGAGAATGGCGTGAACCCGGGAGGCGGAGCTTGCGGTGAGCCGAGATCACGCCACTGCACTCCAGCCTGGGCGACAGAGCCAGACTCCGTCTCCAAAAAAAAAAAGTCCTCCAGGCCCTGCATGGTCTGGTCTCCCCTGCGTCTCCGACCTGCCGCCTCCCTGGGTCTCCCTCTTCCTTGCTGATGCTATTCTAGCCACACTGACCTCCTTGGTGTTCCTCTCACAGACCAAGCACATCTCTGCCTTGGGACTTTTGTGTTTCCCATTCCTGTCTGTGTATTCTTTTCCACCTATCCCATGCTCCCTCACTTCCTTCAGGTCTCAGCCCAAGTACCTCTTTTTCAGATAGGCTTTTCTTCACCGCCCCCTACATAAAACAGCAGGTCCCCCACCAACCGTTGTAAAAAGATTTTTTCTCTGAATATCCTAGTTTTTGCATAAACAAATTTTTTTGCACTGAGCAATGCTCCTCCCTACCATTGCCCCGGCTTTAAAAAAATAAGGTTGTAGCAGATCACAAAATCCTTACAGAAAAGTTGGTCCACCCCCAACCAAGAAAATGGGGAATTAAATAGAGAAAAAAATACATTTTTGGTCCCATGTTGGATTCATCTGGAACCAGAAATCAGGAAAGCCTTTCAGAAAGAAGCTAAGTAAAATCTCATCTTCATGAGCTAAGGATTCATGCCACTTTCATGTGTCTTTACAAAAAGTAGATTTTCACCAGTCACGGAGGTGCAATAGTGAGCCAAAACTCAAGTTCAGCTCCATGTGTGGTCCTGCCTAAACTTGAACCCGGGAGCACCCTGTTGTTGTTATTGACCATAAATATAAGTCTCACGTCCATCTCATTGGAATCATGTGTCTTACAAGAGTGAGGGAAGGATGCAGAAAGGAAGGAATGAGGGGGTTTTATTGAGAATATTTTTTGTAAAATTCTTTCACTGTTTTTTCCTGAATTTTTTTTTTTTTTTTTTTTTTGAGATGGAATTTCACTCTTGTCGCCCAGGCTGGAGTGCAGTGGCGCGATCTCGACTCACTGCAACCTCCACCTCCCAGGTTCAAGCGATTCTCCTGCCTCAGCCTCCTAAGTAGCTGGGATTACAGGGACCTGCCACCACGCCCAGCTAATTTTTCGTATTTTTACTAGAGACGGGGTTTCGCCATGTTGGTCAGGCTGATTTTGAACTCCTGACCTCAGGTGATCCGCCCGCCTCGGCCTCCCAAAGTGCTGGGATTACAGGAGTGAGCCACTGCACCTAGCCAAAATTGTTTAAGTATTCATTAATTTAAAATAGTAATCTATTATATGTTAAATAATGTTTTTATGAATATTATTATATTTTCCAAAACAAAAATAAATTTTGTTAGAAGGGTGGCATTCTTTTATATTTCTGCAAATCCCTAATGTCTGGCTTAATGGAAGAAAAAAGATTCTCACATCTGTTTCTGTATCTGTCTTCTTGATATATATAACACATCATTTCATTTCTAGAAAGCTCCATCGTACATCCATGAAAGGGAATGAGAATAAAAAATCAAACAACATCTTTGTATTATTAGGAAAATAGTTTGACCTCATGGACCCCCAGAAATGATCCCTACAGAGTTTTTCTCATATTTTAACTTAGTCTCTTCACCTGTTGCAAAACCAAATGAAGCATAAATTAATTAGAGACAAATAGGCACCTGGAGTCTATGCTGGTCTCTGCCTCTCATTAATCGTTTCCCTTGAATTCAGTGATCTCAGTTTTCTCATCTATAAAATGAATTATTAAATCAGGTTCATTCTAAATTACAAAGAGATATAGAAATAAGATTTTCCAAGGTGGGAAGATTGCTTGAGGCCAGGAGTTCGAGACCAGCCAAGGCAACACAGTGATACCTCATCTCTACAAAAATTAAAAAAAAAAAAAAAATTAGCCGTGCTTGGTGGTGCATGCCTGTAGTCCCAGCTACTTGTGAGGCTGAGGCTGGAGGATCCCTCAGGCCCAGGAGTCTGAGGTTGCAGTGAGCCATGATCTAGTCACTGCACCCCAGCCTAGGCAATGGAGTGAGAGACACTGTCTCTAAAAAAATTGAAAGAAAAGAAAGAAAAGAAGGAAAGGAAGGAAGGAAGGAAGGGAAGAAGGGAAGGGAAGGGAAGGGAGGGGAGGGGAGGAAGAAAGAGAGAAAGAGAGAGAGAAAGAAAGAGAAAAGAAAGGTTTCCAAAGTATCTACCATTGTTTCTCCAAATTTTGCTGTTTAATCACCTCCTGTACCATAAACTTTCACATTCTTTAAACTTAAATTTTATGGCAGTACATCTAGAAGGTCCTGCACCATTAACTTGTAATTCCAGAATGTGTTTTCATGCTGGAAAATTTTGTTTTTTGTTTTGCGTGCTCTTCTAGATCAGAAAGGGTACAGCTCATTACCCTCCCTTCAGTATTTTCATTTGCATCTGCATTATGAAAAAGCAGATGGAGGCCAGGCACAGTGGCTCATGCCTGTAATCCCAGCACTTTGGGAGGCCGAGGTGGGCAGATCACCTGAGGTCGGGAGTTCGAGACCAGCCTGACCAACATGGAGAAACCCTATCTCTACTAAAACTACAAAATTAGCTAGGCGTGGTGGTGCATGCCTGTAATCCCAGCTACTCAGGAGGCTGAGGCAGGAGAATGGCTTGAACCCAGGAGGCAGAGGTTGCGGTGAGCCAAGATTGCGCCATTGCACTCCAGCCTGGGCAAAACAAGAGCAAAACTCCGTCTCAAAAAAAAAAAAAAAAAGAAAGAAAGAAAATGGAAAAGAAAAGCACAAGAAAGGAAAACCAATCTTGCCTTTGCATTGTCTCTTTTTTCCTTTTGACGTAATTTGAATGCTCTGAATCACAGCCATCTTTATCTGAAGGGCAGTTGGAAGCTTCTCTAGTGACCTCCTGTTCAGTGTTGTCACCAAACGTGGTCAGGTTTCTCTTGTAATGCTTCTTCTCCTTTAAGATAGCATTTCTCTATTAGTAGTTGTAGCCTAATCCCCAGTGCTTTTATTTATACAGTAATGTATAATACCATTTACCTTTGTGTAAAAATACATAAGTTTAAACCCAAATGACGTATGCCCACCAGATAACATATGAAATATCCTTTTAAGGATCCATCCACACATTATGTGTGTGTGCATTAGGCTAGCTCTCCTGCTTTTTCCTGTAACTCAACATGAAATTAAAAAGGATTGGTGAGTTGAAAAGGCAGCTAATTGTTCCATCATCCTTAGTGAGACGTTTAGTTCAGATTTTATGTATCTAGTTATTCTGCATGGCTTTTTAAAGGCCATTCACCTTCACACTGTAGAGTTCCAAGCTATTTGACTCATTTTCAAATATTCAAATCAAGGGAAGTGTTTTCGAAGATGATTTTATCCAGTGACCAAAGATGTGTTTTTCATTGAATTTTGAGTTGATGACACAGATTAGGGTATTTAAAAGAATACACAGAGATGAGCAGGCTGTATTGATTTAAAATGGGCAATCATGCAGTCTTCATAATAGAGCAAGATTCTACTTTGTAAATAGTCCCAGATATTCTAAGGCACCGGATGCTGTCACAGTGGCTGTTATTTCTGTTTCTAAGGCGGCTTCTTTGCCTGATGTAGAATGCAATTTGGTTTTCGTGGAAAGAGGAACAACCAACAAAAAGCCATTTCTGCTGAAAAGTGTATTGGGAGAGAATATCCTTTTATGACTAGCTGGGAATGGCTGGGTAAGTGGGAGATAATGGGATTGCTTTTTTAATAATATAGAAGTTTGAAAGATGGCTGCCACAAAACAGTGACTTCCTTGCTTCTACTATTCATACCCAAGGTTATGCCCTTACACTTTCCATATTAACATCCTCTCAATAATATTTACTTTCATCCAGTTTTGCTTCTCTGCAAAATGGCTGTTTGAAATACAAAAATAGCTGTGAGCAAAGGAGAAGAAACAGTTAAGCTGTTTTTTAGCCACGCCAGTATTGGAGATTAGCGCTCTGATGGGCAGCTGTTGGACGGCTTGATTATTTAATGTGTTTTCAGGGTAGTTAATAATACTCTTTGATCATGGGAAGAAGGGTGGCAGAGAAGTGAAAATGATTGAATTAACAGCTTATCATACTATTATGTATGGAAAAAGCGTGAGAAAGAGAAGAAAAACACTTTAAATTAGGTCACAGGGGTCTTAGAAAATTCAGTGGAACTTTTTTGGCAAAAGAAACTGCATTTCTGGATTTGAATCCCTCGGCGTTGAGGTTAATGACTTATATTGGGTCTCTTTAATCATTCCTTGTTGGAGCCAGTATCCGCTGCTTCAAGGGGTGTTTATTTGAAACAGTGGCATTTCTTATTCCTTCTCAGGAGAGAACTCGATCCCCTACCAACCAAAGATGCTGCTCGGGTTTTTGGTAGATTTTAGTGAGAGCAGAGTAGGAAGGAGAAAAGAAAAACACTGCGTTTGGTGTAGAAGGCATTTGACCAGAAGCCCCTTTCCTTCTGCCACGTGATCACATTGTTGAGAAGTGAAGAGATTTTGGAAAGGATAAATTAGGGCCCTTGTTTATTTCCAGAAATGCTTGGCCCCTAAGTTATTGACAAATAATATTTCTAAGACATGTGGAAGAGCTGAGAAAATGGACCTCCCATTGCCCGAGTCTCACAGCATCTACAAGTTATTCCCATTCTTGAAATAAAAGTGACGCAAGCTTCAAATTAATGAGGCAACCTGTCAGTCTAGATTAGGAGGTCACCCATAGGAATTTTTTAAAAAACAAACAGCATTAAACTGCTGTTTAAGGATTAGCGTAGGGAATTCCAGCTGGAGTTATAAAGGCACACTGGCTTTCCAGTTCAATTAGGCTCAGAGTTAGCAATTGAATGACAGTTTGCAGGGCTGCAGTAGCTTCTTTTCTTTTTTTTTTTTCTGTTAGGTCCTAGCTTTACAGTGAATCTTGGCTTGCAGGCTAGCTTGATTTCTACTTTCTTTTTTTCTTTTTTCTTTTCTTTTCTTTTTTTTTTTTTTTTTCAGACAGGATATCTCTGTTGCCCAGGCAGAAGTGCAGTGGTGCAATCTTGGCTCACTGCAACCTCCACCTTCTAGATTCTAGTGACTCTCCTGCCTCAGCCTCCCAAGTAGCTGGGACTACAGACTCACACCACCATGCCCAGCTGAATAGAGATGAGGTTTCCCCATGTTGGCCAGGCTGGCCTCGAATTCGACCTCAAGCTATCCGCCCACCTCGGCCTCCCAAATTGGGATTACAGGCATGAGCCACTGCACCCTGCTGATTTCCACTTTCTTAAAAGCTAGTTCTGCTCCAGTTTGCCTGGGTCTTTTATTATTATACATCCAGGCATGGGTTGCCCCTCATTTTTCATTCTTTGCCTCCTAAGACTGGCCTCTCTTCCCTTCCCTTATCCCTCTAGACTCTTCCTATTGCTTCTCTTTGTGGTTTCTATTTTTGTCTTCCTTGTCAGAGAAAGCCAGTGTTTGCCATTCTCCGGAAACTTTCCAACTCTTGGGAATAGTGTTTGAGGAAGAACAGCCTGTAATGGTGTGAACTTGGGGTCTGCGAGGCCCTGAGCCTGCAGAAAACAAACAGCAGACTTAGAAAGAACCAGATTAGAACAAACAAGAACTTTTAGGAAAACAAGTTTAGATCACACCCATGGACCTAGTAAACAGGACTGTCCTCATTCACGCCATTTCCCCTTCTGGGCTCTGAGGGGGAATGGGAAAATGCTTAAGGACTGTTTGGTTTATAAAAAATAAAGCCCCCCAAGTGTGATGAATGGCACGAGTAGGAGTAGGCAGCTGAGGGCCTGGCTTCCCGCAGTCTGCTTCTGCCTATGCTGGTTTCCAAGGCCTGCTATCACAAATGACCACAGACAGAAATGGATTGTCTCACAGTTCTAGAGGCCAGCTGTCTGAAATCAAGGTGTCAGTAGTGCCACACTTCCTCTGAAGGCTCCAGGGGAGGATCCTTCCCTCCCTCTTTTAGCCTCTGGTGGCTCCACATGTCCCTTGGTCCTTTGATCTGTGTCACTGCCGCCATGTTCATATGGCCTTCTTCCCTGTGACGTTCTGTGCCTCTGTGTGGCCTCTCTTCTTATAAGGATGTCAGTCATTTGATTTAGGGTTCACCCTAATCCAGTATGACCTCATCTTAACTAATTACATCTGCAAAGACCCTATTTCCAAATAAGGTTACAGTCTGAGGCTCCAAGTGGATAAGAATACTGGGGGGACACAATTCAGCCCACCCCTCTACCTTACCAAGGGACCTGTGAATTAACTGCTCCTTACCACACATAGCCTCGTTTTCCTGTTCACTTCCCTTCTCCCTGGTTAAGTCACTGTGACGTTAAGTAGATGTTTCCAAATTAGTTTGTATTCCTCACAAAGAGGTATCAGGTAAATGACTGTATGAACAGAGTCAGTCACCTGTTGGGGACATAATTTGTGTTTGAAGTAAAATCCCTGGGGGTGGACTGAGGCATTGGTATTTTTTAAACCTCTACACACATCCAGAGCTGAGATCCCCTGAGCTTATTAACAGGGTCCTTCAGCTCTGAGCATCCTGGAATTCTTGTATGCTAATGTAAGGGGGAACCGTGTGACTCCCCTGGCAAGATAGCTGTCCCATTACACGTGCCTCTAATGTAGAAGCAAAGCCTAGGAAGCTCCTACACCCTCAAGTTTGTGAACTGGGCTTGCCAATGAGTTCCTGCTTTCAGCAAGCCCTCTACTGCCACCTATTGATAATCAAGGCGGGGAAGGAGTGATGGAGCCCCTAGAGTTGAAACGTAATGAAGAGCAAGTGTGTGTCTCAATGGAGTTCCCACTCCATGTACTTGATTGTAGCCTTTCAGTGTTGTACGTGCAAGGTCAGCAGAGGGGGGTATGTCCTTCAGAGGTCAAAGGCAGCTTACTCTGACAGGCCCAGCTCCACCACCTTTCAAGTTGGACTGGAGGCTACAATTACAATGTGGCGCAAAAATGAAGGTGCTACCTTCCCTCAGGTCCAAGTGTGCCCCCTCATCCATCAAGGCCAGTTCTGCTTGAGCCTTTTTGAAAGGCTCCCTTGGCAGACTGGGGATTCAACACAGAAAATGCTTCTTTCTACTGTTTAGGCAGCAATTTTAACAAAGTATCAACAAATCTGGGGTGGAGAAAGCCATTCTTCACCTTCCGTCTTCCACAGGTCCTCGCCTACAGCCATGGAACTCCCAGGTGATTGTGGCTTTTGAAGTAACTTTAGTAGAGAACAGAATTAAATATAATAAAATAAAAATATGTGGGGTTTTTTTAAAGACTTCCTAAATCCCAGTGATTGCTATTTTATTAGTTTTCTAGGGCTGCTGTAACAAAGTACCCCAGATTTGGTGTCTTGAACAGAAATTTCTTTTCTTGTCATTCTGGAGGCCAGAAGTTCAAGATCAAGGTGTTGGCAGGGTGGATTCCTTCTGAGGGCTGTGAGGCAAGGATCTGTTCTAGCCTCTCGCTGGTTTGTAGGTGGCCTTCATCTCCCTATGTCTTCACATCACATCTTCCCCCTGTACGTGTCTGTATCCAAAATTCCCCTTTGCATAAGGACATCAGCCATATTGAATTAGGGCCCAACCTGTGGCCTCGTTTTAATCTGATTACCTCTATAAAGACCCTGCCTCCAAATAAGGTCACATTCTGTGGTGATAACAGTTAGGACTTTTAACATAGAAATTTTAGGGGAACACAGTTTAGCCCGTAACAGCTACTTGGGTGTTTTTGTAAAGAAAAATGCCACCGAGGAAAGTGCTGAGATGGAAAAGGCTTGATGGGGGCACAACTTTTTTTTTTTTTTTTTGATGGAATCTTCCTCTGTCACCCAGGCTGGAGTGCAGTGGCACAATCCTGGCTCACTGCAACCTCCACCTCCCAGGTTAAAGTGATTCTCATGCCTCAGTCTCCTGAGTAGCTGGGAATTATAGGCGCACACCACCACACCAGGCTAATTTTTATTTTTATTTTTTTTGTAACGACAGGGTTTCACCATGTGGGCCAGGCTGGTCTCGAACTCCTGACCTCAGGTGATCCACCTGCCTTGGCCTCCCCAAGTGCCAGGATTACAGGTGTGAGCCACCACACCCAGCCTGGGTGTGCAGTTTCTAATTTCCACCCTCTGGGTCTTGGCAGAGGGCCTCTGGTGCATTCCTTCCTGTGGGTGAGAGAGAAGCCAGTGGCGTTGTCCTCAGGCAGTGCTCCTTTTCAAATGAAACCAGTACCATATTCCTCCCCCCACATTTTCCAAATGTGGCTGAAGCAGGGGTCAGAGTGGATTGTGTTGCAGCAACAGATCTATGTGATGTGTTAGATGATAAGGTGTATCAGTCCATTTTCACACTGCTATAAACAACTACCCAAGACTGGGTAATTAATAAAGGAAAGCGGTTTAATTAACTCATAGTTCCACATGACTGGGGAGGCCTCAGGAAACTTACAATCATGGCAGAAGGTGAAGGGGAAGCCAGGCACATCTTACATAGTGGCAGGAGAGAGACGGAAGTGGCAATCACCAGACATTTTCAAACAACCAGATCTCATGAGAACTCTGACATGACAACAGCAAGGGGGAAGTCTGCCCCCATGAATCAATCGCCTCCCACCAGACCACTCCCCCAACACATGGGGATTACAATTTGACATGAGATTTGGGTAGGGACACAGAGCCAAACCATATCATGAGGTAACCACCCAGATTTACAATTAGCAGGAGTCACTCAAGTGCTGAAAAGTCCACTGCAGAACTGTCCGCCAGTATAAATCACTGATGCTCTCGGGCTTCTCTTGGGTCCTTAGGAAACAAATTAATCAGTCAGGGAGCTGTGTTAAAATGTTACCACACTAACAGTTTTGAAATGAGAGGCCAAATCTTAAATCCATCCCAGGAGACGGCACAGACGAGTGTCAGCTGCGTCTTGGGTCTGCTCTCACCTTATGGCTCATCTACCTGCTGCTTGGTGTGGGATGCTTTAATGAGGCATCTGGAGGCCGGCAGGAGGCCTGGCACTCCATGTGCTGCCAACACCCCAGAATTCAACCAACAGTCTACCAGATCAGGAACAAAATAGCTGTCTTCATCCCAATTGTACACATCCTTCAAGGATGGCGAAAGTCCTGCCTTCTGCCTCAAGGCTTCTCGGTAGAAGCCTTGTAGACACTGGTCCTTGGAAGAGAGTAACTTCACCTCTAATGCTGAGTCCAAATATTTTTTAAGTACAAAGGTAGGAAATTTGGACCTGAGCGTGCCTAAGTTTTCTTTCGGCAATGCAGTTCCATAGCAGTGTGATTTTCTTCTGTTCACACTGCTATGTCCTGATTCTGCAGCACTAGCACGTGTATTTGTTTCCATGCCTAACAAAATGGTGAGCTTTTGGGTCCCTGCTACTACTGGAATCCAATACAACGAGAAATCCCCCACTGCACTACATCCCCAAATGATTGTGCCTTGTGAAGTAATTCCCAATACAGGATAGATATGAGTATAATAAAATATAGAGCTTTATTTAAAAAAAAGAGAGAGAGACTCTGGACTTCCCACAACCCAAAGGTGACACCTTGTGTGTACTTAGGGATCTCAACCAGGCATGGTGGCTCACGCCTGTAATCCCAGCACTTTAGGAGGCCAAGAGGGGCCCATCACTTAAGTCCAGGAGTTCAAGACCAGCCTGGGCAACATGGTGAAACCCCATCTCTACTAAAAATGCAAAAATTAGCTGGGCATGGAGGCGCATACCTGTAATCCCAGCTACTTAGGAGGCTAAGGCACGACAATCACTTGAACGCAGGAGGCGGAGGTTGCCGTGAGCCAAGATCATGCTGTTGCTCTCCAGCCTGGGTGAGAAAGGGAAGCTCTGTCTCAAAAAATAATAATAAAATAAAATTCAGGGATCTCTGGGAAAGAAATCAGGTGAACCCAGAGATGAAGGGGACCCTGGAGCCAAGGAGATGATGTTGGGGTGAGATATCCTGAGCCTTAGTATGGATTTGTGGTGATGTGTGAGTTTTGACTAACGTGGGCAGAGGGAGGCGGGTTGAGTTGATGTGATCTCATGGCAACCAAAGGAACATCAGACAAAAGAATCAGGACAATAGAAATAGAAAGGAAACAGAGCAGACCTGGAAAAAAAGAGAATTCAGAATTGATGACAGAAACAGGAGCTGTGTGTAGGAAAATGAAACACGGGACTAAGCCTACGATGGCCGAGAGAAAAGCTGATGCTTTTGTCAAAGATATTTGGGACAAAGAATTTCAACTTGAAACCAAAGTGAGGATTTCCTGGACACCAGAGAAAGCTCTTGCTTTAATAAGGCCTCAGGACTGAAACCTGAGGTAATTATAGTTAAAAAAAAAAAGGGGGGGATATCACCCCAAGGGTTGACTGCTCAGGGATCATGGAGACCTCACGGGACTTGTCAATGCTGTTCATCTTGGCCAACCTAACTGTGGTGAAGTTCCGCCTCTCTCAGCACTGCCCTAAAACTCCCTCACACCACATCCCAGATGTTCAGAAATTCTCAATATGTTTGTAAGCCAGTCGGTTGATGGGGGCAAGGGTGTCAAGGGAAGGCTTGAGAAAGGCAAGCAGGAGTGGAAGGAATGAGTCTAGGAAAAAAGTTTCTTGGAAAAGAAACTCCTCACCTTCTCATGCCCTTCCTGTGGCTCTGAAAAGTAAACCAAGGCCATCTGAGTTGGGAAGCCCTCCTGGGAGTGTTTCCTGCCTGGGCTCCCCTCCAGGGGATCCGACTTCACAGTACAGTCAGCCCCCTAGAAAAGGCTTCTGGGTTAGTTAGTGGACAGATAGCTTTTGATTTGCTGTTTTCCCTTATTGCTCTGTATTAGTGTTTAATTATTTAATTTTAAATAACTTTTTAAAATAAATGTTTAAAATTATTTAATTTTAATATTGAAAAGCTTTGTAATCTCTGACCCCTTGTGTACGTACTATTGTGTAGTTTCAATCATAGAATCAAGCATTTTATTTTAGGTAGAAATAAAAATACACCTTTCTCTTTCTTATACCCCAACATATGTGTGGGATGAATAACACTGGGATTTAGGCTGAAATACTCTACTTTTACTTTTTATGGCAACTATTACGACACTTTTTACTGTCAGGTATCAGAATTTTAAATAGTTCATGAATTCTCAGAGTATCTCAGTGCATAGGCAAAAATGCTGCACCTTTGTGGGTGTGTGGGTGTGTGTGTGTGTGTGTGTGTGTGTGTGTGTGTGTGTACAGATGTTCAGCTGGGGACAGAGCTGAAATGTCACTCCAGGGTCTGTAGTCTCTGAGCTCCTCTGCCAAAGCACCAGCGCTGAGAGAGAGGAACTTCACCACAGTTAGGTTGTCCAAGATGAACAACACTGACAAGTCCCGTGAGGTCTCTGATCCCTGAGCGGTCTAACCTTATTTCAGTCTGTACACCCATTCGGTCAGGGTGGGTCTGAATCTTGGTTGACCTTGAGGAGAAGCTGCTAATCTTTTGGGCAATAATGCCTGAAGAGTCCATCTGCGTGCTGGGGAGCAGAAGGGACTTCTGCGTGTACCACACTTTGAAGAATGAGCTCAAGCTATGAGTTTCCTTCCAGGGTAGAGAACTGATGTTTGTGTCTCTGCAGTGATGGCTAATATAGGACTCCTGAGTTACGAATTTGAAGGAAGGAAAATTATAGCACCTTTTATGCTAAGGAAGGAATAATAAAATGGTTTCTGCATACTTCTCACTGTGGCCATGTTTACAAGCAAGAAGACGCTGTGCTTTCAGATCCCACAGATACCTCTCCATCTCATTTTAACAGGGTTATAAATTAATGCAAAACAGACACGTTCATGTATCCAGATCATGTCATCCAAGAATTACATTACAACATGGGTGGAGAGTTGGCAGTGCTCACCCAATTTTGACATTCTTGAGCCCTGAGGGTGAGAGTGAGTGTTTATAGGAGCTTATAGAAGCTTCTATGACATCCTTAGTTTAAAAAAAAAAATTAAACTAAACTTCCTGTGTGCATGCAAAGGACATTTTATGACCAAAGCTGGAAATCATTATTTTTAATACTGAGGAGAGTATCTTTTATTATTATAAGACCCTGTGTGTTTTTTTATTAAACTATAAATTTAACCAATTTTATGAGAGACATCAAGGTATTAAATTCTTTTCAGATCGTTCCCGTTGCATAAGTCACCAACTGTTTACAGTATTCTGAGTTATTCAGTGGTATAAATTTACAGCAATTTATTTTATTTTATTTTTGATATGGAGTTTTGCTCTTGTTGCCCAGGCTGGAGTTCAATGGTGCGATCTCAGCTCACCACAACCTCCGCCTCCCAGGTTCAAGCAGTACTCCTCCCAAGTAGCTGGGATTACAGGCATGCGCCACCATACCCGGCTAATTTTGTATTTTTAGTAGAGACGGAGTTTCTCCATGTTGGTCAGGCTGGTCTCGAACTCCTCCCGACCTCAGGTGATCCGCCTGCCTCGGCCTCCCAATGTGCTGGGATTACAGGCATGAGCCACCACACCTGGCCTTTACAGACAATTTTTAATAGGATCTTGTGGTTGAAACAGAACTTCATAGTCATCTGGCCCAAGCTACCCACAAGTGCCCAAGTCCTCTCTACTGACCACCACAAGTGCCTTCTGGGTGCTGGGTCAGGATAAACAGTTTCTGCCTCAGCCCTCCTGGGGCTGATCCCTAAGTGACAGCAACTGCTCCTTCTTTAGTGACCACTCATTTCTTTCTTCTTTTTTTTTTTTTCTTTAGAGACAGGGTCTCTCTCCGTCACCCAGGCTGGAATGCAGCGGTGTGATCCTAGCTCACTATAGCCTCAAACTCCTGGGCTTAAGCAATCCTCCCACCTTAGCCTCCTGAGTAGCTGGGACCACAGGCACATGCCACCACACCCAGCTAATTATTTTATTTTATTTTTTATTTTTGTAGAGACAGGGTCTCACTATGTGGCCAAGGCTGTTCTTGAACTCCTGGGCTCAGCCCCACAAAGTGCTGGGATTATAGACGTGACCCATCATACCCAGCCCACTCATTTTTTTTACTCCGGTTAAAAAGCACTTCTAGCTTGAGAAAAAACTGGCTTCCATGCAGTTGTCCTGGGTTCTGGCTTCTGGGATCATTCTCAACCACTGAGTCTCAGCAGATGGCATGCTGGGCCCATGTATCTAGGGAGGGCTTGCGTCATGTACACATGACATGTGCTGGGGGAGGACATAAATTTCAGGATCCTTAATGAAGAAAGTGTGGAGGGGGTGCAGCTTTACAACTCTACGCCCTTCACACATTCTGAGATTCCACTCACCTCCCGACCCCAGGATCACAGCATCTGTGCCACTATTGCTGGTGACAGTGTCACATCTTTCAGCAATACTGGGACTAAACTAATACCTAAGCCTTTCTTCCCTGAGGCTAGTCTTCAGAGACTCAAAGACAACTATTATGCCCTGTCTCTACCTCTCCTATTTTCTAGACCAAAAAGCCCAGGCCTTTAGCCATTCCCCTGGGGTCCTGGCTCCGGGGCCCTTCACTGGTGGATCTCCTCAGGCATCACTCAGGTTACTCACTGTCCCTCTCAGAGTCTGGCACTGGAAGTGAGACACAGAACTCCTGTGTGATCTATAGAACGAGGAAAGCAAAACTATCACCTCTTTTTGTTTTTATTCTGCTTTGTTTTTTAAGAACGCAGGACTTCTAAATCTAATCAGTAGGACCTCATCATTTTATGTGGGTTATTTTGTATGTCACTGGTTTTGTGAGAGACCTGCACCATACATCAAAGTTATCAGACTGAGGCTGAATGAAATCCACCAGTCCACCTTAAAGACAGCTATCCTGGGAATGTGGGCAACGTCCCACTTGCCCACTGCTATAGCTTATAGCACCTTACACTCACCTCTTCCTACAGATTATTTTTGAGTAACAGCGTGACCATGTTGTGCATTTAGCCAAGCAAACCTTTCTAGCTTAGGTGAATGAGAGGGAGCGGCCAACGTATAAAACAAAATAGTAAGTTCATAAAAATAACAGTGCACAATAGGCTCAGATAAAATATTAATTGTTAAACAGAATTCCCTGTATGTGACATGTTCTCTTTCCTAATAATTTTCAGTTATTTCAAACTTTTTACTCAAGTTTTTTCAAGCCTCCAATTAAAGGTGCTGAGCTGCACCAGTCTCTGTGACCCCCAGCTCCAACCTTCTTCACTACAATTTTGGGGGTACTAGCACATGCCAGGTACAGTACTCAATTATAAATATATGATTTGTGTATATCGTGTGTGTGTAAAACACTTCATTTTCCCCATGGAAAAATTTATCCCTCACCACCACCCTATAAAGTAGAGTTTGTTACCTCCACTTTATAGATGAAACAATAAGGTTCCAAGAAGATGTTGCATAATATTCTACAGATGAAATAATTAGGAAATCAGGCTGGGTGAGGTGGCTCACGCCTGTAATCCCAGCACTTTGGGAGGCCAAGGTGGGCGGATCACAAGGTCAGGAGTTCAAGACCGTCCTGGCTAACACAGTGAAACCCCATCTCTACTAAAAATACAAAAAATTAGCCAGGCGTGATGGCAGGCAGCTGTAGTCCCAGCTACTCGGGAGGCTGAGGCCGGAGAATCTCGTACGTGGGAGGCAGAGGTTGCGGTGAGCTGAGATCTTGCCACTGCACTCCAGCCTGGGCAACAGAGTGAGACACCGTCTAAAAAAAAAAAAAAATAGGAAATCAGATGATTTGACCCAATGTGTCTGTCTCTAAAGGCTGAATATAATATTGCTTTCCCCACATATATCATAGTGCTGCTGTCACAGGTTGAGTTAGCTGGCTCTGATTTTAAATAGCTACCATTTAAATAGCTACCATTTGCTGAACATATTGTTACCACCCAGCCACAGTGATATTGTTTGGAAAAAAACATTTACAAGTTCAAGGCCATGTTCAAGTTGTTCTTTTTGGCTTCAGGTCTAACATACCACAGCACATCCCCTCATCCCTGCGCACTTGGAGAGCAGGAGGGTGTCTTAGTGTTGCTTCCTTCCAAGTCCTGAGCACAGTGCTGTGATGTAGTCAGGACTCAATCTTGATAAACATTGGTGTAATTAACAGGTTTCAGGTCCACCAAAGAAGTATATGCTATGCTGATCATTGCAGAAGAATCCCAAACATAATGCACCCCATTTTCCAGACATAAGTGATTGGGAGAAATAACGAACTTATGTTGCGACTCATGGGGAGAGGTTACAAATTGATGCCAAAATCTAGTCTCACACCTGCTTTTTTGCTCCCCCCAGTAAGTGAAAATGGTGATCACCTAAGCACATGGATGAGACGTGAGCACATTTATGGCAGAGAAGTTTCTCCGCACCAGAATTATCCACGGCAACTTGGCTGAGCCCCACTACACACAGAGAAATCATCAACCTGACATAAGAGTTTTCAAGATGTCAACTTCAGGCTGATCAGCAGATGGGATGTGAAAAATACTACCCTATTCTATCATTTGCTGTTGCTTGCTGAACTGTGAAGAACTGCATGAACTATATTTAAGCTGCTTTCTATACCATTGCCAATCACCTTTTTGGAGTTGGAAGTGCTATTTTCCTATGGACTTCTGCATTATTTCATTGTGCATGCATCCAGTGATTATACATAAGCAACATATGTAATCTGCTTATATATTTTTAAAAATCCATCCACACACATGGTAAATTAAGTATAAATTCTTTTGCAAAATTATAGTTCATGTCATTGAAAGTTTAAATTGGTTTCATTTAAAGATCAATATACTAGGTCTGCCTATACTTTATAGAAAACTAGCTTCTATAAAGATTTTTTCACTGTTTACTAGTGAAATGAGAAAAGCAAAGCTATTTATAAAAGGCCTTACGTCGTGTACATACATTGTCTTTGAAATATTTGTGATCTAGTTTATTGCTTGTAAAAGAGAAATTATATAATTTATTTAGTAAATACTATTGTAAACTATAGTTTTGTGAGAGAAATAAAATATTTTGTTCTCAATTGTGGTGGTACATCGATTCCAGTGATTTATGGTCTTTACATTTCTTTTATTAAAAATGACCCAAATACTCCTCATTTGAGATATTCAGAAATCCTAAATAAACTGAATTTCATGATGGATAAAAATGGGAAAAACTTCAATAGCAGCTTCTGCTGAACTCATCCAAAGACTTTCCCAAATGTCCTGGTATATTAGTCAGCTTTCACTATGTTATGCTATGGTAACAAAAATCCCAACATCGTAGGAGCTTTCACCAACATAGTTTTACGTCTCCCTCACATGTGGGGACCAGCTGCAGCTCTGCTCCAAGAGTCTTCTTCATTCTGGGGTCCAGAGCAGCCCCTATGTGGGACAGGCAACTTTCATGGCAGTAGAAAAAGAGCAACGGTGGAACCAATGAGAGCTCACAAAGCTTCTGTCTCAGTGCAGCTGACAGCATTTCTACTCGCATTCCATCCACCAACGTGAGTGACATTGACAGGTCTGGAGTCAAAGGTGTGGGATGTGCACTTCTCACATGGGACTGGACTCAGCAATGAATATTTTAATTAATTAATACAGTTTACACCACCTGGTAAGTGACCCTAGCAACAGAGATGTAAGAGGTTGAGAGAAAAATCATTAGAAAGCAAAATGATCAAGGCTGCAGAAAGATATTCCTGATGAGTAAGATGCTCAGTGTTAAATACTTCGAGTTAAAACAAGCTGATTCTTGTAAGCAAGCATGCTGTAAACTTTTGTAAATGTAGCCCAGAGCCATAGTTACTCAGCATAAGTAGCAGTTTCACCTGCAGAGTCAGTGCTGGAAAGCTAGGATGTCTTACATCCTAGGTTAGGATGTCAACAAGGAATTCTGCAGAAGTGGATGATTGAGGATCCTCTGCCTCTCTCTAGTATTCATATGTGCTACCACTCTCCCTTACTACATAGGTAATCCCACTCTTCCCCCCTCCCATTTGTAAATCTACCCATTTAAGCAGGGTTCTTAGCCTAGGACCCACTGATTTCTAGAAGAGTCATAGATAAATGTCAATAGGGCCATGAAATCATATACACAAGTTGGGTATGCTTTTGTGTATATGGGGTGTTTTTTTTTCATGAAGAAAGACTATACTTTTTATCAAATTCACAGTGACCTGGACCCAAGAAATGTTAAGAACCTTTATTTTAAGACCTAACTCAAAAGCCATTTCAATACCATGAGGCTGTGATCCTCAAAACTCTATCCCCACTTGAATCACCCGTGGCCTGCCTGTGTTGTCTCACCTGTCTCAAAAAACCTCAACATTTTCAACCGTTTTTTAATGACTGAGGTATAACTTACATAAGCTAGAGTGCACAGCTATGAATTGTATAGTCCAGTGAATTTTTACATATGTGTAGACCCATGTGCCCAGCACCTAAAGCGCATAGAAAACATTTGCAGCTAACCTACTGGCTTTTTTTTTTTTTTTTTTTGAGACAGAGTCTCGCTCTGTCGCCCAGGCTGGAGTGCAGTGGTGCAGTCTCAGCTCACTGCAACCTCTGCATCCCGGGTTTAAGCAATTCCCCTGCCTCAGCCTCCCGAGTAGCTGGGATTACAGGCACCTGCCACCATGCCTGGCTAATTTTTTGTGTTTTTAATAGAGACAGGGTTTCACCATGTTGGCCAGGCTGGTCTTGAACTCCTGACCTCGTAATCCGCCCGCCTTGGCCTCCCAAAGTGCTGGGATTACAGGCGTGAGCCACCGTGCCCGGCCACCTGCTGGCTCTTTCATGTCCCCTCTCCACCAATGCCATCCTCAAAGGTCACTATTATGACTTCCAGCATCATAGATTAGTTTTGCCAGTTCTTTTTAAACACAACTTTATTGGTAATAGTTGGTTTTTTGTTTTGTTGTATTGAGACAGAGTCTCACTCTGTCACCCAGGCTGGAGTGCAGTGATGCGATCTCAGCTCACTGCAACCTCTGTCTCCCAGGTTCAAGCGATTCTCCTGCCTCAGCCTCCCAAGTAGCTGGGATTACAGGTGCATGCCACTACGCCCAGCTATTTTTGTATTTTTTAATAGAGACGAGGTTTTGCAATGTTAGCCAGGCTGTTCTCAAACTCCTGACATCAAGTGATCCACTTGCCTTGGCCTCCCAAAGTGCTGGGATTACAGCACCTGGCCTTATTGGTAATAGTTTTGACATATGTTTACAACAGCACACTGTTCAAGAGGAAATCTCATCTTTTCACAGCAAGTAGGTCGAATCACCCTGAGCCCACCTGGGGCCCCACCCCAGGCCTGAGAGCTCCTCCTGGGATGGGGAGAAGTGATGAGAGGGGGAAATATGAAGATGAATGAGGTGGCTCACCAGCAGCTCCTCACTTTTCTATTAAGAAAGAAAACAGGCCAGGGGCGGTGGCTCACACCTGTAATCCCAGCACTTTGGGAGGCCAAGGCAGGTGGATCACCTGAGGTCAGGAGTTCGAGGCCAGCCTGGCCAACGTGGCAAAACCTCGTCTCTACTAAAAATACAATAATTAGCCGGGGATGGTAGTGGGCCCCTGTAGTCCCAGCTACTCGGGAGGCTGAGGCAGGAGAATCGCTTGAACCCGGGAGGCAGAGGTTGCAGTGAGCTGAGATTGTACCACTGCACTCCAGCCTGGGTGACAGAGTGAGACTTCGTCTCAAAAAAAAAAAAAAAAAAAAATTGAAAACAGCACGGGGTGGCAGGGGAGAAGAGGTGAAGGATGGCTGACAGCTAAGCTGGAGAGGGGCACCCAGGATGGGAGAAGGCAGAAGCTGCTGGGTGAATAAAACAGGCAGCCCCTCCCCAGCAACCCTAGCCTTGAACCCTGGGCGATGAGGTGGGGGTGGAGGGGCTGGGCCTCTTCCATGTCCTTTTGCAGGACTGCCTTCCCATAAGGAGAGGCTGGGCATTACAATCTGGCTGAGAATAAAATTAAGGAGTTTTGGGGAAATGCTGCTGTGAAGAAAGACTTGGGCTTGGAACTCCCACTCTGTCTTTTTGGGGGACAACTCCTCTTTGGCAGGGAGTGGGGCAGCTGCTTTTCTGGCTCCCAAAGCCCAAGGGTGAAGAAAAGTCTGCTGGGGAAGAAGAGAGTGGAGCTTCCTAAAGGAACTGAGACCTTTGCAAGAGTGATAGAGGATGCCCCTGGGGAGGGGGGAAGGGGAAATCAGCAGTTCATGGGGGAAGTTCAAACCCCAGAGCCTCCTTCCAAAGTCAGTCGGCTTCCTGGATTTGTTAAAATGGATCTGGGGAATGGGGAGACATGGGAAGGTGGGAAGGGTGGGAGGGGTGGAAGTAGAGGAAGGAGGAAAGGGGACACTGGTGGAACTTAAATAAGATTTTAATTGTTTTTTTGTTTTAATTTTTTATTCTAGCAAACAGCCCACTGAACATGGCACTAAACCTCTCTCCTTCCCAGGCAGGATTACTCCAAAGGGTAGGTGTGCTTTTCATTCATCCTCTCTTAGTAAGTGGTGCCTGTTCAGGGCTGGAGTTAAGTTTGAGCCCCTCTTTCCACACCGTCTCCCTTGATACACCAGCAAGACCTGGCCTGAATAGAGCTGAGAAACTCGTTTAAAACAGGCAGAAGGGGGCTGGGGCAAGGGGGACCCTGTGGGAGGAGAAAGAGAGAAGCATAGAGGGACCAGGAAGGCATGGGGGGGTGAGGGAGCAGCTGGTGTTTCTGTTCCTCCAAATATCTGGGCTTCCTGCTCCCCCAACCCTGGAGGGTGGGGTGAGGATGAAATTAGATACAAGGAACTCTGGGGCCCTCTGGCTGTTCAATCCAACCCTCCCATCCCCCAACCCACCAAAAACAAAAAGGAAAGAAAACCCACAGGGGCACAAGCACACCCTAAAACTCAGAAAACTCCTTGGCACACTTCTCATTGATGGAGATCCGGAGCTCTTCCTCCTCGTAGTCGTCAAAGTTACTGGCATCCCCAGGGCCTGTGTACTTCGGGATGAAGGGAGCTTCCACCTTCTTCTCATAGATGGCGATCCAGTTGGTTGTGGCGAACCACTTGTGGTTCTTGATGTCGCCAACCCCGTTCCTGAGGTTTCCGAAGCGCTTGGTGAGGTCCACCTGCAGCAGGCTCCGCAGCAGATCCTTGAGGTCAGAGCTGAGTTTGGAGGGAAACCGCACCCTCCCAGAGACGATCTTCTCGTAGATCTGGATGGGCTGGTCGGCGTAGAAGGGTGGAAAGCCCATGGCCATCTCATAGATGAGCACCCCTAGGGCCCACCAGTCCACGGCCTTGTTGTAGCCTTTGCTCAGGATGATCTCGGGGGCCAGGTACTCTGGGGTCCCGCACAAGGTCCAAGTGCGGCCCTTCACGCGCTTGGCGAAACCGAAGTCCGTCACCTGCAGGTAGCCCTGCTGGTCGATGAGGAGATTCTCGGGCTTCAGGTCGCGGTGGATGAGGTCGAGCGAGTGTAGGTACTGGAAGGCCAGGACGACCTGGGCGGCATAGAAACAGGCATGGGGCTCGCTAAACCTTCCGACGCGCTGTAGGCGGGAGAACATCTCCCCACCCGGCACGTACTCCATCACCAGGTACAGGTAGGAGTTGTCCTTAAAGGAGAACTGGAGCTTGACGAGGAACGGAAAGTCGATCGCCTGCAGGATGCGCTTCTCGTTCAGTATGTGCTCGACCTGCTTCATCTTCACCACCTTCTGCTTGTTGAGGATCTTCATGGCGTAGTGGCCGCCGGTCCCCCGGTGCCTCACCAGCATCACCCGCCCGAAGGAGCCCATGCCCAGCGTCCTGAGCCGTTCGAACTGATCCGAGCTGGCGGTGTTTTGAGCGGGGTTTCCCCATCTGTAGAGGAAATCTCCTCTGGCTTTGGCTAGGAACTCGTTCATGCTCTCCTCCTGCTCGGTGTCCTTCTTGGTGGGGGCGTTGCCCATGGCGGTGGTGGCGGCAGGGGCGGGGGTCTCGCGGCGGCGGCGGCGGCGGCAGCGGCGGAGATGGCGCCCCCTGGGGCTGGCTGCGCTGGCTGCGGCGCTGCGACCCCCGCCCGGCCTCCGCTTATATTCCCAGCTACATGGGAGGCTGAGATGGGAGGATTTCTTGAGCCTGGGAGGTCAAGGCTTCAGTGAGCCAAGATCACGCCGCTGCACTCAACAATATGGATAAATCCAAAAGGCATTATGCAAGTGAGAGAAGCCAACTCTAAAGGGGACTTACTGTATGAATCCATTTCTATGACATTCTAGAAAAGGCAGAACTATAGTGTGAGAGAACAGATCAGTGATTGCCAGGGCTTGGGGTTAGGGGACGGTTGGACTATGAAGGGACAGCCTGAGGGAATGTGGGAAGTGATGGGACGTGTTTGTATCCTGATTGTGCTGGTGGTTACAATGTATTGGGTGGTGGTCTACATTTGTTTTAAAACTCATAGAACTGGCCGGGCGCAGTGGCTAAAGCCTGTAATCCCAACACTTTGGGAGGCCGAGGCGGGCGGATCACAAGGTCAGGAGTTCGAAACCAGCCTGACCACCATAGTGAAACCCCGTCTCTACTAAAAATACAAAAAAATTAGCCAGGCGTGGTGGCGCATGCCTGTAATCCCAGCTACTCGGGAGGCTGAGGCAGGAGAATTGCTTGAACCTGGGAGGCAGAGGTTGCAGTGAGCAGAGATCGTGCCACTGCACTCCAGCCTGGGCAATAAGAGTGAAACTCCATCTCAAAAACAAACAAACAAACAAACACCTCAAAGAACTGTATACTTCCCCCCAAAATTCAGTTTTACTGCATGTAATGTTTTATTTTAACACATACATATGATTTCCTTTCTTCTGTTTGCTTTGGGTTTAATTGCTCTTATTTCCTAAGGTGGGAACTAAGGTCACTGATTTGAAATCTTTCTTCTATTACAATCACTTAGCGCTATAAATTTCCTCCTAAGTATTATTTTTGCAGCATCCCACAAATTTTGGTATGTTGTATTTTCCTTTTCATTCAGCTCAAAATATTTTCTAAGCTCCCTTTTCATCTTTTTTGACAGATAAGCTATTTAAAAGTATACTATTTCATTTCCAAATACTTGGGGATTTTTCAAGAATTTTCCTATTGATTTCTGATTTAATTCCATTGTTAGAAAACATACTCTGTGTGACCTAAAATGTTTTACACTTCTTGGGGCTCATTTTATGGCCCAGAATATGATCTATCTTGGTAGATGGCCCATATGCACTTGAGAAGAATGTATATTCTGGTGTATTCTGCTGTTTGAGGATACAGGGTTCTACAAATGTCACTTAGGTCAAGTTGACTAGTAGTAGTGTTCAGGTCTTCTATATTCTTATTGACTTTCTGTTTACTTATTCTATCAATTATTAAAAACATGCCATAGGAGTTTATGAGAAGTCAAAGTACATAGATGATGGGCCTTCCATCACTCCCCCAGGCCACCATGTCAGCCCCACACACCCTCCAGAAGACTGCCAGCACTCAGCCATCACAGGGTGGGTTCTGAGCTGCTCTCCCCAGTCAATTCTGTACAAAGATTCTGTCCTACATCATAAACACTGAGCTACAGGAATATCCATTTATCCTCCTATTTTCTCTCCATCTTGCCCTTTAAGTTTGACAGCTAATTCTGCCTACCCACCCTGGCTACATCGCCTGTAGCTAGTGCAAGTAAACAACACCCTTTCACCTAGCCCTGCAGGCTGAAACCAAGCAAATTGGAGAGGAATCCCTGATTACTTGACTCCAAGTAGAAGGTTTCTATTGTGACTGTGAATTCTTGCCGCTCAGTTCAGCAGATGTTGGTCAAGCAGGTGTCTATTGTGTGCAAGGCCTGGTTCCGAGTTTACGGTTTAATCTGGGGCCAGTGCTTGGGTACTGACTGTATATTCAGAGACGGTCAGGTTAGAGAGGAAGAGGAGGAAAGGAGAAAAATCTACTGTTGATCATCTGAACTTCCACAAAAGGGAAACCCACATTCCCTCAAGAACATAGCAGGGGGGTCAATTGCCCCTTGTGCTTTGGGTCAAGGCAAATCCCTGGCAGATGGAAATTCCACGTCTCCCCCATAATCTCAGTGATTTCCTCTTCATTTTCATCACAGTAGATCTGCTAAAATTCTGCCCATTTCTGACTTACCTCCAGATTATTCAGTAGAAATGTATACACAAAGAGAAATTAGTGTGAAGCCATTCTCTTGGACCCACGCCTTGGAAGTGGGACAGTTTGTTTAGAAGCAGGCTGTGCCATTCCATGACAAATTCTTGTGGCATTAATCTCTAAGTTCAATTAGGAAGACACAGGGGTCTAGAGGGAACATATGCTGCACACTAGAAATGTCCCCATGCTTCGTTTACAGGTCAGAACATCAAGTATTTATCCCAGAACAAGCTGCAGAATAATTACACTTGTTATTTCTCTCCACTTTCCATTCTGCTTTTCTCCATGGCCTTGGGGAGCAAGGGAGTCCTTAGCATGCCAAGGAAACAGGAATCCTTTTGCGTTCAGATAAACTCTTTCAGAAGGAAAAGATTTGTGTAGCAAGATACAATACCTCTGCATGATCTGCTTGGAGCTTGCCTAGGGGGCCAAATGAAGAGGTGAAAGCCAACTCTGCTTTCCTGTATGCCCAATGAAAGGCAATCAAGACCATTCTTCTCCCAAAAAACTGCTCACTGGCAGTCATGCCAGCTGATTCTCCTCTTTACTGTTTATATAGCAGTTTTCAAATGGCTAATTGCATAAGGCTTGGATCATTCAATTCTAACTTCCTCTCTATCTCCAAAATATTGATGGGAGCAAAGAAAAGAACAAACTCCATCAGGATTCAAACAAGAAATAAACTACAAATCTCTATCACTCAGGGAATTATTTACATAACACTGCATGTTCTGGTCCAGAAATACTTATCATACCTGGATTTTGACAAGTCAGCTTCTATTAATAGTTTGTTTTCTCCTTATTAGCAGAATATTGTAAAAGAACATTTTTGAACACAAAGTTTCTATGTCAGATTTATGATCTATAAAATGTTGATTTAAAAATTGGCATGGCCTTTGTTATATGAAAGATGAAAAATTATGGGAGTCAGGAAGTTCAGAAATAACTTACTGACAATAATTTATAAAGTACTACATTTATTTAAAGTTTGGGCAATCATTCATCCCTTGGTACCACTAATTTTGCCACAATTTTTTTTTTCTTTTTTTTTTTGAGACCGAGTTTTGCTCTTGTTGCCCGGGCTAGAATGCAATGGCACGATCTCGGCTCACTGCAACCTTCACCTCCCGGGTTCAAGCAATTCTCCTGCCTCAGCCTCCCGAGTAGCTGGGATTACAGGCATGTGCCACCATGCCCAGCTAATTTTGTATTTTTAGTAGAGACGGGGTTTCTCCATGTTGGCCAGGCTGGTCTCGAACCCGCGACCTCAGGTGATCCGCCTGCCTCGGCCTCCCAAAGTGCTGGGATTACAGGCGTGAGCCACCGTGCCCGGCCACCATAATATTTATAGAAGTGGCTTGACACACATGATAATGAGCATTGTAATGTTTTTGGGACCTGAAAAGAAAGTAGTCCTAGAAATAGGCCCAACTTGCTTACCTAAAAATATTTCTTCTGACATATAAGAACTGCCAAAAGTGATTACCCCTAGGGAATAGCACTAGGAACTTAGAGAAGCATAAATTAAAGGAAGGAAAATTTTTACTTCTCACTTTATAAGCTTCTGAGCTGCTAAAATTGATTTTGAGCATGAATTACTTTACTTATTAAAATAAAAATGAGGTAAAACATTGGTTTCTCACAAATGCATTTACTTATATTTTATATGTCACTTTTATATATTGTTTAAATCCACAAAAGGGAGAGAATTTTTATAAAATTATTTTCCCCATATTTTGTAGTTCTCCTTCGTTTCCTGGCAATAGCACTCTGTTTTATCTTTGAGGGATTACTTCTACCTCATTTCATCTGATTCTGTTGGGTTCCCAATCTAACCCACTCACCTGAGTCAAAGTCAGGGATGGCCACAGGACCCAAGATAGATCAATCAGTTTATCTCTCTCAGGAATTGAATCTTGAGCAGAGACACAAGGGGATTTGAGGCATTTGTAAAGGAGCCATCCAAATACAGCATCTTAGAAGGCTGTCCATGTTTCTACAGCTGTTGGCCAATAAGTTCCTTGCCTTCTGTCCTGAGCCCTGGTTTTTCAGTTGTTCCTTTATGTGTCTTTCCACATAAAGGAAGCAAAGGTTTTTTTTTTAAGCAAAGCAAATGGGACAAGGCGGGGGTGGGGAAGAGAAAGAAAGAAACAAATTTATTGAAGACAATAATGAATTCAGGATTGAACACATTGAGTTCATAGGTCCTTAAGACATTCAGGTAGAGATGTCTAATTAGCCAATGGAAATCTGGGATTGAACTTAGTAGACAGATAAGCACTGGCAGCACAGATTTAAGAGGTATGAGAGTGTTAGCCAAGGAACGTGAGCCGAGAGAGAACAGAGTCAAGGAGGGGGATTGTGGGAAACTCCACTATCTGAGGATGGGGGTAGGAATGTCAGGCACTGCTATTTGCCCACCATGGCTGTGTCTTGTGAGGCCTGCCGTACTCAGTCCTTCTGAGACCTGGAAGAGAATTTCTTGTGCACACCTACACAAGAAGTGGGCATTGTCACATGGTTGCAATGTGACTGCACATGTATAATGCCTAGTAATTATCATGCAACATACAGACAGTACAGCCAAGTGGCTGAATGGGAAACTGTACCCACGACAAGATGTTAGATACAGATAATATGGACTGCGACAGGAGCTTCGGCACTCATGTAAAGTATAATGGCATATGAGTTTCTTGGTGACCTCTTCTGCTATCACTGTAACAGCCCACATTTCATGATGAAGAGTTGAGGCCCTCAAGAGAAACAGAACAGGAGAGCATTTGATGATTTCCTCTGAAATCTCGTCTGCAGCACTTAGCATGTGTGATACAGCACACCTGCCAATTAACAGAAGGCCCTAGGTGGAACAGAACATTCACAACATCCTTCTGCCAAAATATGCCCTATAAATCAGAGCTCACAAACCGACGCACATCAAAAGCAGTGGTTCTTAATTTTAACTGCACATTGAAATCACCTGAGACATTAAAAAAAAAAAAGAATACTGGGTTGGGCATGGTGGCTCACGCCTGTATTCCCAACACTTTGGAAGGCCGAGGCAGGGAGCTCACTTGAGGTCAGGAGTTCGAGACCAGCCTGGCCAAAATGGTGAAACCCCGTCTCTACTAAAAATACAAAAGTTAGCCGGGTGTGGTGGCAGGCATCTGTAATCCCAGCTACTTAGGAGACTGAGGCAGGAGAATCACTTGAACCCGGGAGCCGGAGGTTGCAGTGAGCCAAGATTGCGCCACTGCACTCCAGCCTGGGTGACAGAGCAAGACTCTGTCTAAAAAAAAAAAAAAAATACTGATGACTGAATCTGCCTCCAGAGATTGACTTAACTGCCCAGGCATGTGACTTGAACGTTAGGACTTTTAAAAGCTCCCCAGGTGATTCTAATGCACAGCCGAGTTTTAGAACCATTGGATGAGCCCATGAACACATTTTGTTTAACCCAATATAGTTATAGGCCTAACAGAGTATTTTAAATTTTAATAATTGTTTTCTCAATGTAAAGAGTAGTCAGTTTCATATACCCCACATCATCCAGATTTCAGTCTCCTGTTGTAATATTTGTGCACAGTAGGCCTACATTTCCACAGGACACCATTCAGCTATGCTGAGTTGCTACTGCACCTATGTAAGCATTTTCTCTGCACTTCACAGCCCTTCCTGCCCACCCAACTATCACCACTGCACAGAGCTAATGACAGTTGCTGCTTATCATCCTGTTGGCTCTGTGGGTTTTTTTTTTTTTTTTTTTTTACATTAGCGTTAAAAGTAACATAGTGCTTATGCCATGTCTCCAGCAGAGCAAGAAAGAAAAAGGCAGCCCAGGAAGGCTAAGTGTTCCATAGGGCACTCATTTCTGGCACCTGCCTGGCCCCTGCAGCATTTGGGTGCATGCCCTTGATTTAAATCGATTAATGTTTTCCCAGAAGGAGCCCCGAAATGCTTTATAGCCTATAGAACAAAGAGCTGAGAAGTGAGAGGTCCCAATTCAATTATCTTAATAATTAGATAGCTCTTGAAGACAAAAGAAAGCTATACAAATACAGCAAGGAAAAGGGGGTATCCAGTGACCAGTTCCATAATTCAGGAAATGCAGGAGGTTTGAAGAGTTTGTACGCATTATAAGGGACAAAGAGGGCTGGAGCTGAACCTGAACTGTGAGGGATGGATGTGCCTAACCTGGAGTTAAAAAAGAACAAGAAGATTGCAACCCTAGGGGTAAATTGCAGACCTTTCAGAACTGCAGAACCCCAGGAGCTAGGGCCCAATACATCCAAGCTTGAGTCTGTTTGAGAATCTCCCTTTTTCAGCCTCTCCAGCACTGTACTAGATGAGGATATCTGGCCCCTGGGTCTGTACATACTGTCCCCTCTGCTATGGTCTTTCCTCCTTGCCCTCTTTCACCTGGCCAACTCCTCATCTCTCTGATCTCAGAAACTCATGCTGTCACCACCCCCACCAAGTCAAGACCAGGCCACTCTCATATGCTCCTGTAGTATCCTATAATTTCCCCATCTAGCACTTATGTGACTTTGTAAATACTTTTGCGTTATCATCTCTCTCCTGCGCAAGACTGTGAGCTCCATGAGAACATGTTGATTATCAATCTTTGTTACCACTATATCATCAGCAACCACAGTGCCTGGAACTGTGGACGCTCAATAAACAATGATGGATGGATGCCGGGCGCGGTGGTGGCTCATGCCTGTAATTCCAGCACTTTGGGAGGTTGAGGCGGGCAGATCATGAGGTCAAGAGATCGAGACCATCCTGGCCAACATGGTGAAACCCCATCTCTACTAAAAATACAAAAATTAGCCGGGCGTGGTGATGCACGTCTATAGTCCCAGCTACTGCGGAGGCTAAGGCAGGAGAATTGCTTGAATCCAGGAGGTGGAGGTTGCAGTGAGCCAAGATCGCGCCACTGCACTCCAGCCTGGAAACAGAGCGAGACTCCGTCTCACAACAACGACAACAACAAAAACAATGATGGATGGGTTTGTAAACCAAAACTAAAATTCAAAGCCCCCCAACTGACTAAATGGACCCCCCTCTTGGCCAAGGGGAGTCCAAAGAAACCTGAAAAACTAGTTCAGGCCACTCCAGGAAGGGATAGGGGTCAGATATGCCTCATTATACCCTCTCCTTTTTGTAGTTTGTAACCGCCCAATGGGTTCACCTTGCCCAATGCCTAGACAGAGCTGATTTATCAAGACAAGGGAATCGCAATAGAGAAAGAGTAATTCACACAGAGTCAGATGTATGGGAGACTAGAGTTTTATTAGTACTCAAATCAGTCTCCCTAAAAATCGGGTATCAGAGTATTTAAGGATAATTTGGTGGGCACAGGCCAGTGAGTCGGGAGTGCTGATTGGTCAGGTCAGAGATGAAATCAGGGAATCAAAGGTGTCCTCTTGTGCTGAGTCAGTTCCTGCTCGGGTACACAAGATCAGATGAGCCAGTTGATTGGTCTGGGTGGTGCCAGCTGATCCACTGAGTGCAGGGTCTGCAAAATATCTCAAGCCCTGATCTTAGATTTTACAATAGCGATGTTATCCCCAGGAGCAATTTGGGGAGGTTCAGAATCTGGCTGCCTTCAGTTGCATGACTCCTAAACCATAATTTCTAATCTTGTGGCTAATGTGTTGGTTCTGTAAAGGCAGTCTAGTCCCCAGGCAGGAAGGGGGTTTGTTTTGGGAAAGGGCTGTTATCGTCCTTGTTTCAAAGTTAAACTATAAACTAAGTTCCTCCCAAAGTTAGTTCCAGAATATGTTTCCTTGCTATATTTTGAAATGGCCCTGCAAAGCTTTCTTTTGTGGGGGAGAATTTACATCTGTAAAAAAATCTTTTTTTTTTTTTTTGAGACAGAGTCTCACTTTGTCGCCCAGGTTGGAGTGCAGTGGCGCAATCTCGGCTCACTGCAACCTCTGCCTCCCAGGTTCAAGCGCTTCTCCTGCCTCAGCCTCCCGAGTAGCTGGGACTACAGGTGCATGCCACCACGCCCGGCTAATTTTTTTTTCTTTTTTGTATTTTTAGTAGAGGCGGGTCTTCACCCTGTTAGCCAGGATGGTCTTGATCTCCTGACCTCGTGATCCACCTTCCTCGGCCTCCCAAAGTGCTGGGATTACAGGCATGAGCCACCGTGCCTGGCCCAAAAATCTCTTTTAACATAAGTGGATCTTTCCTTTTCCAGGCCCTCCAAATCCCTGAAGAGATTAACTGAGAGTCTAATACCTTTTAAAGGTCTGCATAGGAAATATTTGCATCTATAATCTCTAAGCTACCTATGAGACTTGATCTATATAATAAGAACCTTGGTCTCCACAACCCCTTATCTTAACCCAGACACTCCTTTCTATTGCTTCCAGGTCTTCAGATAATAACTTAACTCTCAACCAATTGCCAATCAGGAAATTGTTGAATCCACCTATGACCTGCAAGCACTCTCTGCCCTTCAAGTTGTCACACCTTTCTGGACCAAACCAATGTATACCTCACATGTATACATGTATTGATTGATGTCTTAATGTCTCCTTAAAACATATAAAACCAAGCTGTGGCCAGGCGTAGTGGCTCACGCCTGTAATCCCAGCACTTTGGGAGGCCGAGGTGGGTGGATCACAGGTTCAGGAGATCGAGACCATCCTGGCTAACACAGTGAAACCCCGTTTCTACAAAAAATACAAAAAAAAAAAAAAAAACTTAGCCGGGCGTGGTGGCGGTCCACTCCCAGCTACTTAGGAGGCTGAGGCAGGAGAATGGCGTGAACCCGGGAGGCAGAGCTTGCAGTGAGCCAGTGAGCCGAGATGGCGCCACTGCACTCCAGCCTGGGCAACAGAGCGAGACTCTGTCTCAAAAAAAAAAAAAAAAAAAAAAAAAACAAGCTGTAACCCAACCATCTTGGGCACATATTCTCAGGACCTTTTGAGACTGTGCCTTGGGGCCATGTTCACTCATATTTGGCTCAGAATAAAACTCTTTAAATATTTTATAGAGTTTGGCTTTTTTCCTTGACAGGTTGATGAGTAAGTGGGTGGAAGAACAGAGTGGGTGAACAGAGCAAACATGATAAATGGAAAAAAGGACCTGAGGTTAAGGAACTGGAGATTGTAATCAGAAAGCAGGATCCTATAGTTGAAGATATCTGAGAAAGAACAATTTAAAATGGCAATAAAGTCCAAAGTACAGATACGAATATCAGCTGGGGTCCAGCCTCACAAACAAAACCTATGTCCGGCAATTCACAGAGATAATCTAATGCAGGGAATTTGTTGCAAAGGTGATAGAAGGACTGAAAGAGCTACCAGAGAGAATTAGACAAACTCAAAATTAAGAAATGCAGAAAAGTTGCATTTACCATAACTACGCATAGAGGAACAGAAGGAAGAAGGTGTTAACACAGCCCCGGAGCAGAGACTGAAACCACAGTGGTCTGTCCAGCAAGAGGCGGAGCCATGGAGGAAACCCAATCGCTGCTGGAGATGGTGCCTGAAGGGAATGGGGGGGGGAGAAAAGGAGGGCGGAAATACCTGCCTCCTCTCTGCCACCCACCTGCCAGTCTCCCACAGGCGCCTCTCGTTGGCTGAACCTCTCTTGAAACAAATTGGCAAAGCAGTTTAGGAAACGTAATTTGCATGGATCAGGTTTCCTTGAAAGAAACAGATGAGGAGCAGAGAATGGATGTAACAGCAAATAGGCAAACAAGCAACACAAGATGAGAATGGCTTGCTGAAGCTTTATGAGAAGTGAAAAGTGGATTCCAGGAACTGTGAAATGATGAAATGGCATATGCCATCCCTGTGGATACTGTAATCACTATTTGATGCCCCAGAGGGGAAAGAAAGAAAGGACTGTGGCCAGAGCCAAGGAACTCAATGAATGTCAATGTTTAGGAATGACTGAAGGACAAGAGATAAAATGAAAGGAAAAGGGTGTTAGTGTTATGTCCCAAGCCTGGTCTGGAAAGAGCAAGGGAGAGGTAGAATAGCAGCACAGTTAAAAGGCCCAAGTTTGAGTCCCAGCTTGGACACTTATTAGCTGGAGGATTTGGAAAGGTGAATTAGCCTCTGAGCCTTGGTGTATAAAATGGAAATAATAATAGTACCCTCAGTAAGGCTATTAGAGTTAAACAAGAGTGTATATAAAGCACTTCCCACAGTGCCTAACAACAGCAATCATAGCAGAGCACATTCAATCTACATTCTCAACTCTAGGGAATGAGAAAAAGGCTTTCTCCAAGGTTCTGGCTCAGGGTTCCTGGTGAGGTTGTAGTCAGCTGTCAGTCAGAGCTGCAGTCATCTGAGGCAAGAGGACCCACTTCCAGCTCACTCATGTGGTTGCTGGCAAGCCTCACGTCCTTGCTGGCTTTGGGCTGTGTACTAGAGGTCCTCACCAGAGGCCTCTCCATAGATTCTGACAGCATGGCAACCAGCTCCCACATAGCGAGTGATCTGAGAGAGAGAGAGAGAGAGCCGCAGTCATCTATAACCTGATCTTAGACAGGAGAGACTATCAGCTGGGTCATCTACTATTTGTCACACAGACCAACCCTGGTACACTGTGGGAGGGACTACACAAGGGATGGAATCCCAAGAGGTGAGGGACCTTTTGGAAGCTGGCTACTACACCTCTTCTCCCTCTTCCTTGTTTTTTCTCCATACCACTGATGACCAGCTAACACATTGTTTTTTGAGACAAGGCCTCACTCTGTTGCCCAGGCTGGAGTTGCAGTGGCACCATCACAGTTCACCATAGCCTTGACCTCCCAGGCTCAAGTGATCCTCCCACCTCAGCCTCCTGAGTAGCTGGGACTACAGGCACATGCCACTAAGCCTGGCTAATTTTTTATTTTTTATAGAGATATATGTTGCCCAGGCTGGTCTTGAACTCCTGAGCTCAAGTGATCCTTCTGCCTCAGCCTCCCAAAGTGCTGAGATTGCAGGTGTGAGGCACCCGGCTTCTAACACATTGTTTACCTTATTTTGTTATCATCAGTGTCCCTACAATAGAACATAAGAAGCAAGGGATGTTTGCCTGTCTTGTTCACTGCTGTATAATCGGCACCTAGAACAGTGCCTGACACACAGTAGGGCTTCATTAATATTTGTTAAATGGTGAGTGATGTGCCACCATAAGAAATTAGCCTGGGCCAGGTGTGATGGCTCACGCCTGTAATCCTAACACTTTGGGAGGATGAGGTGGGTGGATCACCTGAGGTCAGGAGTTCGAGACCAGCCTGGCTAATATGGTGAAACCCTGTCTCCACTAAAAATACAAAAAATTAGCTGGGTGTGGTAGCGGGCACCCATAATCTCAGCTACTCGGGAGGCTGAGGCAGGAGACTCGCTTAAACCCGGGAGATGGAGGTTGCCATGAGCTGAGATCGCACCATTGCACTCCAGCCTGGGCAACAAGAGTGAAACTTCATCTCAAAAAAAAAAAAAAAAAAATTAGCCTGAGTTCTCTCAGAATATCATAGCATAAGTCCTGTTCCCACTTTCTAAAAACGTTTGTACTTGATTCTCACAATCTAGAAGGAAAACAGGACAGTGTTTGTATCCCCATTTCATCCATGAGGAAACTAAAATCCAGGGAAGTTCAGGTCTTCTTGCCCAGGGTCGACCAATGGTGTGGTGGGTCTGGGACAGGTCGCCCTTTCTTTTGCATACAGCCTCCCCCTGATGCCCCATAACTCCCACCTCATCCCACCGGGTGCCCTGCTGCCTGGTGCAGCATTTAGCATTACTGGCAAGTCACAATCATCACAGATGAGTGAAGTTCATAGAGCTTTCATTCAGCGAAGCCAGGCAGGATGGGATGAAAGAGGAGAGCCAAGAAGCCTGGAGAGAAGACACCATGTGAATGCTCTGGCCTGATTCTCCTTTCCCTGCAACCAGTGACTCTCCACTATGCAACAGTGTCAGGCTCAGAGACTCAAGCCCAGTCTGCCTGTTAGTGTTCTATAATAAGCAGGGAATGGGCCAGGCGTGGTGGCTCACACCTGTAATCCTATCACTTTGGGAGGCTGAGGTGGGTAGATCTTCTGAGGTCCAGAGTTCGAGACCAGGCTGGCGAACATGGCAAAACCCTGTCTCTTCTAAAAATTCAAAAATCAGCCAGGCGTGGTGGCGTGCACCTGTAATCCCAGCTACTCAGGAGGCTGAGGCAAGAGAATTGCTTGAACCCAGGGGGCGGAGGTTGCAGTGAGCCAAGATCGCACCACTTCACTCCAGCCTAGGTGAAAGAGCAAAACTCCAACTCAAAGAAAAAAAAAAGCAGGGAATGGAGAGCAAGCAATTATCCCCCACAGATGGGAGACGGCTGTGCCCCCCCCTTAGGCTGAATCACTCTGAAACCCCAAAATAACCCTTTCCAGAGTCCCAGGCCCCCAGACATAGACGTTCTCTGTTGGACAATGCAGTCCCACAGACGGATCTAGGCTGATCTTAAAGTGGTTTTCCAAGTAAAGGCAGTTGTCTCCCCATGAGGCGAGGGCCATCAAAGCTCCTTTTCCCTCAACGCCTACCAAGCCACAACCTATTTTAACAACACACACATAAATTAGCTCAGTTCATCAACAAGATCACCTCTGAATAGTAGATGTAGAAGGTTGAAGGATAGCAACAAAGATGCTAGTTATACTTTCACATGGAAGTCCTGACCCTATATTCTGGTACCATATTGCCTAAGGCAAGAGACAAGGCAAGAAGGGTTCCTCCAGCAAGGGGCACATCAGGTCCCTGAGCACTGGAAGAAAGTAGTGATGGGGTTGATACTTGCATCAGGTTAGAGGCAGAGAAGAGAACTGGCCTGCAGTGATGGCCAACGGTGAAGGGAGGGGTATTGGCTCCCCTCTTCTCCCCTAACTCTTGTCAAGGCCACCCACTCCTCTGTCCTGCCTAGAGTGTGAAGGGAGGCACCCAGCTCAGCTGCAGGGTCCTGACTTCCCGGTGATCTGCACCAGCCTACAGTCCCCTGAAAGCCCAGACCTGGATGTGTGTGCCTGGCCACCAAAGTGGCCCCGGGGTGCCCTCTGTGACCACAGGTGTATAAACATGCCTCTTAAAAGACACCATGACCAACCATGAGGCCAAGTGTGGGGCTAGCATTCGCTGATGTCTGTGTTTTGCACATACTAATTCACTTCATCCTCATGGAAATCTCTGAGGTAAAGAAGTATTTGCTTTAATTTACAGATGAAGAAACTGAAACTCAGGTTAAAAATAGACCAAGGACACACAGGTAGTTGAGGGGTAGAGCAGGGATTTGAACACTGTTATGAAAATTATCTAAAACTTGGAAGTAAGGCAAAAAGATTGCTTTGGATATTTAATTCAAAGTTAGACCAGAATAGTGGTTCTCAACCAGGGGCAATTTTACTCCTTAGGGGACCTTTTCACAATGTCTGGAGACATTTTTGATTGTCACAATTGAATGGGAGAGCAGATACTACTGCCATCTAGTGGGTGGAGACCAAGAATGCTGCTAAACACCTTACAATGCATGGGACAACCACTACGACAGAGTTAGCCATGTGTTGCTTAACAACAGGGATACATTCTGGGAAATGCATCATTAGGTGATTTTGTGATCTTGCGAACATCATAGAGTGTACTTACACAAAGCTAGATGGTCTAGCCTACTATACGCCTAGGCTATACAGTCTAGCCTACTGCTCCTAGGCTATAAACCTGTACAGCATGTTACCATACTGAATACTATAGTCAATTGTACTACAGTAGTTAAGTATTTATGTATCTAACATATCTAAGCACAGAGAAAGTACAGTAAAAAATATAATCTTAGGGGACCATTATCACATATGTTGTCCGTCACTGACTGAAACAGCGTTATGCAGCACATGACTATAACCAGTAGAAACATCAGTAAATAGTCACCATTGAGAAACTGTTCCAGCACAGTGTGACTATGCTCGACCTATTATTTGCTATTAATTAGGTCTCAAGGATGTCAATTTTTAGAAGACAATAAACAAAAAAAATTAAAATAAAAAAATAAACAGCAAGCACAGTAGCTGATGCTTTTAATCCCAAAACTTTGGGAGGCCAAGGCAGCCTGGCCAACATGATGAAACCTCGTCTCTACTAAAAATACAAATATTAGCCAGGCTTGGTGGCACATGCCTGTAATCTCAGCTACTCGGGAGGCTAAGGCAGAAGAATTGCTTGAACCTGGGAGGCGGAGGTTGCAGTGAGCCGAGATCACGCCATTGCACTCCAGCCTGGGTGACAAAACTCCGTCTCAAAATAAGTAAATAAACAAAAGAGAAAAGAATGTCAGCTTGTAGAAAACTGGTAAGATGCAAATGACTCTTGTCTAAGAAAGTAACCCCAAAGACTATAGTTTTATAGACCTGAAGGACACTACCCAGTTGTGTATCTCACTTAGCAATCTTACGCCAGAATGCTCTTTTTATCACTGACTATTATAGATCAGTTTCTTCCAGCTTCCTTTAAACCAGTTTGCCTTCCTGCTGGCTCCCTCTTGTATTTTGCTAGGGCTGCCATAACAAAATACCACAGACTGGCTGGCTTAAACCAGAGAAATCTATTTTCTCAGAGTTCTGGATAATGGAAGTTCAAGATCAAGGTGCTGGCAGGGTTGGTTTCCTCTGAGGCCTCTCCCTGTGGCTTGCAGGGGGCCGCCCTCTTGCTGCCTCTTCCTGTGGTCTTTTCTCTGTGCACATGTGTTCCTGGTGTTTCTTTCTCATTTTATAAAGACACCACTCCTTTCACATTAGGACCTACACTTGAGACCTCATTTAACCTTAATTACTTTTTTTTTTTGAGACGGAGCCTTGCTCTGTCACCAGGCTGGAGTGCAGTGGCGCGATCTCAGCTCACTGCAACCTCCGCCTCCTGGGTTCAAGTGATTCTACTACCTCAGCCTCCTGAGTAGCTGGGATTACAGGCACCCGCCACCATGCCCAGCTAATTTTTTTTTTTTTTTTTTGTATTTTTAGTTGAGACGGGGTTTCACCATGTTGGCCAGGCTGGTCTCGAACTCCTGACCTCAAGTGATCCACCTGCCTCGGCCTCCCAAAGTGCTGGGATTACAGGCATGAGCCACCATGCCTGGCCAACCTTAATTACTTCTTTAAAGGCTTTATCTCCAAATATAGTCATATTCTGAGTGTCCTGGCAGTTAAAATTTCAACCTATGGACTTTGGGAGAACACACTTCAGTCCATAAAACTCCACTAATTAATTAATCTTTGATGCATGCTCACTACAAATTTGCATGAGAATTGTTTTTAACTTTTTGAAAATTATGCTTTGCAAATACATTTGTCTGAGCCCACAAAGTCTACTTGTTTCTACTATACTATACTTCTTGCATGCTAGACAGATAGAGCCAATTCACTGAGACAGCAGTATTGCAGTAAAGAAACAGTTTAATTAAGGCAAGCGCTGGCCACATGAAAGACAAGAGTTCATTATTCAAATCAGTTTCTCTGAGAACTCAGAGGCTAGGGTTTTTATGGATAAGTTGGCAGGCAGGGAGTTAGGGAATGGGTGCTGCTGATTGGGGATAAAACATGGCAAACAATCCTCATGTGCTGAGTCCACCATAGGGTGGGGGCCACAGGACTGGCTGAGTCATGAGTCGCGAGTCCAGGTGAAGTCAGTTGGTGCCCAGAATGCACAGTTCTGAAAATCATCTCAAAAGACCAATCTTAGGTTCTACAATAGTGATGTTATTTACAAGAGCAAACGGGGAAGTCACAAATCTTGTGACCTCCAGCATAGATTATAGAAAGGCAAGCTATGCCTACATCTTAGCAGAATTCAGACCCCTCCCATAATCCTAATCTTGTGGCCTTTCATTAGTTTTACAAAGGCAGTTTCAGTCCCCGAAAAAGGAGGGGCTCAGTTTTAGGGAGGGACTATTATCATTCTTGCTTCAAAGTGAAACTATACACTAAATTCCTCCCACAGTTAGCTTGGCGTGGCCTTTGTTATATGCCCAGGAAGAAGTGAGGACAGCCAGCCTATGAGACTAGAAGCAAGATGGAGTCAGCCAAGCTAAATTTCTCTCACTGTCATAACCTTTACAAAGGTGGTTTCATTAGGCATATTAATGCAAATTCCTTAGTTAAAACAAGAATGACTCTCTAAAGGCTATATTTCAGATACATCACATGCTTCTTTCCTCTTGTCCCCTCAAACAGTAAGCAAGAAGAGTATTTTTGTACGAGAGAGGGGCCTCTGCCTGAAGCTCCCTTAATCTGTCAGATCACAGATCAAAAGCTATCACACACTGCCCAAGGGACCCTACAGGGAGCCACTCTCAGAAAATAAATCCAAACCTCCTTTTTTCTGGCCACTGAAACGTTCAATAATTAGCTCATTATCTACATCATTCACATGTTTAATATTTATTGACTTTGGAATTATTGATTACTTTGCTGAGTATCTTATGAATTTAATCTATATTAACATTAAGGTGATGTATCAAATTGCATTCCAGAGTGTGGATTCGACTCTAGTGCCATAATCAGTCTCCTGGGACATACAGCTGTTTCTCTTCCCTCATTATAGAAAAAAATTGCCCTTGGCAAATGTCAAAGAACATCCTTTTATCAATCTCTGTTACCAATCAATCCAAGCAAATGCAGTGGGCTTTCTTTTCCCCAGAGTTGAAGTCACCTCCTGACAGGAAGTTAAGTCTTTAGGCACTGAATCAAGCCCAGGACTAAGCAAGAATGAGTGAGAATTTGGAGACTTAAGGTTTGGTCATCTGTAGAGGATTGGGTTTTGTCTTGTTTTGTTTTTGTTTTGGTGTCCTGCAAGGTTTCTCACTGCCCTTCATCAGGTAATATGCCCTGTCCCTGAACTGGCCAATTGTGTTACCCCATTCCCTTAGCAACAGTGATTGCTACTGAAGAAACAGGAGGCCAACAAAGAATATCACTCATTCACCAGTAGAGTGTCTATGTCAGAGATATTAGATAAACAGGAAAACTAACAATTACATTGCAGGCTGTGGAAACAGAGAGAGGTACCTAAGGCACACCTGTGGGAATATGAAAGTTTGGTTTCATAAAAGGATTCTGGAGGAAGTCACCTCTGACATTTGAGTTGAGTCCTACAGGATATGAAGAAAGTAGCCCCATGTTCCAGTTACTATGGCTGTGTAATAAATTACCTAAAACATACTGGATTAAAGCTATGAAAACATCTTTTCTGCCCAGAGATTCTGTGGGCCTGAAATTCACATGGAACACATAAGGCATACCTTGTTTCTGCTCCATGATGTCTAAGGATTCAGCTGGAAGACTGGGAGGCTGGGGGCTGGAATTTATCTGAAGAATGACTCATTTACATGTCTACTGGTTGACCCTGGCTGTTGGCTGAGGGGGCCTCAGCTCTCTCTACATTGTTTCTCTACTTTGGCTAGTTTGGATTTCCTCAAAACATGATGGCTGGTCCTCAGTGTCAGCATCCCAAAAACAGAGAGTGCCAGACACAGTGGCTCACACCTGTAATCTCAGCAATTTGGGAGGCTGAGGTGGGAGGTTGCTTGAGTTCAGGAGTTCAAGACCAGCTGGGCAACATAGTGAGACTCTGTCTCTACCAAAAATTTTTAAAATTTTAAAAATCAGCCAGGTGTGGTGATGCACACCTATAGTCCCAGTTATTTAGGAGGCTGAGGCAGGAGGATCACTTGATTCCAGGAGGTCAAAGCTGCTGTGAGCTATGACCACACCACTGCATTTCAGCCTGGGCAACAGAATTCAAACAAACAAAAACCCCCAAAAAAAAAGAGAGAGAGAGAGAGGGAGTTAGGAGGAAGATGCATCCTTTTTATGACCTGGACTTGGAAGTCACCAAGCATCACTTCTACAGTACCCTGTTGGTTGGAATAGTTGTAGCCCCAACCCGAATTTGAAGGGAGGAGAATAGATAACATCCCTGGGTGACAGGATGTCAAAGTCCCAAACAGCATATGACATGTGACAAATATTGGTGTGGCCCTCTTTGGAAGATCCAATCTTCCATACCAGGCAAAGGGATGGAAGACTAAGGAACAACATGAGGGATAGCCAGAGAGGTAAAAAACATCACTTGTTCTAGGAACTACAAATAGCTTGAAGAAGCAAAGATGTCTAGATGCCTCCCAATATGCAGAGTGGGGTGTACAGAAGAGAGTGGTAACGGCGCTGGGAGAGCTAAGGTGGGCAAGAGAGCTTCCTCTGTCATGCTAAGAAAGTTGGAATTTATCTTGATGGTGGTGAAAGCGGAGGGCTATGGTTAGATTCACATTTGAGATTTAGATTTTTAGATTTAAAATGATCACCCTGGTGACACTGGCTCAACTCACAATTTTACCCAAGGCCTGTGCTACCACAGTGCTTCTGAAACTTTAAAGCACATTAGAATCACCTGGAGGTCTTGTTAAACCATGGATTGCTGGGCCTTGAAACCCCAGAGATTCTGATTCAGTAGATCGAGAACAGGGCCTGAGAATTTGTATTTCTAACAAGTTTCCAGGTGATGCTGAGGCTGCTGGCCCAGCGACCACATTTGATAATCATAGCCCTCTGATAAATCCTATCAAAATATCCTAATGGCAGAGCAAGGGAATTCTGGTGATATCCTCCCCTACCCATAACCTGACAGCTATTAGGATCTGCCTACTTGAGGCTGAAAGCAACCAAGAGAGGAACATCTACAGTGTACCACGGAGTCCCTCAACATCTTTGTCTGCCCACGCCACGGTGCCCCAGCTTCTTACCAAGTGTGCCTGATTCCTCTTGACTACCTCCAAGGAAGTGGAGAAGGACAAGTTCTTGCGAAGCCTTCGTCTTCTCTGATATGCTATCCTAAGTCTATTTCTTTGGCCAAAAAGATGGGGCAATGATATCAACTTTGCAGGGAGCTGGAGCATTTGCTAGTGACCTTTCTATGCCAGAATTTGCTAAGCATGCTAGCTAATAATGATGTAGCACAGGGTGCGGTGGCTCACGCCTGTAATCCCAGCACTTTGGGCGGCCGAAGCGGGCGGATCACCTGAGGTCGGGAGTTCGAGACCAGCCTGGCCAACATGATGAAACCCCATCTCTACTAAAAATACAAAAATTAGCCAGGCGTGGTGGTGGGCATCTGCAATCCCAGCTACTCTGGAGGCTGAGACAGAATCTCCTGAACCCAGGAGGTGGAGATTGCAGTGAGCAGAGATGGCACCACTGCATTCCAGCCTGGGCAACAAAGCAAGACTCTGTCTCAAATAATAAAAATAATAATAATAACTAATGATGCAGCTTTCTCTCTCTGAGTATATAATGCAGTTCTGATGATGTGAGGAAGGGCCTCACTGTTGGTGTGGCAGAGTCTGAGACCATGGCTGGCAATGAAAACACTCCCCTTTGATGCCTATGGGCTCTCCCTTTATGGCTTCAAAGAGGGCTTCTCAATCTTGGCAGTATTTTGGACTGGATAGTTCTTTGTTGCACAGGTGGGGGGCTGTTCTGCACATCACAGGATGTTTCATCCCTGGCCTCTACCTACTAGATGCCAGTAGAACATACCCACCCCACAGCTGCCCATTGTGACAATCAAAAGCATCTCCTGATACTTTGCAGGGGGAAAATGATTTCTCCAGGCCTGGCATATACATAACAGTATTTAAGCAGCTGCCTAGAATTAATTAAACACAGAAGGATGTCTCTCATCCAGAATGCCCTGGACCACCTCTTTGATAGGCAATCAGATCCCACCTCCTCCACCCTATTTTTGAAGGCCCTGTGCCAACGCCACTTCTTCCATGAATACTTCCTTGATTCCCCCATCCCTAGCTCTATATAAATCTCCCACTCAACACTCACACCTGTTAGTTTACATTCCTCTTGACGCTTGTCATTTAGCATCCTAAGTATGTAAACATGTCTCTCTTCACGATTCACAAAGTGGCTTTGGAAGAACTTTAGTACCTTCCCATCTTCTCTGCCATGAAAAGTGTACACAACTGACATTTTCTTTTTTTTTTTAAGACAGTATCTTGCTATGATGGCCAGGCTGGAATGCTGTGGCTAGTCACAGGCACAATCATAGCTCACTGCAGCCTTGAGCTCCCAGGCTCAAGTGATCCTCCCGCCTCAGCCTCCTGAGTAGCTGAGATCACAGGCATGCACTACCACACTCGGCTCACATTTGACATCCTCTAAAGCATATATAAAATGTGAAGAAAACTTTCACAATTTGCATCCCTTTGTAATATGTAACAGAAATAAAATTCTCTTTTAAAATCTATCAACAATAGGCAAGGCACAGTGGCTCACGCCTGTCATCTCAGCACTTTGTGAGGCCCAGGCGGGCAGATCGTTTGAGCCTAGAAGTTCAAGACCACCCTGGGCAACATAGCAAAACCCCCTTTCTACAAAAAATACAAAAACTAGCTGGGTGTGGTGGTGCACACCTGTAGTCCCAGCTACTTGGAAGGCTGAAATGGGAAGACTGCTTGAGCCCGGGAGGGGGAAGTTGCAGTAAGCCAGGACCGCACCACTGCACTCCAGCCTGGGCAACAGAGTGAGACTCTGTCTCAAACAAAGAAATGAGGCGGGTGGATCACGAGGTCAGTAGATCGAGACCATCCTGGCTAACACGGTGAAACCCCGTCTCTACTAAAAAAAAAAAAAAAAATACAAAAAATTAGCCGGGCATGGTGGCGGGCGCCTGTAGTCCCAGTTACTCGGGAGGCTGAGGCAGGAGAATGGCGTGAAACCGGGAGGCAGAGCTTGCAGTGAGCCGAGATCGCACCACTGCCCTCCAGCCTGGGCGACAGAGCGAGACTCCGTCTCAATCAATCAATCAATCAATCAATAAAATCTATTAACAATATTTATTGTGCACTTAACAGGAACATGCCCTGTCCAAAAAAAACTTTACAGGGCTTAACTCATTTTATCCTTACCACAATCCTATGAAGTAGGAACTTTTAAAAAACGCATTTTATAAACAAGGCACAGAGAGGTTAATTAACTTGCCCTCTGGTCACACAGCTAGGAAGTGGGCAGAGTACAGATTTACACAAGGCATCCGTCTCCTGGCCCCACATACCCAACTGCTGTAAACCCATACCGGCGGCCAAGCAGCCTCAATTTGTGCATGCACCCACTTCCCAGCAAGACAGCAGCTCCCAAGTTCCTCCTGTTTAGAATTTTAGAAGCGGCGGGCCACCAGGCTGCAGTCTCCCTTGGGTCAGGGGTCCTGGTTGCACTCCGTGCTTTGCACAAAGCAGGCTCTCCATTTTTGTTAAATGCACGAATAGTGCTAAGCTGGGAAGTTCTTCCTGAGGTCTAACCTCTAGCTGCTCCCCCACAGAAGAGTGCCTGCGGCCAGTGGCCACCAGGGGTCGCCGCAGCACCCCGCGCTGGAGGGCGGAGCGGGCGGCAGACCGGGAGCAGCATGTGGACTCTCGGGCGCCGCGCAGTAGCCGGCCTCCTGGCGTCCCCCAGCCCGGCCCAGGCCCAGACCCTCACCCGGGTCCCGCGGCCGGCAGAGTTGGCCCCACTCTGCGGCCGCCGGGGCCTGCGCACCGTCATCGATGCGACCTGCACGCCCCGCCACGCAGTAGGTATCCGCGCCGGGAACAGCCGCGGGCTGCACGCCGCGGGCCGCACGCCTGCGCAGGGAGGCGCCGCGCACGCCGGGGTCGCTCCGGGGACGCGCGCTGGACTAGCTCACCCCGCTCCTTCTCAGGGCGGCCCGGCGGAAGCGGCCTTGCAACTCCCTTCTCTGGTTCTCCCGGTTGCATTTACACTGGCTTCTGCTTTCGGAAGGAAAAGGGGACATTTTGTCTTGCGGTGCGACTGCGGGGCAAGGCACGGGCGAAGGCAGGGCAGGCTGGTGGAGGGGACCGGTTCCGAGGGGTCTGCGGCTGTCTCCATGCTTGTCACTTCTCTGCGATAACTTGTTTCAGTAATATTAATAGATGGTATCTGCTAGTATATACATACACATAATGTGTGTGTCTGTGTGTATCTGTATATAGCGTGTGTGTTGTGTGTGTGTGCGCGCACGGGCGCGCGCACACCTAGTATTTTCAAGGCTGGATTTTTTTGAACGAAATGCTTTTCTGGAACGAGGTGAAACTTTCAGAGCTGCAGAATAGCTAGAGCAGCAGGGGCCCTGGCTTTTGGAAACTGACCCGACCTTTATTCCAGATTCTGCCCCACTCCGCAGAGCTGTGTGACCTTGGGGGATCCCCTAACCTCTCTGAGACGTGGCTTTGTTTTCTGTAGGGAGAAGATAAAGGTGACGCCCATTTTGCGGACCTGGTGTGAGGATTAAATGGGAATAACATAGATAAAGTCTTCAGAACTTCAAATTAGTTCCCCTTTCTTCCCTTGGGGGGTACAAAGAAATATCTGACCCAGTTACGCCACGGCTTGAAAGGAGGAAACCCAAAGAATGGCTGTGGGGATGAGGAAGATTCCTCAAGGGGAGGATATGGTATTTAATGAGGGTCTTGAAGATGCCAAGGAAGTGGTAGAGGGTGTTCCACGAGGAGGGAACCGTCTGGGCAAAGGCCAGGAAGGCGGAAGGGGAGCCCTTCAGAGTGGCTGGTACGCCGCATGTATTAGGGGAGATAAAAGAGGCAGGCCACGTCCAAGCCATATTTGTGTTGCTCTCCGGAGTTTGTACTTTAGGCTTAAACTTCCCACACGTGTTATTTGCCCACATTGTGTTTGAAGAAACTTTGGGATTGGTCGCCAGTGCTTAAAAGTTAGGACTTAGAAAATGGATTTCCTGGCAGGGCGCGGTGGCTCATGCCCATAATCTCAGCACTTTGGGAGGCCTAGGCAGGTGGATCACCTGAGGTCAGGAGTTCAAGACTAACCTGGCCAACATGGTGAAACCCAGTATCTACTAAAAAATACAAAAAAAAAAAAAAAATAAGAAGAAGAAAAGAAAGAAAAGTTAGCCGGGCGTGGTGTCGCGTGCCTGTAATCCCAGCTACTCCAGAGGCTGCGGCAGGAGAATCGCTTGAGCCCGGGAGGCAGAGGTTGCATTAAGCCAAGATCGCCCAATGCACTCCGGCCTGGGCGACAGAGCAAGACTCCGTCTCAAAAAATAATAATAATAAATAAATAAAAATAAAAAATAAAATGGATTTCCCAGCATCTCTGGAAAAATAGGCAAGTGTGGCCATGATGGTCCTTAGATCTCCTCTAGGAAAGCAGACATTTATTATTTGGCTTCTGTGCACTACCTGAGCTGCCACGTATTGGGCTTCCACCCCTGCCTGTGTGGACAGCATGGGTTGTCAGCAGAGTTGTGTTTTTTTTTTTTTGTTTTTTTTTTGAGTCAGAGTTTCCCTCTTGTTGCCCAGGCTGGAGTGCAGTGGCTCAGTCTCAGCTCACTGCAACCTCTGCCTCCTGGGTTCAAGTGATTCTCCTGCCTCAGCCTCCCGAGTAGCTGGGATTATCGGCTAATTTTGTATTTTTAGTAGAGACAGGTTTCTCCATGTTGGTCAGGCTGGTCTCAAACTCCCAACCTCAGGTGATCCGTTCACCTCGCCCTCCCAAAGTGCTAGAAATACAGGCATGGGCCACCGCGTCTGGCCATCAGCAGAGTTTTTAATTTAGGAGAATGACAAGAGGTGGTACAGTTTTTTAGATGGTACCTGGTGGCTGTTAAGGGCTGTTGACTGACAAACACACCCAACTTGGCGCTGCCGCCCAGGAGGTGGACACTGGGTTTCTGGATAGATGGTTAGCAACCTCTGTCACCAGCTGGGCCTCTTTTTTTCTACACTGAATTAATCACATTTGTTTAACCTGTCTGTTCCACAGTTCCCTTGCACATCTTGGGTATTTGAGGAGTTGGGTGGGTGGTAGTGGCAACTGGGGCCACCATCCCGTTTAATTATTTTAAAGGCCTGACTATCCTGGATTGACCCTAAGCTCTCCTTGGTCTCCAAAATTCATCAGAAACTGAGTTCACTTGAAGGCCTCTTCCTCACCCTTTTCTCCACCCCTTGCATCTACTTCTAGAGCAGCTGTTCAACAGAAACAGAATGGGAGCCACACACATAATTCTACATTTTCTAGTTAAAAAGAAAAAAAAATCATTTTCAACAATATATTTATTCAACCTAGTACATACAAAATATTATCATTCCAACATGTAATCAGTATTTTAAAAATCAGTAATGAGACCAGGCACAGTGGCTCACGCCTGTAATCCCAGGACTTTGGGAGGCCGAGGCGAGTGGATCATCTGAGATCAGGAGTTCAAGACCAGCCTGGCCAACATGGTGAAACCCCATCTCTACTAAAAATTAGCTCAGCATGGTGGTGGGTGCCTGTAGTCCCAGCTACTCGGGAGGCTGAGGCATGAGAATCACTTGAGCCCAGGAGGCAGAGGTTGCAGTGAGCCAAGATTTTGGGGGATTCTGTGACATACAAAAAAAAATCAGTAATAAGATATCTTGCATACTCTTTTCATACTCATATACTTCCAGCATATCTCAATTCACAATTTCTAAGTAAATGCTCTATCTGTATTTACTTTTATAAAATTCACAATTAAAAATGAAGGTTCACATAGTCAAGTTGTTCCAAACACACTTAAATGTCTCCTAGGCCGGGTGTGGTTGCTCACACCTGTAATCCCAGCACTTTGGGAGGCTGAGATGGGCGGATCACCTGAGGTCAGGAGTTTGAGACCAGCCTGGCCAACATGGTGAAACCCCGTCTCTACTAAAAATACAAAAATTAGCTGGATGTGGTGGCACTCACCTGTAATCCCAGCTACTCAGGAGGCTGAGGCAGGATAATTGCTTGAACCCGGGAGGTGGTGGAGGTTGCAGTGAGCCGAGATCGCACCACTGCCTTCCAACCTGAGCGACAGAGTGAGACTCCGTCTCAAAAAAAAAAAGGCTCCTAATAACTTTATTACTTTATTATCACCTCAAATAATTAAAATTAAATAAAGTTGAAAATCCAGGTCCTCAGTCCCATTAGCCACATTTCTAGTGCTCAGTAGCCACGGGGGCTGGTGACCACCACATGGGACAGCATATTTAGTACCTGATCATTGGTTCTCAGATCTGGCTACTCAGCAGAACCAAGAATCCACAGAAACGGCTTTTAAAAGCACAGCCCCATAGCCCCCAGCCCCAGCCTTACCTACCTGGAGGCTGGGAAGGACTCTGATTCCACGAGGCAGCCTATGTTTTTTGATGGAGGGATGTGACAGGGGCTGCATCTTTAACGTTTCCTCTTAAATACTGGAGACAGCTTCGAGGAGGAGATAACTGGATGTGTCTTAGTCCATTTGATGGAGGGATGTGACGGGGCTGTGTCTTTAACGTTTCCTCTTAAATACTGGAGACAGCTTCGAGAAGGAGATAACTGGATGTTTCTTAGTCCATTTTGTGTTGCTTGTGACAGAATACCTGAAACTGGGCAATTTACATGGTAAAAATTTTTTTTCTTACTGCTCTGGAGGCTGAGAAGTCCAAAGTCAAGTCCCTTCTTGCTGGTGGGGACTTTGCAGAGTATTGAGGCGGCACCGGGCGTCATATGGTAAGGGGCTGAGTGTGCTACCTCAGGTGTCTTTTTCTTTTCTTATAAAGCCTAACTAGTTTCACTCCCATGATAACCCATTAATCTATGAATGGATTAATCCATTATTGAGGGAAGAACCTTCATGACCCAGTCACTGCTTAAAGGCCCCACCTCTCAATACTGCCACGTCGGGAATTAAGTTTCAACATGAGTTTCGGAGGTGACAAACATTCAAACCATAGCATGCTGCCTCTTAAATGACTCAATAAGCTCCTGTGGCATCCACTTCTGCATGCCTTGGGCAGCTTTTAGACATCTGTCCATTTTCCTAGAGGGACAAGACCACCACCTGTGACCCTATGACCTTTTGGCTTTAGGCCTAACAAGCAGGTTATACCCTCACTCACTTTCAAATCATTTTTATTGTCTTGCAGACAATTTACACAAGTTTACACATAGAAAAGGATATATAAATATTTATACGCTGCCGGGCGTGGTGGCTCACGCCTGTAATCCCAGCACTTTGGGAGGCCGAGGCGGGTGGATCATGAGGTCAGGAGATCAAGACCATCCTGGCTAATACGATGAAACCCCATCTCTACTAAAAATACAAAAAATTAGCCAGGCATGGTGACGGGTGCCTGTAGTCCCCACTACTCGGGACGCTGAGGCAGGAGAATGGCGTGAACCTGGGAGGCAGAGCTTGCAGTGAGCCGAGATCGTGCCACTGCACTCCAGCCTGGGTGACAGAGCGAGACTCCATCTCAAAGAAAAAAATAAATAAGTAAATAAATGTTTATACTGCTTATAAACTAATAATAAATGCTATGGTCTGCATGTTTGTGTCACCCCACCATTCATATGTTAAAACCTAATCACCAAAGTGATATTAGGAGGTGGGGCCCTTGGGAGGTGATGAGGTATGAGGGTGGAGCCCATATGATTGGGATTAGTGCCCTTCTAAAATAGCCCAACAGAGCCCAGTGACAAGGCATCATCTATGAACCAGGAAACTGGCCCTCACCAGACACCAAAGCTGTTGGTGCATTGATCTTGGATTTCCCACCCTCCAGGACTCTGAGAAACACATTTCTATTGTTTATAAGCCACCCAGTGGCTGGTATTTTGTTATAACATCCCAGACTAAGACAAATAACAAATACTTGTATCCCTGACACCAGGTTAAGAGACAGAATTTGTTTGTTCCTCTAGAGGCCCTTGTCTTCACCCCATCACTGCCCTGTCCTCCCTGGAGGAATCTGCCAGCCCGAATTCTGTTAATCGTACCCTCCTTTTCTTAGAGTTTGACCTCCTCTGTATCTCCCCCAATCCATGTATTGCTTATATACAAGGTATTCTGCTGTATCTATTCTGCTATGGCTTGCCCCTTTTGTTCAACACTGTTTTTGTGCGTCATCTGCATTGATGCACGCGGTTGTCCTTTATTTGTTCTCACTGCTGGATAGTATCTGGTTGGGTAAATATATCACACTCTGTATCACACTATCCAGGTTCCTTTAGGTGACATTTGGTTGATTGCAGTGTCCTGTTGTTACGATGGTGCTGCTGTGACTGTTCTTGTGCATGGACAGAAGTTCCTTTCAGGTGAATTTCTCAGAATGGAATTGCTGGGCAAAGGGGCAGCCAATAATCAACTCATTTGATGCCAAAAGTGGTGGTGCCAGTTCATCCTCCCCTGCGAGGTATGGGTCCTGATTCACTCTTCAAGTGCTGTGGTTTGACAGGGCCGGGGGTGACAAGGGGACACCTGGGAAGGAAAGCTGGGCTCCCTGCTGGCCATCCAGGCCAGTCCTTACCAGGGGGTGGGCAATGATTGGGTCAAGTGGTTCCTGACCTCTGGGCCTGAGACTTCAGGCCCAGAAACTATCTAATATTTCCTCAAATGCATCCCATGAGCAGGCACTGTGTGAGTGAGCACACACATCTGAAGCCTCAAGCTAGGCAAGCCTACCATGACTTGTGGTCCAAGGGCTCACGGGTGACCTGGAGTTAGAGGGAGAGGTGGCTTTAGAAAGAACACTCATCCTGGCCAGGTGCGGTGGCTTACACCTGTAATCCCAGCACTTTGGGAGGCCAAGGTGGGTGGATCATGAGGTCAGGAGTGAGACCAGCCTGACCAACATGCTGAAACCCGTCTCTCCTAAAAACACAAAAATTAGCCGGGCATGGAGGTGCACGCCTGTAATCCCAGCTACTCAGGAGGCTGAGGCAGGAGAATCACTTGAACCCGGGAGGCGGAGGTTGCAATAAGCCTAGATTGTGCCACTGCATTCCAGCCTGGGCAACAGAGCAAGACTCCGTCTCAGAAAAAAAAAAAAAAAAAAAAAGGAAGAACACTCATCCTATGACCTTGACCTCCAAGCTTTGCCTCCCTCAAGCAGAACAGAATGGAGCCTCCCTTAGGCAGAGGCAGAAGTTTGCCTCTCACCTAGGTCTCCATTCTTTTGTTCAGAGCCTGAATACCCTCAGGCTCTGTACTTGGGGTATTTCTGTTCTCTTGTTTTATGCTCACGGTTGTGAGGTTTGTTGTGAGTACCACGATCCCTTCCTTCAGAGGAGTAAACTGAGGTTCCAAAAGGTTTAGCAGTTGCCCGAGGAATATTAAATTGGCAAAAGCAGGTAGAATATAAAGCAAGGAGTATTTGGCAACGGTTCTTTTTTATGATTAAAAACAGCCGAAGAAAGACTTCTACTTGTGCCTTTGAATGAGTAACCTGCATTTGACCTTCCCACCAATAACAACCGTCAAATCTCTATTAAATTAAACACACACACACACAAAAACATCTATTGTAAAGGTATCAGCGACTAAGACAACTAAGGTTTGAGGGGCCAGGATCCTGGAGAGACGGAAACTTCCCTGAGGTGAGCCCCACATTCTCAGACACTTTTCCTTGGATGTTTTGAGCACTGCTTTAATTCCTGGGAAAACAATTCCTTACACTGTGCACAGACTCTGGGGCCAGACAGCTTGGGTTCAATCCCAGCTCTGCCACTTAATGTCTCTGTATCTGTGTAGCCAAGTTACCCTTTGGTGCGTCAGTTTCCTCATCTGTAAAACACAACTATAGTTGATCCTCATTCGTTAAGAGTCTGTACTTGTTAATTTGCTCACTTGCTAAAATTTGTTACCCCAAAATCAGTACCCCTAGCCTTTTGGGGTTGTTTCAAAGATGTGTGCAGAGCAGCAAAAAAATGTGAGCTCCTCCAGGCTCATGTTCCCAGCCAAGGTCCAACAAAGTGCTGCCCTGCCTTCTTATTTCAGCTGTCATAGTGTAAACTGTGTCCTTTTCACAGTCTGATTAGTGCCATGTTTTTCAGATTTTTATGCTTTTTTCTTGGTTATTTCTCTGTTAAAATTGTCTCCAAGTGTAGTGCAAAGTTTAGCACGAGGAGGCTGTGATGTTCCTTACAGAGAAAATGCATGTGTTAGAGAAGCTTTGTCAAGCATGAGTTAAGGTGGTGTTGTCCTGAGATCAATTAATTTGTTGTTGTTGTTGTTGTTTGAGACAGGGTCTCCCTCTGTTGCCCAGGCTGCTGGAGTGCAATGGTGTAATCATAGCTCACTGCAGCCTCTACCTCTCTGGCTCAAGCAATCCTCCCACCTCGGCCTCCTGAGTAGCTGGGACTACAGATACACCCCACCACACCCAGATAATGTTTTTGATATTTTTTTAGGTGGAATTTTGCTCATCGCCCAGGCTGGAGTGCAATGGTGCGATCCTGGCTCACTGCAGCCTCCACCTCCCGGATTCAAGCAATTCTTCTGCCTCCGCCTCCTGAGTAGCACAGATTACAGGCACATGTCATCACGCCTCGCTAATTTTTGTGTTTTTAGTAGAGGCGGGGTTTCACCATGTTGGCCAGGCTAGTCTTGAACTCCTGACCTAAGGTGATCCACCCACCTCGGCCTCCCAGACTGTAGAGATTATAGGCACGAACCACAACGCCCGGCCTCATGTTTTTTATTTTTCAAGTTGAAATGAGGTCTCTCTATGTTGCCCAGTTTGGTCTCAAACTCTTGAGCTCAAGTAATCCTCCCACCTTGGCCTCCCAAAGTGCGGGGATTACAGGTGTGAGCTACCATGCCCAGCCAAGATCAGTGTTAATGAATCAACTATATATATTACATAAGGTGTCTTTAAACAGAAATAAGGTTATATATTGATCGATTGGTAACAATGTTATGACCAGCAGCTTACAGGGTACCTAGCCTTGTATTTCTCCTATAAATAATTTGCTCGTTGAGTGTTTGTGGCAACTTTGTAGCACATAACTACCAAGAATAAGGACTGTAATAAGAGTACGTCCCTCACAGGATTGTAATGAAGACTGAGTCCATTTACATAAAGGCTGAGAGCAGTGTCAAGCAGACGGGGAGAACACTGTAGAATGTGCGATAGCTCTAACAGTGGTTATCATGGCTGCCCTCTCACTTCTTCAGAGACATGTGTTTCTAAGGTCTGCACTCTGCCCCACCCTCCCCATCCACTGTCCCCCAACCCGTTTGCTCCTCCACTTACTTCCCAGCCCTGTGCCTTCTGCCTTCTCTTTTCTGAGTTTGCTAAGGGCACTGCTGGCTCAAGAGCAGTAACTAACAGTCTCTCGCCTCTTCTCTCCATGGCAACCAGTGACCTTTGGAGAATGTAAACCTTATGACCGATCTCTTAAAGCCCTTCGGTGCCTTCCCAGGGTGACGTCCAGCTGAGGTCCTTGGCAAGACCCAGGCCGCCCCCTCCTCGCTCCATCACCTCCCCTGTCACCTCCCCTGCATCTCTCCACTCCAGCTGCACCACTCTTGTGCCCCAATGGCTCTTGTCTGATTATTTCCTTCATCTCGCCAGCTGGTCAGCAGAGCTGGTGGTAATCAACTCAGACCCTGTCACCTGGATGTCCAGCAGTTAGGGACTAAAAAAAATCAACAGGTCACATTCTGTCCTGCAGATGATGATAATAAGATCTGTCAGACAGCAGTCAGCAGTCAGAGCCAAATCTTCTGGACTTCAGCAGGATTCTGCCTCTTGCTATTTCCTGTTGCCTCTCTTAGTGACCTTTTAAGAGCATTGTGGATGCCTCCCAGCCTCCTGCTAACCACCCTGTAACCTGAACAGCCTGCAGCAGCCCTGCCCAGTAGAACTTCCTGATGTGATGGAAATGCTGTGTCTGCACCACTAGCCACATGTGGCCACAGGATTCTCGAAACTGGTGGTGCAGTTGAGGAGCTGACTTTATTTTATCTCATTAAATTTAAATGTAAATAGCTACATGTGGCTTGTTGGCTAGCCTATTGGACAACACGGGCTTAGAGAGACACAGGGAGAACTCACTGTAATGCACTAAAAGAAGGTAAAAAAAAAAATCCTAAGAAATATTCCTAAAATACTTTAACATAGGGCCGGGTGCAGTGGCTCACATCCAGCATTTTGGGAAGCTGAGGAGGGCAGATCACTTGAGGCCAGGAGTTCAAGACCAGCCTGGCCAACATGGTGAAACCCCGTCTCTACTAAAAATACAAAAAATCGGGTGTGGTGGCGGGTGCCTGTAATCCCAGCTACATGGGAGGCTGAGGCACGAGAATCACTCGAACCCGGGAGGCGGGGGTTGCAGTGAGCCGAGATCGCGCCACTGCACTCCAGCCTGGGCGACAGAGCGAGACTTCATCTCACAAACAAAAAACAAAAACCAAAAAAAAAACTTTAGCATGATTATTTAACCAAAATGCAGGTTAGTTGTTCACCGGATGCAGAGTCCAATTAACAAGAACAAGGCCTGGTACCAAAAAAAAGTGAATTTACTCTGAAACTAGCTTGGGTGAGGGGTACAAAGCATCCTGCCTTTCTTTAAAAGTGCTGCTTCCCCTTGGAAGCAGAAAGTGGACACTTTTATAAGGTAAGGGGGGAAGTGTGCAAGGGCAAGTCGGGGGGTCCCTCTGCTAGTTCCGTGCCTACTCTACAGGACAGTCGACTTGACACCTTCCTGGTTAGTAATAAGCTGTAGCAGTGGCCAAGTGGGCATGCTTTCAGTATGCCCTCCCAGTGAATGAAAGTCCTGAGGCAACCCCCGAGGGTGGAAGTGCCAGGCCACCACCCACTGGAGGTGAAAGTTCCGTGGTGGGTTTGCTTTGGTCTGCGAATCTACTGTCATGTGGAGAGATCTGTGCTCTGGAAGAGCATACAGTTAGAAAAGCTTGCCCTGCAGGGAATGTATGGTGAAGGGGAGGTGAAAGGTTATATTTGCATTTCTGAAGGGCTAAGTAGGAAACCGGGAACCAGGGGAGAGGAGAAGAGAAGAGAGGATAATTTTTTTTAAGAAAAGCAACATATTCCCTTTTTCTTAGAAAAAATGGAGCACTCGGTTACAGGCACTCGAATGTAGAAGTAGCAATATATAAATTATGCATTAATGGGTTATAATTCACTGAAAAATAGTAACGTACTTCTTAACTTTGGCTTTCAGAGTTCGAACCTCCGTGGCCTCAACCAGATTTGGAATGTCAAAAAGCAGAGTGTCTATTTGATGAATTTGAGGAAATCCGGAACTTTGGGCCACCCAGGGTAAGATAAAACACCTTCCACGTCATAGGTATCTTCCTCTCTCCTTCCCTGCCTCTCCCATTAGAACCTGGTTTTCTTCCTGAGCAGCAACAATCTTAGGCATCTTTCCATGTGACTGAGTATCCACCACATTATTTTTAATGAAATAGTATTAGATTGTATGGATGTGACATAATCCATTTAACCCATCCCCTACTGTTGGACATTCAGGTTGTTTCCAGAGTTTCGATATTATTTTATTTAATACCCTAATAGTTAGAGCAGGCCATGCTGCTATCACAAATAGACCCAAATATTTAATAGCTCAAACCAATAACGTTTGTGTCCTCCTCTCTGGGCAGTACAGGGTTGGCGTACCTCCTGAATTGAATTAGGAACTACACTCGTTCCAGCTTCCAGTTTGGTCTTTATCTGTCAGTGCCTTACTGTCCTCTGCATTGTTGAGTCTCAGTCACCTTGTCCAAGTTCCATTGGCCAGAAAGGGCTAGAAGCACAGAAGGGCTGGAAGTGGCATTTGTTCCTCACTCACATTCTGGTGGGAAGAACTCAGTGGCGTGGCCTTAGCTGACTGTAAGGGAGTCTGGGAAATATAGTCTAGCGAGTGCCCTGGAAAAAGCCGGCACAGCATTCCCCATGGAAAGCTGTCAGGCACGGCTACAGTCTACCCCCTGCCAACCAGTATCTGCATGGACCCTCCTTCCACACTCAGATGCATTTACCCCCAGCCCCAAGAGAGCCAATCGATGTCCATGTGGTCACCACAGCCACCTCCGAGTCCAAGATTTCCAGGTGACATGCAGTCTCCTCTCTCCCAGCTTTAGGAATGGCTTCTTCTGACCTACACACAGACACAGACACAGACACACACACACACACACACACACACACACACACACACACGATGGAGAGGGGCAGGATAACTGCAACTGTAACTCCATTCAGAAAAGAGGCACAGCACTGGCTGCCCGCAGCACTGGAGCCCTGCTGGGTAGCACTGGGTCAACCTCTGCCCTGGCAGAGGAGCATGTTCCTCCACACATCCCTGCTTCAGCCTCCCGAGAGGCTCCTCCTTGTCTGTTATTTTCCTTGGCCACAAGGGAGGCAGGCAGTGGGAAGTGTGCCCTCCTCCGGGGCAAGCAGCCTTCACAGCCCACTTCCTGCTAATAACAGTTTGGGGTTCCACAGGCTGTTTTAAGACTCCAATCAGCTATTTTAGGCCAGATTCATTTCTCTCTCTCTCTCTTTTTTTTTTTCTTTTATGAAATCACACCCTGTGACCCAGGCTGGAGTGCAGTGGTGCGATCTCGGCTCACTGCAGCCTCCGCCTCCCGGGTTCAAGCAATCCTCCTGCCTCAGCCTCCTGAGTAGCTGGGACTATAGGTGTGCAGTGCCACACCTAGCTAATTTTCATATTTTTAGTAGAGACGGGGTTTCACCATGTTGGCCAGGCTGGTCTTGAACTCCTGACCTCAGATGATCTGCCCGCCTCGGCCTCCCGAAGTGCTGGGATTACTGGCATGAGCCACTGCGCCCAGCCCAGACTCATTTTTCTTTGAGAGTAGGCTTTTCCCAAAAGTAGGCTTCTGAGCTATTCACTTTCAGGCAGTCCCATGTGCCAGGAACCACATCCAAATTTCCTTCCTGGATGGGAGTCTCAGGCTGCCTTATCTCCTTGCATGTCCCCATGCCCAGCTGTCTCAGCCTATGGGCAGGTACCTTGAAGTCATGTTAAACAATAAGATTGGAGACCAGCAATGCCCTCAGCCTGTTTTTTGCAGCAGGACTGAGTCCCTTGTTTTGGCTCAATGGGAAGTCTTTGCTGTTCAAAGCCTTAGCTTCTCTGGCTGAGTGCGGTGGCTCACGCCTGTCATCCTAGCTCTTTGGGAGGCCGAGGCGAGCAGATCACCGAGGCCAGGAGTTCAAGACCAGCCTGGCCAACATGGTGAAACCCTGTCTCTACTAAAAATACAAAAAGTTAGCCAGGTGTGGTGGCAGGCACCTGTAATCCCAGCTACTCGGGAGCCTGAGGCAGGAGAATCGCTTAAACCCAGGAGATGGAGGCTGCAGTGAGCTGAGATCATGCCATTGCACTACAGCCTGGGTAACGAGCGAAATTCCATCTCTGAAAAAAAGAAAAAAAAAAAGCCTTAGATTCTCCCTTTGACTTTCCACGTTTGTGCAGCCTTTTATCTCCAATGCTCTATTTCATTCCATCTCCTGGCTTACTCTTTTCTTGTCACATCTACTAAAAGCAACAAGAAGCCACCGGTATTCAGGAACATTCTACCTGTCCCCAGAGCTATATGCTCAGTAGGCATACAGTTGGCCCTCCAGGTTATCTGAGACTCAGATTTCCAGAGGGCTTTGCATGGCTCACAAGGTCTGAAGAACCTCTGAGCCTCCCGCCTGCGGTGTCTGTTCATTGACTTTGCCACAGTCTCAAAGGGGCACTGCATGCTGCATGTTTGAGGTTTTTGCTTTGGTGGCATCCATTTCCAGCCTCGGCTTCCGGCATTCCTCCCCCAGCAGACTCTCTGCCGCTTTCCCCTTACTCCTTCTGGCAGTCCTGGGAGGTTGCATAGGGCCCTTGCAGGATGCCCCAAGTCCAGCTGCCTCTGGCCTCTGGGAAGCACACCCTTGACCTGCCATGTGTAGGAAGACAGCCCGCTTCTGCCAGGGCCCAACTCTCTGCTGACAGGTAGCACCTTCCAACCTCTTCACTTTGGACTTTATAACTGTCAGGTATAAAGTCGGTTGTGTCCTTACGTTACTCAAATTCTTCAAGACACGTCAACCAACCTCTCCTACGCATTCTCTCCAGCTCAGTCTCAAAACACACCCTTTCTCTCCAGCTCACTCTCAAAACACACCCTATCAGGCCAACCACTCTTTTTAAAGGACAGCTCCTCACCAATCCAGTCAGGTAGCCTTCCCCACATTGTATCCTGGAAGTGGGTGATGGACTGGGTGGGGAAGAGGGTCATATGGCAAATCTGTATGTCTTACAGTAATTGTCTAGCAGCCCCTGCTGTCTTACTTTAGGCCCCCTGGAAACTTTCAGATAGTGGAGTTGTCTGATACATATCTTATAACCTACAGATATTAATATATCCTCACAGGGGCACAAAAGCTCTTACAAGGATGTTTATTATAATAATATTTTTATTGTTATAATTTACATGCCATAAAACTAACCATTTTAAAACGTATAATGCAAGGGTTTTTAGTATATTCACAAGATTGTGCAGCTGTCACTACTAATTCCAGAACATTTTCATTATTCCAGAAGGAAACCCTATTCGTATTAGCAATCACTCCCCCATTCCGCCTTTCCCTAAAACCCAGCAATCACTAATCTACTTTCTGTCTCTGTGGATTTAAAATAATTTTAAATTTGAAAAATAGTATCTATAAGGAAATGTATCTAGTCACAAGCATACAGCTTGATGAATTTGTAAAAATTGGACAGTCCTATGAACATACCCTGTAAGCTCAAGACATAGAATGTTACCAGCACCTGCAAGCAAGCTGCCTGCTCACTTCTAGTCATTAACCCCTCCCTCTTTTCCTTCTAGTCATTAACCCTTCAGAGTAACTATTCTGATTACCAATAGCATAGATTAGTTCTGCCTGTTGTTTTACTTTATATAAACTGTCTAATTAAGTATAAACATGTTTGTGTATACTTGTGTATTTCTATCACAATGATGTTTGTGAGATTCATCCATGCTGTTCCTATAGACAATTCTATTTTGCAGTGTAGTATTCCATTGCATGAATATACCACAATTTATCTGTGATATTACAAAGGAATACTTGGGCAGTTTCCAGTTTGGGGCTATAGGATAGTTGTGATACAAATATTTTAGTATAGTACATGTCTTTTGGTGAACCTGGGTACACATTTCTGTTGCGTATACCCCGTAAGAGTGGAGCTGATGGGTCATAGCATGTAAATGCATTCAACTTTAGTAGATACTGTCCAACAGTTTTCCAAAGTGATTGTCCAACTTACTTGCCTATCAGCAGTATCTGAAAAGTCTAGTTGCTTCTTTTCTTGGCCAACTCTTTTTTTTTTTTTTTTTTTTTTTTTTTTTTGAGATGGAGTTTTGCTCTTGTTGCCCAGGCTGGAGCGCAATGGCACGTCCTCTGCTCACTGCAACCTCCGCCTCCTGGGTTCAAGCAATTCTCCTGCCTCAGCCTCCCGAGTAGCTGGGATTACAGGCATGCGCCACTATGCCCGGCTAATTTTGTATTTTTAGTAGAGACAGGGTTTCTCCATGTTGGTCAAGCTGGTCTCGAACTCCTAACCTCAGGTGATCCGCCCGCCTCGGCCTCCCAAAGTGCTGGGATTACAGGCATGAGCCACCGCGCCAGGCCGGCCAACTCTTTTTTATTTTATTTTATTTTACTTTAAAGACAGGGTTTCACTTTGTCACCCAGGATGGAATGCAATGGCACAATCACAGCTCACTGCAGCCTTGACCTCCCTGGCTTGGGTGATCCCTCCCACCTCAGGCTACTGAGGAGCTAGAACTACAGGCATGGGCCATGCCCAGCTAATTTTTTAATTTTTGGTAGAGACGGGGTCTCTGTTGTCTCAGACTCCTGGGTTCAAGTGATCCTTCTCCCTTGGCCTCCCAAAGTTCTGGTATTACAGGCATGAGCCACTGCACCCAGCCCATGGCCAGCTCTTGATACGATCTGTCTCTTTCTTTTCTTTTTTTTTTCTAATTTGAGAAGTGTTAAATAATCTTTCTTTGATATTATACATAAACCACACCAAAATGTCTTTCAGTAAATAAAATGAACCATTTTAGATACAGAAAATTCTAATTAGATTGGCATAGTTAAGGCCAAAAATATAAAGTTGACATTGCTACCTTATCTTCAGCCCTTGCCTTTAAGAGGCAAATGAACACAAAATACAGGTGAATCTTGCTTGGTTCTGAGACAGTGAAGGAATTTCCCCCAGTATTTAAATATATTTACATAAGCAGTTACATAAATCTAAATATTAAAAAAATCTCCAATAGATTTTAGATGGCATTCACCATCTTTGTGAAAAGTTGAACATTACTAATGAAATCTGATCATATCTTTAGAAGGATAAACAGTGATAGCATTTACTGAATCAGAATAACTGTTTTTTGGGGTTTTTTTTGAGATGGAGTTTTGCTCTTGTTGCCCAGGCTGGAGTGCAGTGGTGCCACCTCAGCTCACTGCAACCTCCACCCCCTGGATTCAAGCGATTATCCTGCCTCAGCCTCCCGAGCAGCTGGGATTACAGGCTCGCCCCACCATGCCCAGCTAATTTTTGTATTTTTAGTAGAGGCGAGGTTTCACCATGTCAGCCAGGCTGGTCTCGAACTCCTGACCTCAGGTGATCCACCCGCCTCAGCCTCCCAAAATGCTAGGATTACAGGCGTGAGCCACCAGGCCCAGCCTATTTTTTTTTTTTTTTTTCCTTTTTTTGAGACGGAGTCTCACTCTGTCACCCAGGCTGGAGTGCAGTGGCACAATGTCAGCTCATTGCAACCTCCACCCCCGGGGTTTCAGTGATTCTCCTGTCTCAGCCTCCCAAGTAGCTGGGAACTACAGGCGTGCACCACAAGCCCAGCTAATTTTTGTATTTTTAGTAGAGACAGGGTTTTGCCATATTGGCCTGGCTAGTTTCAAACTCCTGACCTCAGGTGAGCCACCCACCTCGGCCTCCCAAAGTCCTGGGATTACAGACGTGAGCCACTGCGCTGCCTGGCCCAGAAAGGACTATTAATTGTAGTTGCCTCTGGGAATGGGGGCTGCCTGCTTCTTTCTGTAACCCCTTCTGTGCTGTTTAAATTTTATTTTATTTTATTTTATTTTTTGAGACGGAGTCTCGCTCTGTCGCCCAGGCTGGAGTGCAGTGGCGCGATCTCTGCTCACTGCAAGCTCCGCCTCCCAGGTTCACGCCATTCTCCTGCCTCAGCCTCCTGAGTAGCTGGGACCACAGGCACCCGCCACCACGCCCGGCTAATTTTTTGTATTTTTAGTAGAGACGGGGTTTCACCATGTTAGCCAGGATGGTCTCGATCTCCTGACCGTGTGATCCGCCTGCCTCGGCCTCCCAGAGTGCTGGGATTACAGGCATGAGCCACCGCGCCCGGCCTTTAAATTTTTACTTTGGGCCGGGCACGGTGCCTCACGCCTGTAATCCTAACATTTCGAGAAGCTGAGGCATGTGGTGGATCACTTGATGTCACGAGTTCAGACCAGCCACTGCACTCCAGCCTGGGTGACAGAGTGAGACTCTGTCTCAAAAAAAAAAAAAAAAGAAAAGAAAAACTTTTACTTTTTACATGTTATTTTCATCAATTTAATAAATTTAAATAACAAATGTGTAAATTTGATATTAATAAAATTGAAGCATTTGGTAATCATGTTTTGGGTTTTGTGCTTCCTCTGCAGCTCTCTAGATGAGACCACCTATGAAAGACTAGCAGAGGAAACGCTGGACTCTTTAGCAGAGTTTTTTGAAGACCTTGCAGACAAGCCATACACGTTTGAGGACTATGATGTCTCCTTTGGGGTACCTCTTGACTTCTTTTAATTTTTCTGTTTCCCCCCCTAAGAATTTTAGTTCACTAAAATGAAGAATTTCCCTCCAGCAGAGCTAAGCATCAAGTAGCATGTAGTTGTAGGTAGGATTAAAAGACTAGGGTTCCAGGAGGTGAAGGTTGCAGTGAGCCAAAATCATGCCACTGCACTCCAGCCTGGGTGACAGAGCAAGACTCTGTCACAGATAGATAGATGGATGGATGGATAGATAGATAGATAGATAGATAGATAGATAGATAGATAGATAGATAGATAGATAAAGACTAGGCTTCAAGTTGCAGTCCAGCTCTACCAGGCTTGTTGTGACTCTGGGCAAGTCACTCAGCCTCTCTGAGCCTCATTTTCCAGCTTCAGTGGATACCCATGAAGGCAAATCAGAGAGGGGCCTGAGTGTGTATTTGTCCAGCAGGCAGATGGAGGGAACAACAAACTAGACCCGTAGTTCTTCAGCAGGGGTAAGATAACTGCCCAAAAGTTATTCAGATTACAAAGACTTGAGCCCTGCTCCTGTGAGACAGTGATGGGGTAGGTCGGGTGCATTCCTGGGAAGCATATTTTTGAAAAGCTCACCTGGGATTCTAATGTGTAACCCTAGGTCTTATTCCTAGAGATTTTGATTACTTGGTCTGGGGTGTGGCATGACCTGGGCAGGGCACTGGGATTTTTAAGCTCCACAGATGATTCCAATATGCAGCTAGTATGAGAACTTGTTTTTTTTTTTGTTTTTTTTTTTTTTGAAGGAGTCTCACTCTGTCACCCAGGCTGGAGTGCAGTGGCGCAATCTCGGCTCACTGCTCCGCTTCCTGGGTTCAAGCAGTTCTCCTGCCTCAGCCTCCCGAGTAGCTGGGATTATAGGCACCTGCCACCATGCCCAGCTAATTTTTGTATTTTAGTAAAGACGGGGTTTCACCATGTTGGTTAGGCTGGTCTCAATCTCCTGACCTCAAATGGTCCACCCCCCTCAGCCTTCCAAAGTTTTGGGATAACAGGCGTGAGCCACCAGGTCCGGCCTGGTGTGAGAACTTCTGAGTTGGATGAAACATTAGCCCCAGATCTTAGAAGCCAGGGAAGTGCTGGTCTTTATCGACTGGCCACCAGGTGGCAGATTTGGGCAAGGGTCTGCCTTTGGGTTTAGAATTACTGCTTAGGCCTTAGAGTAGTTCTTTTTTGCCAGTGGGAGAAAATCCCTCGAAGATGGTTTTCTGGGTTGGTTGGTTGGTTTGTCTGTTTGTTTGTTTTTTGAGACAGAGTCTCCCTCTGTTATTCAGCCTGGAGTGCAGTGGCATGATCTCACTGCATCCTCTGCCTCTCGGGTTCAAGCAGTTCTCCTGCCTCAACCTCCCAAGTAGCTGGAATTATAGGCACACGCCCCCACACCCAGCTACTTTTTGTATTTTTAGTAGAGACAGTGTTTCACCACATTGGCCAGGCTGGTTTTGAACTCCTGAACTCAAGTAATCCTCCCACCTCAGCCTCCCAAAGTGCTAGGATTACAGGTGTGAGCCACCACGCCTGGCTCCTCAAAGATGTTAATCCTCTTGATGGCAATTAACTAATACCAGGAAATGTCACAAAGCGTGCATTTTGGATTCAATCATGGAATTGTTGAGGACAATCAGCCATCAGACTAAAGCGATAGAAATGGTATTGGAAATTGCAGCGGGAGCACTGAATGGAGAAGGCACTCCACATAATGGAGGAGGCAGCCAAGTCTTAGAGAAGGTATCAAGCCTGACTATAAGGACTGTGAGGGAATTGAAAAAAAAAAAAAAAAAAAAAAAGGAGCAATGGAGCAGGGAAGGATTGAATGCCTTCCAAGTAGATTCAGTAATTGCTGTTGGCAGCAAAAAATGCAGTAGTGCCTGGGCAGGGGTTTAAAGTGCTTGCACAGGCAGCCCTAGAGGGCTGGGCTGCTTGGGAACTCTTACAAACTGACCTACCAACTTGAGCATCCACAGCCTGATTAGAGGTGGGGGAGTTAAGGGCCTCCTCTCCCCTAGCCTCTACTAGAGCCTGTAACTGCAGGGAAACCAAGTTGCAGGCTAAACTCTGCCCACACATGCAGACATTGATTAGCAAGCTACAAAAACAGTCATGAAACCTGTTTTTATAGGATTAGTGAAGCCCCAGTTTGACCAGAGTACTTTGCATGAATGTTTTGTTAGAAGCAAATGTGCCAGTATTCTAGCAGCTGCGTTTGGTTTACTTCTTCTTCTTTTTTTTTTTTTTTTTTTTTTGAGTTGAAGCCTAGCTCTGTCACCCAGGCTGGAGTGCAGTTGTGTGATCTCAGCTCACTGCAACCTCTGCCTCCCAGGTTCAAGCGATTCTCCCGCCTCAACCTCCTGAGTAGCTGGGATTACAGACATGTGCCACAATACAGGGCTAAGTTTTGTATTTTTAGTAGAAATGGGGTTTCACCATGTTGGCCAGGCTGGTCTCAAACTCCTGATCTCAAGTGATCCACCCGCCTCAGCCTCCTAAAGTGCTGGGTTAACAGGCATGAGCCACAGCACCTGGCAAAAGTCGTCTTTTGGTTTACTTCTATTGAACTGAAAAAGTCACAAATATATTTATATTTAATTAAATATATTTATATAAAAATATGGTGTTTAGTATTATTATTTTTAGAGACAGGGCCTCACTCTGTCACCCAGGCTGGAGTGCAGTGGCACAATCATAGCTCACTGCAGCCTCAAGCTTCTGGGCTCAAGTCATTGTTCCACCTCAGCCTCCCTAGTAGCTGGGACTACAGGCACATGCCACCATACTCAGCTAATTATTTTATTTTATTTATGGGTCTCGCTATGTTTCCCAAGCTGGTCTCAAACTCCTGGCCTCAAGCGATTCTCTCACCTCGGCCTCCCAAAGCACCAGGATTACAGGTGTGTGCCAGCACGCCCAGCCACAAATCTATAAATTTAGAAAGGAGGACTATTTCTAAAGAGGGTCCCACTGCCTGTAGGCAGGAAGCAGAGCCTCTGGCCATAATTGAAAAACAAGCACTTCCAAGAAGGGGCAAAGGGAACATGAATTTATGCTGAGAGGTGTAGCTAAGCATACATATTCAACAGATTATGGGAGGATCTATGAATATGCACGCATGCGGAGTAAGCTAACGTGTGCAGCATGTCTCCCATGTTCACCTTAGGCAGAAACTTAACACTAACATGTATTACAGGGCAACAAAATGAGACTGCATATCTACATAACCTAGCTATTTGGTAGGCTGAAGCAGGAGGATCACTTAAGACCGGGAGTTCGAGGCAGCTGTGAGCCATGATCTCACCACTGTTCTCCAGCCAGGGTGACAGGGCAAGACCCTGTCTTAGACCACTCTGTGGTCAGTGGTTATCAGGAAGCACTGCTATTCAGTTGTGCTGAAACCACTAAAAGGGAAGGGCAGAATTAGGTGATTGGTTGATACCAGTGGTGAAGTGAGTCTTTTTTTTTTTTTTTTCTTTTTGAGATGGAGTCTTGCTCTGTTGCCCAGGCTGGAGTGTAGTGGTGTGATCTCAGCTCATCACAACCTCTACCTCCTGGGTTCAAGCGATTCTCTTGCCTCAGCCTCCCGAGTAGCTGGGATTACAGGCGCCTGCCACCACGCCTGGCTAATTTTTTTATATTTTTAGTAGAGACGGGGTTTTGCCATGTTGTCAGGATAGTCTTGAACTCCTGACCTCAGGTAATCCAACTGCTTCGGCCTCCCAACGTGCTGGGATTACAGGCAGCTCCAAAGTGCTGGGATTATAGGCATGAGCCACCATGCATGGCCTGAAATAATTCTTTTGAAAGGGCTAGTTTCTGTTTAGCCCTTAGGGGAAAAAAAACTAATGGCAGTTAGGGAGGGAATAGAATGAGTCCTGTTTGAACTCCTTTCCCATCATGGCCAAAACTTAAAATTTTTTTTAGGTATCTCTGGGCTCCCCTTGGCCAAAAGATAGTTTGTTGAGTCAGTTGGGAGCTTAGAATTTTGTTTTTATTTCTCACATCATTGAATCAATTTGAACCAGGCGACAAAACCTTCTGTTCCCAGTAGTGGGTCAGAGAACCTTCCTGATTCCTGCCCTGAGAGTGTCTCTCTGAAGACAATATTAGGCTAGTAGGCTTTCCAGATTCTAACCCATTCTTTCAAAGGAAGAGATGCCTGTATTTTTCTAGCCAATTCATATACTTTGAGTATCACTCAAGGGCAAAATTATTTCTAACAAATCATTTACTAATTAGCAAATGCTTAAGTGTAGATTTAGAAAGCTAAAGATATACAGTGGCTGCCATCTATAGTTTGGACTTGTGATTAACTACATTGAAATTCTAACTCTGTACCCTAGAGTATGAATTCCTGATTAGAGTCCTTCAGGTGCTAACTAATTTATGTATTTCATGTTTGATAATATTATTACTTGAGCTTTGTGGGAGGGCAGTCTTTTCCTCCCCTGAGATATAGCTGGAAGTTACCTCCTTTGTGAAGCCTTTCTAGATACTCCAAGCAGACACGGTCCTTGCTTTCTCCCTTGCCCAGCACTCTGAGGTTGACTCTGTGGAGCACTGATCCCTCTGTGTTACAATTGTCTACTTACACGTCAGCTACCACCTATAATACACTGAGTTCCTCAACAGCAGGGACACTGTCCGTTCTTTGATCCCAGTGTCTGGAACAGTGCCAAGTACATAGTAGGGACTTAATAAATATTGATTCATATGTAAATGAGACTTTTCCAAAACATGCTTTCGTTGATGCCTCTCAGCATTTATACACCTTTTACCAACTCACTACTGGCCAAATAGACAAATGAAAGCAGTAATCCAGATACACCCAAGAGGATATCTGTTCTTTTTTCTCCCTGTGGAGTGGGAGACTTAAGTGGCTTCTTAACTGGTGTGTCATCTGATCAAGTGGTCCAGGTAACGGGTGGATGCCAATGTCTGGCCCAGGCATCACCCCTTACTGGCACTGGTCATTACAGAAGACACTCTACCAGAGCTGAAAGGACCTCTTGTCACTAGGCAGCTGTGGAGCCTGCTCTACTTGACCTAGTAAAATCTGCCTGGAGACTGTTAGAGTCACCCCACTACCTGAAGTTACCTCCAAGCTGACCTCTTTTTTTTCCCAGGTGGAGTCCTGGCATCTTAGATATTTTAATAAGGATTTGCTTGTTGACATGTTCTTTATTCACTAAGGTGTCAGCATATTACTGTCTTAGAACTGAGGATTCTTCATCTTTTTTGGATCAGGACCTCCCTCTAAGAATCTGATGACTGCTCTGGTCCCTCTCTCATTAAAAACTTCCATACTCACCTGTTAAAATAAAAAAACTTTAAACAAATTAACAGAGTTTTATTCAGCAAAGAATGATTCATAAATCGGGAAGGCTGCAACCAGAATAGGTTCAGAGAGACTCCACGGTGTGCCACGTGGTTGGAGAGGATTTAGGATTTATGCACAGAAAAAGGAAAGTGACATGCAGAAAATGAAAGTGAGGGCCTGGTGCTGGTGCGGTGCCTCACGCCTGTAATCCCAGCACTTTGGGAGGCTGAGGCAGGCGGATCATGAGGTCAGGAGATCGAGACCATCCTGGCTAACACGGTGAAACCCTGTCTCTACTAAAAATGCAAAAAATTAGCCGGGCGTGGTGGCGGGCACCTGTAGTCCCAGCTACTTGGGAGGCTGAGGCAGGAGGATGGTGTGAACCTGGGAGGTGGAGCTTGCAGTGAGCCAGGATCGCGCCACTGCACTCCAGCCTGGGTGACAGAGCGAGACTTCATCTTAAACAAAAAGAAAAGAAAAAGGAAAATGAAAGTGAGGTACAGAAACAGCCAGGTTGGTTACAGCTTGGTGTTTGCCTTAAACTTGGTTTGAACAGTTGGCCGCCTTTGATTAGCCAAAACTCGGTGATTGGTACAAGAGTAGATTGCAGTTCACTATGTAAAGAGAAGCCCTTAGATCCGAGCTTAAAATATGTAAGGAGGCAGTTTTAGCTACACTTAAGTTAACATACTCAGGAGTACCATTCCAGCTTCAAGCTGGAAGTGTCTGTAGCCCCCTGAGACCACTTAATCCCAAGTTAAAAACCCCTGCTCAGAGGCAGCATCTTTTTTTTTTTTTTTTTTTTTTTTTTGAGAGAGATCTCACTCTGTCATCCAGGCTGGAGTGCAGTGGCACGATCTCAGCTCACTGCAACCACCACCTCCTGGGCTCAAGGGATTCTCTTGCCTCAGCCTCCCAAGTAACTGGGATTACAGGCGCGTGCCACTACGTCCAGCTAATTTTTTTTTGTATTTTTAGTAGAGATGGGGTTTCACCATGTTGGCCTGGCTGGTCTTGAACTCTTGACCTCAAGTGATCCACTGGCCTCGGCCTCCCAAAGTGCTGGCATTAGAGGTGTGAGTCACTGTTCCCGGCCCAGTGAGGCGCCATCTCATTGGATATGGAGACAAAGGATCTGGCTTAGCATCCTGGATTTGTATTTTCTTTCCAAGAGTTATTAAGTGATATCTAACTTTTGCAAGCTGCAGGTTCCTCAGCTATGAAATGAGTGACATTAACCTCCTCTCTTCAGATTTATAAGAGGATCAATTAAAATGACATAGGTAAAAGTGCATCCTAGCAAGTTGGTATCTACTTTAGAAATGAAGGAGGTCATATGTATGTGAAGTCTCCAGACCCAACATGCCATCTTATATGTGTCTATTTCTACAAGTGAGCTGGTGACAACAGTAATTGCTATTTTTGCTTCTACTTGGGTAGGGCTGATCTTGACTAGGAGGGGTCAATAAGACTCACCAGCCGGGCGCGGTGGCTCACACCTGTAATCCCAGCACTTTGGGAGGCCGAGGCGAGTGGATCACGAGGTCAGGAGATCAAGACCATTCTGGCTAACACGGTGAAACCCCGTCTCTACTGAAAAAATACAAAAAAATTATCCGGGCGTGGTGGTGGGCGCCTGTAGTCCCAGCTACTCGGGAAGCTGAGGCAGGAGAATGGCGTGAACCCGGGAGGCAGAGCTTGCAGTGAACCAAGATCGAGCCACTGCACTCTAGCCTGGGTGACAGAGCGAGACTCCATCTCAAAAAAAAAGAAGACTCACCAGCTGTGGCCACTGTCTGTGCTGATTGGCTAGTGCCTGTGTCTCAGAAACTGCTACATATTTTGACTATTCCCCCTGCACTTAAGGGCATGCACACTCCCAAAATAGACTCAGATTGTCTAAGGAATAATAATGATGATGAAGAGAAAGCCCTCTTTATCTGGTCTATTTGTAGTCAGTTCCAAAAGCATTAAGAATTTCTGCTGAACTAATGCAGCTAGTTTCTTTCCTGTCACCACTTTCCTTCCAAAATAGTTTCAAGATCTGTGGGGGAAAAAATCTATTTACAGTGAACAGACTGGTGGGAGGAAGTTGAGCATTGGGGTTTTCTGCCCTGTGTAACCTTGCCCTAAGTTGGGCAGATGGTATCACACTACGTGGTCATCATCTGTTCATTCACTATTTGACCAGTTGGTCATTCATTCACAAATGTCCTTTTTCCAGGAGGGATGGAGGTGCTAGACCTGCAGATGCTAGCATGAAAAGACAAATCTCCTGCTGCTAAGGTGCTTAAAGTAGTGGAGGTCAGGGGACAAGCAAGCAGTCAGGCAGCTCTGAATGCAGAGGCAGGAAGCACCACGAGGCAATGGGACCCACAGAGGGGTAGCAGGGTAGAGGTGAGTGGGTCTCATGTGGGGAGGGAGGAAGTTGACTGCAGAGAAGGTGCCAGGGGGTGAAAATAGCTTGAGAGCTGTGGAGCTAGAAGGGCTCTCACATTTGCTTGTTAATATGCCCTTTGAAAAAGTGTGGCCTGATGCCTGGAGTCACTCAAAAGATGTCCATTTCCGATAGGAAAAAGTCAATTTTGGCTTCAGTGGTTGCATGTGCATCCCGATTTGCTGTGTGCTGAGGCATTGTGGTGATGGACGCAAGTGCGGAGACCTTGAGCACGCATCTGCCCCTAGTTCTTGCCCTGAGTCCTCGATGGAGGCAGGAGAGACATCATGGCAGACAGGCGCCGCTCATCAGTGATGAGACCAGACCTGGAACTCGCGTCTTATACTCAGTCCTCTGCCCTTTCTGCTGGATTGTGGCCCCCCAGTATAGGGTGCAACACACAACTGGAGCATTTAAGGGCCACAAAGAGGACAAATTACCAATGATTGTGTGTTGATTCTTTGAGCTCTTTTTTTTTTTTTTTAATTATACTTTAAGTGTTAGGGTACATGTGCACAATGTGCAGGTTAGTTACATATGTATACATGTGCCATGCTGGTGTGCTGCACCCATTAACTCGTCATTTAGCATTAGGTATATCTCCTAAAGCTATCCCTCCCCCCTCCCCCCTCCCCCCACCCCACAACAGTCCCCAGAGTGTGATGTTCCCCTTCCTGTGACCATGTGTTCTCATTGTTCAATTCCCACCTATGAGTGAGAATATGCGGTGTTTGATTTTTTGTTCTTGCGATTGTTTACTGAGAATGATGATTTCCAGTTTCATCCATGTCCCTACAAAGGACATGAACTCATCATTTTTATGGCTGCATAGTATTCCATGGTGTATATGTGCCACATTTTCTTAATCCAGTCTATCATTGTTGGATGAGCTCTTTATCTCATGGAAAAATAATTTATAAAACTCTATGAGAGGAGTGGGAAATAGAGAGAATTAACAGGTGCGGGGTTTCTTTTTGGGACAATGGAAATAGCTGGAATTAGATAGTGGTGATGTTTGCACACTTTGTGAAATACTAAAGACTCCTGAATTATACAGTTTTAAGAAACTTTTATTTATTTGTTTTTGAGACACGTTCTCTGTGTCACCCAGGCTGAAGTGTGGTGGCGTGATCACCGGTTATTGCAGCCTCAATCTCTGAGGCTCAAGCGATTCTCCCACCTCGGCCTACAAAGTAGATGTGACTATAGGTGCGCACCACCACACCCAGTGAATTTGTAATTTTTTGTAAAAACAAGGTTTTACCATGTTGCCCAGTCTGGTCTTGAGCTCCTGGGCCCAAGCGATCCTCCCGCCTTGGGCTCCCGAAGTGCCAGGATACAAACATGAGTCACCACACGCAGCCTCAGTTTTAAGAAACTTTTAAATAAATGAAATATAGTCATACCAAAACAGTAAAAATGGGTTTCAGGAAAAAAATGTTTTTTTAAACAAACTTATGTATCGTATAATCCCAGCCCTTTTAAAAAAATGCTTTCAAAAACTGGCAGTCAACTCATAAAAGGACAAATACTTATGATTCCACTGATGAAGTAGTCAAAAGTAGTCAAAAATCACAGAAACACCACCATAAATGTATAATTTTTATTTTCAATTAAAAAAAGATGAGTCAAAATCATAGAAATAGAAAGTAGACAGGTGGTTACTAAGGGCTATGGGATGGGGAAATTAGTGTCTAATGGGCATAGAGTTTCAGTGTTACAAGGTGAAAAGTTCTAGAGTTATGCTGCCCAGCAGTGTGAATATACTTTATTGTTCTGTACACTTAACATGGTTAATATGGTCAATTTAGCGTTATGTGCTTTTTACTATAGTAAAATTAAAAAAAAAAAATGGGGCCAAGTGCAGTAGCTCACACCTGTAACATAATCCCAGCACTTTGGGAGGCCGAGGTAGGAGGATCACTTGAGGCCAGAAGTTTGAAACCAGCCTGGTCAATATAGCGAGACCTCATCTCTACAAAAGAAAAATGTTAAAATTAGACAGGTGTGGTGTCTGTAGTCCCAGCTCTCCGGAGGCAGGGACTGAGTCAGAGGATCACTTGAGCATAGGGGTTTGAGGCTGCAGTGAGCCATGATCCTGCCACTGCTGCAGCCTGAGCAACAGAGCAAGACCCTGTTGTAAAAACAGACGAACAAAAACTGGCAGCTGATACCTGAGAGTGAATATCTTTTATCGCTGGTTAATGGGATTGAGAGAATGCTTCATGTTATAGAAAGAACAGTGTCTTTGGACCCACAGAGACCTGGATTTAAGATTAGCTCTGCCAATTACTGAGTACTCTTTACTATGAACCTCTGTTTTCCTCATCTGTGAAACTGGAATAATGAATCCTACCGCGAACAATTGTAGTCAAGTTGGAAACAATTTACACAAAGTGCCAAACACCAAGTCTGGCACAGTAGGAACCGAGTAAATAGTGGTTAATATTTTTATCAGTGTCTGCATTGCTGACGTCTCCATCATTTCTATACATTTGTTTTTGAATCAGAAAAAGATGTTATTTAAAAAAAATAACCCAGTAGTGCCCTTTGTCCCATTCCTATCAGTTATATTATTATTGTTACTACCCTCTGGAATTTCAATAGCTCTTTGTTTTTTGGGTTTTTTGTTTTGTTTTGCTTTGCTTTTGAGACAGGATCTCTGTCGCCCAGTCTGGTGTATAGTGGTGTGATCTCAGTTCACTGCAGCCTCAACCTCCTGGGCTCAGGCGATCCTCCCACTTCAGCCTCCCAAGTAGCTGGGACCACAGGCGCATGCCACCACACTTGGCTAATTTTTGCATTTTTAGTAGAGACAGGGTTTTGCCATATTGCCTGGGCCGGTCTGGAACTTCTGGGCTCAAGCCATCTGCCTGCCTCGGCCTCCCAAAGTGCTGGAATTTCAGGCATGAGCCATGCCTGGCCTAAATAGCTGTCTGTGTTTGCAAAAGTGTGTTATAAGAATCATTCAGAGCCTCTCGATTGGATGGAGGCTCTAGAATGCACAGAAAAAGGCTGCCACCGTGTATCTCTGCAAGTCATGCACAGGATGGGGAACAGCAGGCTTCCCCCTGCTTACCAGTTCCAATACAGAGAACTAGCCCTGTAGCTGTTTCTTTCATATCTCACCCATTCTAAAGAGACCACAGGCCTTAGAAGTAAAGGACTCTTTTGTTGAAAGAGTGTTTTCAAATTTAAATGAGCATTTATTGGTCAAAGATGGACCAGCTAGTCTTTTGAAGAATTCAAGGCTCTTTAGAGAAAAATAAAGCCTTGGAGGAGTATCTGAGAAGCTTGTTAGATGCGTGGGAAGTCTGGAAATAAAAAACTTCATCTGGAGTTTCTGCCTTCTACCAACAGAGCTGAAGCTAATGCTCTTCTAAGACAAGCAAAGCAGATGGTTTGCATACTTCCTTACCTTCCTTTTACTTCCTCTGTAATAGACTTGTCATGTCTGATGTTTGGGCTGACGTGGTACTCTAATAGAGTTAGAGTCTGCATTTTTTTTATGTCCTCTAGTATGTTCTGGTTGATGGTTGAGGGCAACAAACCAGCAGTCCCAGATGCCAGCACCAAGACCTGAGACAGGTCACTTAACTCTCCGAGCTTCACCACCATTCTCACCTTGCAGACCTCACAGGGAACAGGGAAAGCTCTATGAGATACAACATCATTATGATTAATCCTATTCTGATTCTGAAAGCAAAGCTCTTCCTACACAAACTCCTATTTCTAAATACTAAAAGACATTTCTTTATGGTGTATTTTGTGTACTTGTAGAAATGGAAAGTGTTGAGATAAAACATGAAGCAATAATGACAAAGTGCTAACTTTTTCTTGTTTTAATTTCTTTATGCTTTTTTCCACCTAATCCCCTAGAGTGGTGTCTTAACTGTTAAACTGGGTGGAGATCTAGGAACCTACGTGATCAACAAGCAGACGCCAAACAAGCAAATCTGGCTATCTTCTCCATCCAGGTATGTAGGTATGTTCAGAAGTCAACATATGTAATTCTTAAAGACTTCCGAAATGTGACATTGTGGACCATCTAAGAAATGTCGGCTGAGCACAGTGGCTGACACCTGTAATCCCAACACTTTGAGAGGCTGAGGTAGGAGGATCACTTGAGGACAGGAGTTCAGAACCAACCTGGGCAACATAGTGAGTCCCTGTCTCTGTAAAGAAAATAAAAATAAAGTCACAGCTGGGTGCAGGCTCACACCTGTAATCCCAGCACTTTAGGAGGCCAAGGCCTGTGGATCACTTGAGCTCAGGAGTTTGAGACCAGCCTGGGCAATGTCACAAAGCCCCACCTCTACTAAAAATATAAAAATTAGCCAGGTGTGGTGGCACACGCCTATAGTCCCAACTACTTGGAAGGCTGAGGTTGAGCCTCAGCCTGAGCCCAGGAGGTGGAGGTTGCAGTGAGCCAAGATCACGCCACTGCACTCCAGCCTGGGCAACAGGGCCAGACCCTGTCCCAAAAAAAAAAAAAAAAAAAAAAAAAGTCATCGTCTTATGTTAGCATCCTTGTAAGTGAGCCTTTCCTGATATTTTGCAGCCTGTCTCATTCTCAGTAGAAAAGTTTACTCTAGTTACTTAACTTCTCCCTGCTGACAATTTGGATACTGTAAGCAGGCATCAGGATATTAAGATCTGAAGTGAGTAGCTTATAACTTTTCCAAATCCAGCCTAGACAGTTTTCCTCTATTAAATTATTGCCCTGACTTTAAAAAAAGCTACTTTTGACCTTGTAGCGTTTGAACAAGTTGCACTTTGTCTTCAAAGCAAGTTAAAGTTTGACCTCTACTTGTTTTGAGCCTCTCAGGTAAAGGGTTATTTGAATTCCCTTTGCAGGTTGGGGTTGTGTACCCTGTGGAGGTGGTAGAGTGTTATATATTGCTGCTCCAGGGCATTTAATCCCTCCTGCCTTTTCCATTGATGTGCTTTCAATCTAGAGGAATAAAAGATTGTGTTGGAGACACAATGTGGCCTGCATAGCATCTGAAAGCCTGAGAACCTGCAGGGAGAGACATCCCTCATCCCTCAGCAGCCTGGCTGCTGTTGAAGTGGTTGTAAGAAAGTAAAAGAGAAATGCCCACAAAACGTTCTCAGATCCAGTCATTCATTAGCACTTCCAAAGAGAGCATGTTGACTGTGAATTGGGAAAGGGCCAGATAAAACTAGCATAGAATTCTTTGAAAGACTAACGGTATTTGCATTTTTTAAAAATTATAACCTTACTCTACCCCCTAACATTGACATCATTTTTAGGCAATTAATATTTTACCATTTATTATTCTGTGATCTCTAATGCTTTGTTCAGAATAAATAGTGTTATGTTTCCTTTCCCCACACTCTCATCCAGGAAGTGTGCTAGAGTTCAACAAAAACAGCACTAGAAATCACTGTCATTCCAGGAAGGCCCTAATTCACAGATTGTATTGGTTTTTAGACCCAGTTAGTGTGCTGGAGGTTGGAGGATTTTAACCTCTGTGGGCCAACTAGCCTCTGTGGCCTCAGTCATTCTTCCTGACCCTGGCTGTGCTTGAGCCTGTGTGTTCTTATCCTTCATCTCCGGGGGAACGAAGTGGATCAGCTCGGTCCAGCGATCACTTTTGGGGATCAGTGGCTTTGTAGATATCGGGCAGGCACTTACCCCAAAAGAACTTTCCCCATATCTGAAGACTGAAAACGTCCGTATCGTATTTGGACACACTGCCCAGCAATACGCTCTTACCCTAGCTGTGTTCAGAAGCATGGGGATTTGGAAAGATCTGCTGAGCATGCCGTTTACTGTCACAGATACTATCTTCCTCAAAAAAAAAAAAAAAAAAAAATATATATATATATATATTGGGGTGGGGGGCAGGTTGAGACTGGGTGAGACTGAAGAGGTGCCTTGGCCGGAGCAGGCCACACCCAGAGACCACAGGCTCCCCGGTCCACCTCAGACCCCTCCCCTTCCTGCGCCCAGTTTCCGGCAGATCCAGAGTGGCCACCGCCGGATGGGAGTCGGGGGAAGGGAGGCAGAGAAGCGGGCCCTGAGGACAAGCTCTCAGTGCTTCTGTGGGAAGTGGCGGCAAGACGTCAGCTCCCAGCGGGGGATGGAGGCCGAGTCAGTCTGCTGGTCACTGGAGGCCAGGATGCTGCCTAACACAGCCGTCCCGCTCCGGGCCTCACCACCAGGGCGGCTCTCCCCACTCCCGGCCTGCTGTCCACACAGACTGCGGGGTTCCGGGGGAGCAGGACCCAGGCCGTTCTGCGCCTGTCTTCTTGGAAGGAGCAGGCCGGAGCGCGGGAGCGCCGTGTAGCTGTGCCTGCGAAGGCACCGGATTCCGCGGGAAGATCCCATAGTTTCGGGCCGTCGTCATTGTTTTTATACCTGTGGCAAATGGCATGACCAGACACACGGTTATGTCTGGAGAAACCCCTGTAGAGGAGCAGGAGGTTGTGGACATGCTGTGGCCCGGACAGTGGCTGCCGAGCAGTTGGAGCCTGCACCCGCCCAACTTGGCTAAAGAAGTCCCCATACTCTCTGTGGAAAAGATTTCCAGAAGCTGTTGTGTCAATAACAAAGCCTCAAAACAACAACAACAACAAAAACATGAAATTATCAACAATAAAGATCATCCTTGAGTCTGCTTTGAAAAGTAGCGTGAAATTCTGCAGAGGCATTCAATTGGCAAGATACCACCCTCATAGCCAGATCTGCAGGTCTCAGCCATCATGCCAGGGAAAATGCTCCATTCACCACTCCTCAGCTTCTGCTTCTGGTTTCAGAGGTCTCTGTATTGGAGGGGCTTTAAAGCAAGAAGGGTCTTTACCCACTTACTCTTATTCACAGATGTGAATATGCAGGTCCAGTGGGGAAAGTGACATGTCCTAAGTCAGAATAGAGTCAAGAAGAAAACAGGACCAAAAATGACTTAGCCTCTAGTGTATAATGGGCATTGATGAGCTACTGGAAATACAGAGATGAAGAAAACACAGTCCCATCTTCAAGGAGCTCAATCTAGCAAGGGAGACAGACTCTTTGTAGGTGGGACCGGGCTTCCCTGCAGCAGAAGGAAGCTTGAAATTGGTAGCGAGCCTCAGAAGGGACAGAGGCAGGCCACCACGCTACCCTGAGAGGATCGCATGTGGACACAGGGCTATGACCTGGCCCTGCTTTGACCCACTAGCTGTGCTGTAGGGCCAGGTGGGGCCTGGAGTGGCCTGTGCTAAGGGGCTACTATGAGCTCTTTCCACTCCCCCAAGGCATTGCATAAATAATGTCACTTTCTGTTTGCACAGCAAAATCAGGGACACAATTTGCTAGAACATGGGGTGCCTCCCCTCCCCCCAGCCCAACAGAAGGTCTATAATGACTGATGGGCCCTTGTTTTTGTTTGAGACGGAACACCCCACAGGGTTCCGAGTGGTCATTTGTGGCCCATAGGCCACTGGCAAGTGGAGGCAGAGCTGCAGAGCCCTCAGGAGCCACAGAGGGCCTGCTGGCTGCCACGCATGCCAGCTTAGCTGCTGCTGGCCCTCCTGTGGGCGTCAGTGCTAGTGATGTGCAGAATCCTAGGACTAGTGCCGAGGAACCTATAAATACCCTGGGTGACCCAGGCGTGCACTGCTGTGGTGGCCTTCACAGTCAGAAGATAACAAGCTGAGAAGGGGAGAATCGGCCCAGGGTGAGATCCACAGAAAGGCCAGGGCCAAGATGCGGCCAGCACCTCAGGCTGGTGGTGGTCTTACGTCGACCATGCCAGAGGCCAGTCCTTGATTGCTCCAAACCCTCTGTTCGAGGGTTCCAAATGAAATGAGCAGGTCCTCGTGTCAGGACCTAGGTTAGTTTCTGAAAAACCATGAAAAGCAGGCCTCCTGAACTTCCCCGAGTGACTGATGCAAAGCGCGTCCTGCATGCTTCACAGCACCATGGAGAGGATCTTCAGGGGCAAACTGCAGACTATCTGAATGACGGCACTGACCATCAGCAAACCGCAGAGCTGCCTGACCAAGAAAGTGCGAGACAGAAGCAATGCTTGCAGGCGAAGAAGAAGGGGCCAGACACAGTGGCTCACGCCTGTAATCCCAGCACTTTGGGAGGCCAAGGCAGGTGGATCACTTGAGGTCAGGAGTTTGAGACCAGCCTGGGCAACATGGTGAAACCCTGTCTCTACTAAAAATACAAAAAATTCGCCAGGCGTGGTGGCGGGCACCTGTAATCCCAGCTACTCGGGAGACTGAGACAGGAGAATTGCTTGAACCCAGGAGGCGAAGGTTGTAACGAACTGAAATCGTGCCACAGCACTCCATCCTGGGTGACAGAGTGAGACTGTCTCAAAAAAAGGAGGAGAAGAAGGAAAGGCCAAGGCAGGAATGAAACAGGCCATGAATGTTGGAGTGAAGCAACTGGCCTCCCCGTGCTAAGCGGCTACTGTGAGTTCTTTCCACTCCCCCAAGACATTGCATAAATAATGTCACTTTCTGACACTCACCCCGCTGAATGTCCTGCCTCTGCTCAAGGGTGGTATGATGGGGACTTGGCAGTGGAGGGGAACAGGGAAACCAGACATGGTGGTCTCCCAGCTTTCCGGCTACAAGTCCCTCTGAAGAAATCCAAAGGAGTAAAGAGCTTGGAGAGTAGGCCTCTGCAGGGTGCAAGGGCACAGCTGGAGACGGAGCTCCCGAGGCTGCAGCTGATGCTGCCCGCTCTGCCTGAACTGCACCAAAAATGTGATGAGGCCATAGCGGGAGTCCACGGAGGAGGACGCCTACTGCCCGACCTCTAGCAGAGACTAAGCAAGGTGCGTGAAAACTTGAACCACATGTGTCACACCCATGACCACTACAAGAAGATGGCCCAAAACCTGGCCCAGGAATTGAAGAAAGACACTTCCAATTTGCTGTGAGAAAATGGCCCAGGGGGCAAGCACGGTAGCTCACACCTGTAATCCTAGCACTTTGGGAAGCTGAAGCAGGCAGATGGCTTGAGCTCAGGAGTTCCAGACCAGCCTGGGCAACATGGTGAAACCCCGTCTCTACCAAAAATACAAAAATTAGCCGGGTGTGGTGGTGCATGCCTGTGGTCCCAGCTACTCAGGAGGCTGAGGTGGAAGGATTGCCTGAGTCTGTGGGGTAGAGGTTGCAGTGAGCTGAGATCACACCACTGCACTCCAGCCTAGGTGACACAGTGAGACCCCATCTCAAAAAAAAAAAAAAAGAAAGAAAGAAAACGGCCCAGGAAGGCTGGAGGGCCACCGTGTCCATTGAGAGAGTGCTCCAGGCACTCCAAAAAGAAAATGACTACAATGGGAAGAAACCAGCCGACTATGAGACCAAGTTCCAACCTTTTACAAGTGGCCTGTGGCTCCTGGCGCCCCGCCCACAGCTGACAGGGGCTCAGAAGTGCTAGGGGGACCATGGGCCACCAGGGCCACCAGGAGGGAGGCAGGTAACGATGCGAGGGCTTGGATGCAGAACACCAGCTGGTTTGATTCTGTTTTCCCTGTGCCTGGGTCCTGAATGCCCAGAGGCTCAGGGGAACACCAGCCAGTGCTGCTCCCTTTAAAGCACTTTTGATTGATCTCTTGTTAATTTAGCAACTGTTATTGGTTGATGCTGCAGTTGCTCTTATTGAAGTTTGATTGATAGCATTAGGATGGTAAGGCACTATTTTTCAAATAAAGGTTGTTTAATATAAAAAAATTTTTGTTTTTTTTCCTCTCAGCCTTTCACATTGGTTCAAAATATCTTTCATCTGGCTGCATTTCTGATTTTTGTTTTGTTTTGTTTTTTCTTAATTTTATTTATTTTTAATTAAAAATAATTTTTTTTGTCAACATGGGGTCTCACTTTGTTGCCTAGGTTGGTCTGAAACTCGTGGCTTCAAGCAATCCTCCCACATCAGTCTCCCAAAGTGCTGGGGTTATGGGTGTGAGCCACTGCAGTGGCCTGTTTTTTTTTTTTTTTTTTTTTTTTTTAATTTGACAACTTTTCAGGTCCTGTGAAATCAGAAGTTTTACCTCCCACCTTGCGCACCCTGAGGAGGTTGCAGAATAAAGGAGAATTCTAGGGACATGTGGGCATCAGTGCCTGTGCTCAGAGCACCTCAGGCAGTGTGGAGGGGTCTAGAGGTTACTCAGGCTCTGCCTGGCAACCCGATAGCAGTATCAGAGTATAGGGCCAAGGGGACGGTCCTTGGGCTTGGTGTGGTTTATTAGTCCTTTTCCTGTGACCCTGATGGTTTGGTTCACTCATTTTTATCTCCATACTGGGAACAGGTTCAAGCCCCAGCATTTGGTTGATAATGCAGGAATCCTTGATACTTGTATTGCCCAAGCTTCTCTTCCTGGTGACCTCATCCTAGCCTCAGTCTTTGGAAAAGCCCTCCTTGAGTGCTCAGGCAGACTCAGGTGCCCTTTCTTCTGGGCTCCCGTGCACTCTGTTCTTACCTCCATCAGGGTGCCACATGCACTAGTGTTATCTGCTGCCGTGGCCAATCATCCATGAGGCCATGAGGAAGTGGAATGTACATCTGGTATAAGAAGACATGGCAGAAGCCAGCCTCCAATCTGTCCACACGAATACGGCATTCCCACAGCAACGTGCATGTGCCGTTATTCACTAGATGAGCTTGAGGTGGATGAACTAGCCCACCAGGCTCTCAATGTCATGAATTTAACATTGAATTAAGAAAAATATGTTTTAAAAATAATAGTTTAGGTGATTGCTGGGGTGCTAGGAGAGGAAGGAATGGGGAATAACTGTTTAATGGGTATAGTTGGCCTTGTGTATCTGTGGGTTCCACATCTGATTCAACCAACCGTGGATCAAAATATTTGAAAATAAAAAACAAAACAAAAATGATACAAATAAAAACCAATATAATAACTATTAACAGCATTTACATTGTACTAGGCATTATAAGTAATCTAGAGATGACTTAAAGCATACAGAAAGATGTGCCTAGGTTAGATGCATGTATCGTACCATTTCATATCAGGGACTTGAGTACCCACGGATTTTCGTATCTGCAGATCCTGGAACCCCTTCCCTATGGATACCAAGGAACAACAGCACTGGGTCTCCTTTTGGGGTGATGCAGATGTTTTGAAGCTAGACAGAGGTAGTGGTTGCACAACATTGTAAATGTACTAAATGCCACCAAATTATTCATTTTTAAATGGTTAATGTGTTATGTGACTTTCACCTTAACAACTAATAATATTATAGGTAAGGCACAAGTTACATCTGTAGCACAAAAATGGCCCTAATTTTTAAAACACTGCTCCAGCATAGCAGGTATCACATGTGAGGCAGCAAAAGCTGGAGATCAAAGTGTGATACCTGGAGACTTATCAGTAAGGGTCAAATGTTTTTTCAGGTTTTGAGAATCATTCTTGGAATTGTTCCAGAAGATATATCGTATAACTCTTCTTAGATGCTAAGATAAGAAGGCAGATATACACTGTAGCTCATTTTGTGTTATTTTCTAGAGCTTTACTCCAGTCAATTTCTTGGGGGCGGCATTTGTGGAATCAGTGGTTCATCTGAAGGGCTGTGCTCTGGAATTACTATGCATTTGTTTTGTCTTCCAGTGGACCTAAGCGTTATGACTGGACTGGGAAAAACTGGGTGTACTCCCACGACGGCGTGTCCCTCCATGAGCTGCTGGCCGCAGAGCTCACTAAAGCCTTAAAAACCAAACTGGACTTGTCTTCCTTGGCCTATTCCGGAAAAGATGCTTGATGCCCAGCCCCGTTTTAAGGACATTAAAAGCTATCAGGCCAAGACCCCAGCTTCATTATGCAGCTGAGGTCTGTTTTTTGTTGTTGTTGTTGTTTATTTTTTTTATTCCTGCTTTTGAGGACAGTTGGGCTATGTGTCACAGCTCTGTAGAAAGAATGTGTTGCCTCCTACCTTGCCCCCAAGTTCTGATTTTTAATTTCTATGGAAGATTTTTTGGATTGTCGGATTTCCTCCCTCACATGATATCCCTTATCTTTTATAATGTCTTATGCCTATACCTGAATATAACAACCTTTAAAAAAGCAAAATAATAAGAAGGAAAAATTCCAGGAGGAAAAATGAATTGTCTTCACTCTTCATTCTTTGAAGGATTTACTGCAAGAAGTACATGAAGAGCAGCTGGTCAACCTGCTCACTGTTCTGTCTCCAAATGAGACACATTAAAGGGTAGCCTACAGATGTTTTTCAGGCTTCTTTCAAAGTGTAAGCACTTCTGAGCTCTTTAGCATTGAAGTGTCGAAAGCAACTCACACGGGAAGACCATTTCTTATTTGTGCTCTGTGACTGCCAAGGTGTGGCCTGCACTGGGTTGTCCAGGGAGACCTAGTGCTGTTTCTCCCACATATTCACATATGTGTCTGTGTGTATATATATTTTTTCAATTTAAAGGTTAGTATGGAATCAGCTGCTACAAGAATGCAAAAAATCTTCCAAAGACAAGAAAAGAGGAAAAAAAGCCGTTTTCATGAGCTGAGTGATGTAGCGTAACAAACAAAATCATGGAGCTGAGGAGGTGCCTTGTAAACATGAAGGGGCAGATAAAGGAAGGAGATACTCATGTTGATAAAGAGAGCCCTGGTCCTAGACATAGTTCAGCCACAAAGTAGTTGTCCCTTTGTGGACAAGTTTCCCAAATTCCCTGGACCTCTGCTTCCCCATCTGTTAAATGAGAGAATAGAGTATGGTTGATTCCCAGCATTCAGTGGTCCTGTCAAGCAGCCTAACAGACTAGTTCTAATTCCCATTGGGTAGATGAGGGGATGACAAAGAACCGTTTTTAAGCTATATAGGAAACATTGTTATTGGTGTTGCCCTATCGTGATTTCAGTTGAATTCATGTGAAAATAATAGCCATCCTTGGCCTGGCGCGATGGCTCACACCTGTAATCCCAGCACTTTTGGAGGCCAAGGTGGGTGGATCACCTGAGGTCAGGAGTTCAAGACCAGCCTGGCCAACATGATGAAACCCCATCTCTACTAAAAATACAAAAAATTAGCCGGGCATGATGGCAGGTGCCTGTAATCCCAACTACCCGGGAGGCTGAGGCGGAAGAATCGCTTGAACCCAGAGGTGGAGGTTGCAGTGAGCCGAGATCTTGCCATTGCACTGTAGCCTGGGTGACTGAGCGAAACTCTGTCTCAAAATAATAATAACAATAAAATAATAATAGCCATCCTTTATTGTACCCTTACTGGGTTAATCGTATTATACCACATTACCTCATTTTAATTTTTACTGACCTGCACTTTATACAAAGCAACAAGCCTCCAGGACATTAAAATTCATGCAAAGTTATGCTCATGTTATATTATTTTCTTACTTAAAGAAGGATTTATTAGTGGCTGGGCATGGTGGCGTGCACCTGTAATCCCAGGTACTCAGGAGGCTGAGACGGGAGAATTGCTTGACCCTGGGCGGAGGAGGTTACAGTGAGTCGAGATTGTACCTGAGCGACAGAGCGAGACTCCGTCTCAAAAAAAAAAAAAAAAGGAGGGTTTATTAATGAGAAGTTTGTATTAATATGTAGCAAAGGCTTTTCCAATGGGTGAATAAAAACACATTCCATTAAGTCAAACTGGGAGCAGTGGCATATACCTATAGTCCCAGCTGCACAGGAGGCTGAGACAGGAGGATTGCTTGAAGCCAGGAATTGGAGATCAGCCTGGGCAACATAGCAAGATCCTATCTCTTAAAAAAAGAAAAAAAAAACCTATTAATAATAAAACAGTATAAACAAAAGCTAAATAAGTAAAATATTTTTTCTGAAATAAAATTATTTTTTGAGTCTGATGGAAATGTTTAAGTGCAGTAGGCCAGTGCCAGTGAGAAAATAAATAACATCATACATGTTTGTATGTGTTTGCATCTTGCTTCTACTGAAAGTTTCAGTGCACCCCACTTACTTAGAACTCGGTGACATGATGTACTCCTTTATCTGGGACACAGCACAGAAGAGGTATGCAGTGGGGCTGCTGTGACATGAAAGTGGAAGTTAAGGAATCTGGGCTCTTATGGGGTCCTTGTGGGCCAGCCCTTCAGGCCTATTTTACTTTCATTTTACATATAGCTCTAATTGGTTTGATTATCTCGTTCCCAAGGCAGTGGGAGATCCCCATTTAAGGAAAGAAAAGGGGCCTGGCACAGTGGCTCATGCCTGTAATCCCAGCACTTTGGGAGGCTGAGGCGGGTGGATCACCTGAGGTCAGGAGTTCAAGACCAGCCTGGCCAACATGGCAAAATCCCGTCTCTACTAAAAATATTAAAAAATTAGCTGGACGTGGTGGTTCGTGCCTATAATTTCAGCTACTCAGGAGGCTGAGGCAGGAGAATCGCTGTAACCTGGGGGGTGGAGGTTGCAGTGAGACGAGATCATGCCACTTCACTCCAGCCTGGCCAACAGAGCCAAACTCCGTCTCAAATAAATAAATAAATAAATAAATAAATAAATAAAGGGACTTCAAACACATGAACAGCAGCCAGGGGAAGAATCAAAATCATATTCTGACAAGCAAACTGGAAAAGTACCACTGTGTGGACCAACAGCCTCCCCACCGCAGACCCTGGGAGCATCGCCTCATTTATGGTGTGGTCCAGTCATCCATGTGAAGGATGAGTTTACAGGAAAAGGTTATTAAATATTCACTGTAACATACTGGAGGAGGTGAGGAATTGCATAATACAAACATAGAAAACTTTTTTTTCCCCTTTCTATTTTTTGAGACAGGATCTCACTTTGTCACTCAGGCTGGAGGACAGTGGTACAATCAAAGCTCATGGCAGCCTCGACCTCCCTGGGCTTGGGCAATCCTCTCACAGGTGTGCACCTCCATAGCTGGCTAATTTGTGTATTTTTTGTAGAGATGGGGTTTCGCCATGTTGCCCAGGCTGGTCTCTAACACTTGGGCTCAAGTGATCCACCTGCCTCGTCCTCCCAAGATGCTGGGATTACAGGTGTGTGCCACAGGTGTTCATCAGAAAGCTTTTTCTATTATTTTTACCTTCTTGAGTGGGTAGACCCTCAGCCACATAGAAAATAAAATGTTCTGGCATGACTTATTTAGCTCTCCGGAATTACAAAGAAGCAATGAGGTGTGTAAAAGAGAACCTGGGTTTTTGAATCACAAATTTAGAATTTAATCGAAACTCTGCCTCTTACTTGTTTGTAGACACTGACAGTGGCCTCATGTTTTTTTTTTTTTAATCTATAAAATGGAGATATCTAACATGTTGAGCCTGGGCCCACAGGCAAAGCACAATCCTGATGTGAGAAGTACTCAGTTCATGACAACTATTGTTCTCACATGCATAGCATAATTTCATATTCACATTGGAGGACTTCCCCCAAAATATGGATGACGTTCCCTACTCAACCTTGAACTTAATCAAAATACTCAGTTTACTTAACTTTGTATTAGATTCTGATTCCCTGGAACCATTTATCGTGTGCCTTACCATGTTTATATTTTACTTGATCTTTTGTATACCTTCTAAAACTATTTTAGCCAATTTAAAATTTGACAGTTTGCGTTAAATTATAGGTTTACAGTATGCTTTATCCAGCTATACCTGCCCCAAATTCTGACAGATGCTTTTGCCACCTCTAAAGGAAGACCCATGTTCATAATGATGGAGTTTGTGTGGACTAACCATGCAAGGTTGCCAAGGAAAAATCGCTTTACACTTCCAAGGTACACACTAAGATGAAAGTAATTTTAGTCCGTGTCCAGTCGGATTCTTGGCACGTAGTCATCTTCTGCTAGAACAAACTAAAACAGCTACATGCCAGCAAGGGAGAAAGGGGAAGGAGAGGCAAAGTTTTGAAATTTCATGTAAATTTGTGCTGTTCAAAACGACGAGTTCATGACTTTGTGTATAGAGTAAGAAATGCCTTTTCTTTTTTGAGACAGAGTCTTGCTCTGTCACCCAGGCTGGAGTGCAGTGGCACGATCTGGGCTCACTGCAACCTCCGCCTCCTGGGTTCAAGCAATTCTCTGCCTCAGCCTCCCGAGTAGCTGGGATTACAGGTGCCCGCCACCACACCCGGCTAATTTTTGTATTTTTAGTAGAGACGGGGTTTCACCATCATGGCCAGGCTGGTCTTGAACTCCTGACCTAGTAATCCACCTGCCTCGGCCTCCCAAAGTGCTGGAATTACAGGCATGAGCCACTGCACCCAGCCAGAAATGCCTTCTAATCTTTGGTTTATCTTAATTAGCCAGGACACTTGGAGTGCATCCCGAAGTACCTGATCAGTGGCCCCTTTGGAATGTGTAAAACTCAGCTCACTTATATCCCTGCATCCGCTACAGAGACAGAATCCAAGCTCATATGTTCCATCTTCTCTGGCTGTATCGTTTAAGGAATGGAAGGCACCAGAACAGATTTATTGAAATGTTTATTAGCTGAAGTTTAGACAGTTGAGGAAAACATCGGCACCCAGCAGTAAAATTGGCTCTCAAAGATTTTCTTCTCCTGTGGAAAGTCAGACCTCTGAGGCCCCATCCAGGTAGAAGTACTAGTGCAAGAAGGGCCTCTGCTGTCCACTTGTGTTTCTGTGATCTGTGGGAACACTGTTAACGCCACATCTTGACCTCAAATTGTTTAGCTCCTGGCCAGACACGGTGGCTCACACCTGTAATCCCAGCACTTTGAGAGGCTGAGGCAGGTGGATCACCTGAGGTTAGGAGTTCGAGGCCAGCCTGGTCAACATGGTATAACCCCGCCTCTACTAAAAATACAAAAATTAGCTGGACGTAGTGGCGCACGCCTGTTATCCCAGCTACTCGGGAGGCTGAGGAAGGAGAATTGCTTGAACCTGGGTGGTGGAGGTTGCAGTGAGCCGAGATTACACCACTGCACTCCAGCCTGGGCGACAAGAGGGAAACTCCATTAAAAAAAATGTAATTCCCGTGTCTGCCATCTTAAGTGTAAAGGTGGCTAAATTATATAGAAAAATAAGACAATATCATTTCCCAATTACATTCCTTTCCTACCGCACTCTATGATGCTAGCTGAGATTTTTCCAAAAGAAAATGGCTTAAATAAAACCCTAAGAGAAAGAAAAACTTTAAATCCCTCCAAAGCTCAAAAGTAATAGAAACAGATGAGTTTGGAGTCAGGATTTCTGTGTAAGATTGCCTAGGCTGTGTACTGCACATCTCCAGGTGCCACTGTTCACAGAGATTATAACTACAATGTGAAGTGAATGGTGCCACTGACAGTTATGCAAACCGTCCAGAGCATAGCCACCTGATCCTGCTGGGATTCCTCTTGCCAGTCCATCAGCAGTTTCCCTTGAAAGTTTCACCAAACATCCCTTAAATCTGCCCTCTCCTGCCCATCCCCAGTGGAGGTCCTCATCATTTTTCACCTGCATTTTTGCAGGAGCTTTCTCATATCCACCTTCCTCCTTTTCTCTCAGCCCATCATCTATCTACACAGTCTCCAGGGTAAGCTTTCAGAAAGGCAATCTCTTGTCTGTAAAACCTAAGCAGGACCAAGGCCAAGTTTCTTAGCCTGAAAAATGTGCTTTTCTGACTGAACTGTTCAGGCACTGACTCTACATATAATTATGCTTTTCTACCCCCTCACACTCAACACTTTGACTCCAACAATCCCAAATCCCCAGATCCCTAAGTGTGCTGTGCTATTTCACATGGCTCTCAGACTTGGCCAGTGCTGTTTCCATTTTGGTCTTTATTCCCCACATCTCTGCCTGGGGGGTAGATTCTACCCTGAAAAATGTTCTTGGCACAGCCTTGCAAACTTCTCCTCCACTCAGCCTCTGCCTGGATGCCCTTGATTGTTCTATGTCCTCAGCATATCATGTTTGTCTTTCCCAGCACTGACCTACCATGTGTCACCCCTGCTTGGCTGTACCTTCCATGAGGCTAGGACTATGTGTCTCCTTTGTTGACTGCTGTTGCCCTAGCATCTTGCACAGTTCCTTGCACACAATTAGAGCTCTATAAATGTCAAATAAATGTGTTATAATTATATGTTTAAGATAGTTGTTCAAATAAACTCTAAATAACCCCAACTCCAAGAGTGTTAGCAAGAAATATAAATTTTACAGAAGAATGGTTGGAGGTGGGGATGGTGTCCATGGAGTGAGTTACCTCACACAGGCACAGAAAAACTTGAACCTCCTAAGGACATTTTTAAGCTCTCTTTCCCATATTCTCTCCTGGATTCCCGTTGCCTGGTCTCATTTCTCTCTTCTCCACCACATTTCCTCAAAAATTCCTTTAGGGTTTGTTCTTAAGCTTAGATAGGTTTCCCATTCTGAAATACAAAGGCCTGGTAATTAGCCAACTTACCTTGTTGGGGATGTGGAGGGCAAGACTCTCAGACTCCATGACTCAGGTATATTGCAACAATTAGGCTGAAAGTTCCTTGAGAGTAAGTGTCCAAATCTTTTCACGTTTGGTTCCCAGGGCTCACTACAGTTGTTGGTATATCATAGGCACTCTAATATCTTCTTAAAGAATCAATATCATTAAAATGGCCATAACTGCCCATAGCAATTTACAGATTCAATGCTATTTCTATCAAACTATCAAGGTCATTTTTATTTTATTTTTTTTTCTTTGAGTTAGAATCTCGCTATTGTCACCCAGGCTGGAGTGCAGTGGCGCGATCTCGACTCACTGCAACCTCTGCCTCCTGGGTTCAAGTAATTCTCCTGCCTCAGCCTCCCGAGTAGCTGGGATTACAGGTGCCTGCCACCACACCTGGCTAATTTTTGTATTTTTAGTAGAGATGAGGCTTCAACATGTTGGCCAGGCTGGTCTTGAACTCCTGACCTCAGGTGATCCACCTGCCTTGGCCTCCCAAAGTGCAGGGATTACAGCATGAGCCACTGTGCACGGCCCATGGTAATTTTTCACAGAATCAGAGGAAACTATTCTAAAATTCATATAGCGGCCAGGCGAGGTGGCTCACGCCTGTAATCCCAGCACTTTGGGAGACAGAGGCAGGAGGATCATCTGAGGTCAGGAGTTCGAGACCAGCCTGTCCAACATGGTGAAACCCTGTCTCTACTAAAAATACAAAAATTTGCCAGTCGTGATGGTGGGCACCTGTAGTCCCAGCTACTCGAGAGGCTGAGGCAGGAGAATTGCTTGAACCCGGGAGGTGGAGGTTGCAGTGAGCCGAGATCACGCCACTGCACTCCAGCCTGGGCAACAGAGTGAGACTCCTTCTCAAAAAAATAAATAAAATAAAATAAAATAAAATAAAATAAAATAAAATAAAATAAAATTCATATAGAACCAAAAAAGAGCCCAAATAGCCAAAGTAATCCTGAGCAAAAGGAACAAAGCTGGAAGCATCACATTACCCAACTTCAAACTCTACTACAAGGCTATAGCAACTAAAACAGCATGGCACTGCTACAAAAACAGACAGGTAGACTAATGGAACAGGATAGACAACTCAGAAATAAAGCCACACACCTACAGCCATCTGATCTTGGACAAACTCAACAATATTAAGTAATGGGGAAAGGACTCCCTATTCAAAAAGTAGTGCTGGGATAACTGGCTATCCATATACAGAAGAATGAAACTAGACTGCTACCTATCCCCATATACAAAAATTAAATCAAGATGGATTAAAGACTTAAATGTAAGGTCTCAAACTATAAAAATCCTAGAAGAGCCAGGCGCGGTGGCTCATGCCTGTAATCCCAGCACTCTGGGAGGCTGAGGCGGATGGATCACCTGAGGATAGGAGTTCGAGGCCAGGCTGGCCAACATGGTGAAACCCTGTCTCTACTAAAAATACAAAAATTAGCTGGGCATGGTAGTGTGTGCCTGTAATCTCAGCTACTCGGGAGGCTGAGACAGGAGAATTGCTTGAGCGTGGGAGGCAGAGTGAGCCCAGATCGCACCATTACACTCCAGCCTAAGTGACAGGAGCAAGATTCCATCTCAAAAAAAAAAAAAAAAGAAAAAAAAAATCCTAGAAGAAAACCTAGGAAATGCCCTTCTTATATCAGCCTTGACAAAGAAGTTATGACTAAGTCCTAGAAAGCAATTGCAACAAAAACAAAAATTTACAAGTGGGATCTAATTAAACTAAAGAGATTCTGCACAGCAGGAGAAGCTATCAAGGGAGTAAACAGACAGCCTACAGAATGGGAGAAAATATTCACAAATTATGCATCTGACAAAGGTCTAATATCCAGAATCTATAAGGAACTTAAATCAACAAGCAAAAACCAAATAACCCCATTAAAAAGTGGGCAAAGGACACGAACAGACATGTCTCAAAAGAAGAAATACAAGTGGCCAACGAACATGAAAAAATCCTCATCATCACTAATCACGAGAGAAATGCGAATCAAAAGCACAATGAGATATCGTTTCATACCAGCAAGAATGACTATTAAAAAAGTCGAAAAATAACAGATGTTGCAAGACTGCAGAGAAAAGAGAACGTTTATACACTGTTGGTAGGAATGTAAATACATTCAGCCACTATGGAGAACAGTTTGGAGATTTCTCAAAGAACTGAATTGAACTACCAGTCGACCCAGCAATGCCATTATTGGGTATATGCCCAAAGGAAAATAAATTGTTCTATCAAAAAGACAAATACACCCATGTGTTCATCACAGCACTATTCACAATGGCAAAGACATGAAACCAAACCAGGTGCTCATCAAAGGTGGATTAGATTGTGTACATATATACCACCATGTGGTACATATACACTGTGGAATACTATGCTGCCATAAAAAAGAATGTAATCATGTATTTTGCAGCAATATGGATGTAGCTAGAGGCCATTATTCTAAACAAACTAACACAGAAACAGAAAACCAAATAATGCATGTTCTGACTTAAAAGTGGGAGCTAAACACTGAATACACATGGACATAAAGATGGGAACAATAGACAGTGGGGGCTATTAGAGAGAGAGGGGCAAGGGCTGAAAAACTACCTATTCGGTGCTCTGCTCACTTTCTGGGTGACAGAGTCATTAGCACTCCAAAGCTCAGCATCACACAATATACCTTTGTAACAAACCTGCACATGTACCCCCTGATTCTAAAATAAAAGTCGAAGGAAAACAACAAAAACAAAAAGAAATAACTGCTGAGTTGGGGTCTCCATCTCTTAGTTCAGCCTATTGGCGGTCCCCTTTTTCAAGTTCTAAGGAGCCTGTACTAGACTACTCTTCATTTAGTCCCATAATAATCCCTCTTTCAATTATTTTGCCTTCAAACCTAAAGGGAAGGGATTGGAAATGAAGTTTCAGTCATTCCCTAAGTAAAATGTGTATACATATTTTAATTGAAACAGGATTTCACTCTGTTGCCCAGGCTGGAGTGCAGTGGTGTGGTCATGGCTCACTGCAGCCTCAACCTCCTGGGCTCAAGCAATGCTTCCCTCTCATCCTCTCAAGTAGCTGGGACTACAGGCTCTTAAATTTTTTAGAGAACAAAAACACAGTCTTTAGATTTAAACATGTGAAAGCAGAAATTTTAAAAATACAATGAAAGAGTTGGAAGACAGAGTTGAAATTGTTCAGAAATTACAGTAAAAATACTAAGATGTAGGAAATAGTCAACTTCCAAATGAGAAGAATCACAAGAGAACAGAAAAGATAGAAAAAAAATTATCAAAGAAATAATTCAAGAACATTTCCTTAAAGTGAAGGGCATGAGATTCCAGGTATATTCCACATATAGAAAAATATCCCATATAAAATCACATTGTTATGAATTTTCATAACATGAGGGACAAAAGAAGATAATATAAGTAACCAGAGAGGGAAAAAATAAACAAATAAACAAAACAAGACAAATAGGTCATATACAAAGTAATATTCATCACAATAGCTTCATAGTTCTCAATAATAACAAAAAGCCTTTAAAATTCTGGTTGAAGCAGTTCAGACAATGCCATCACCCAAAAATATGCCATTTTGGCATACTGATTATTATTAGCTGAAAGCACTTGAGAAACAGCAGACCAGGAAGGGCTTTCCAACCTCCTCTTTTCTACCTAAAAACAGGCTAGAAAATTTCCCATGATAAAGGTGCCCTCCCTCTACTAGAAAGAGAAAAACATCCTTATCACCAGAGATAGGGAATCAGTGCCAAAATGGATCTGAACAAACTTATTGGAATAACCCTTGTCTTCCACTACTTATCCCTGATATAGCTCTTAGTAATTTCCCCAAGCACCTTTGTCTTGTCATTTCTTCACAAATTTATCATTTCTTTGTCTAAAACATATATAAACTTGTCTGCTATGGTGACTTCTTTGGGTCTACATTTGCTTGTGAGGACTCCCAGGTACATGTAAAATTGTAATAAGACTTGCGTGCTTTTCTCCTGTTAATCTTTCCTGTGTCAGTTTAATTATTAGGCCTAGCTGGAAACTTAAGAGGGTAGAACAGAAATGTTTCCTTTCCTACATGGTGAAGGGACATTCTGTAATAAAACTAGCCTCAACATTAAAAAAATGTGATGTAATAAAAAACAAAGGAAAAAGAAAACAAAACAGAAAAGCAATTAATAACACTAGGAAACACGAGGCGTTGTACAGGATAGGAAACGTCCTGTTATGTTACACAATGCAACAGTGGGTATTGTTTTCATCATTATTATAATGAAAACGCTAAATAGTGATTTGACCAACAATCCAGTTTAAAACATTTGGAGGAATGTGAATGTTTATGGCCAGAAAATGGGGAGAAAAATGGTTAAGGAAACAAAATCTCATCATCTAGAGTGGGAAGGAGACTGATAATTCCTAATATGAACCAAAAAAACTCAAACTTTTTTTTTTTTTTTGAGATGGGGTCTCGCTCTGTCGCCCAGGCTGCAGTACAGTGGCACGATCTCAGCTCACTGCAACCTCTGCCTCCCAGGTTCAAGAGATTCTCCTGCCTCAGCCTCTTCAGTATTTGGGACTACAGTTGCACACTGTGATGTCTGGCTAATTTTTGTATTTTTAGTAGAGATGGGGTTTCGCCATGTTGGCCAGGCTGGTCTCAAACTCCTGACCTCAGGTGATCAGTCCACCTCGGCCCCCCAAAGTGCTGGGATTACAGACGTGAGCCATTGCGCCTGGGCCGAAAACTCATTTTATTTAGATATGTTAAGGGAAATCTCAAAATAATCAGCTAGAAAAATTGAAAATGGTTGCCCATGAGGAGGGGAGAACTGTTATTATTTATGTCAAATAAAATTTGTAGGAGGCCATTGATTTGGACTGTGCTCCTGCACTAGGCCCCAATAGACCAAGTCACTCTTGCTAAAGTTCCATGTCACCAAACCAAAGCTAAGCAGTTTATCTTACCTTCTGGGAAATTAGGGGAGAGAAATAATAGACAAATCCCCAAACAGGCCAGTTTTAGCTGGCATATAAGGAAGTCCTCTCTGTTTTAACCGTATTAGGAGAGTAACTTTGAAAAGACCGTCCACTTTTTGGTCCCTGTTTCTGTTTTCTTCTGCCTTTTCTGCCTATAAAGCTAACCTCCTCTGCCCAGCTCACTGGAGTACCTTCTCTGAATTTTTAGAAGACAGGCTGCCCTGATCCATGAATTGCAAATGAAAGCCAATTAGATCATTTAACTAAATTCATTGTAATTTTGTCTTTTGACATTTGTAAACAAGCCTTGTAGTACTTGCTAAACAATGGGCTGGGCGCAGTAGCTCACACCTGTAATCCCAGCACTTTGGGAGGCTGAGGTGGGTGGATCACCTGAGGTCAGGAGTTCGAGACCAGCCTGGTCAACATGGTGAAACCCCATCTCTACTAAAAATACAAAAGTTAGATGGGCATGGTAGCATGTGCCTGTAGTCCCAGCTACTCAGGAAGCTGAGGCAGGAGAATTGCTTGAATCTGGGAGGCAGAGTTGCAGTGAGCTGAGATAGTGCCACTGTACTCCAGCCTGGGCAACAGAGCAAGACTCTGTCTCAAAAAAAAAAAAAAACAACAACTTGCTAAACAACATATGTTTATTATTTGATAAATTATAAACAATAAATTCAAAACTTTAAAAAGAAAACAACATTTTATTGATAGCTCACTGAATACAAATTTATAAAATATTATTTATGCATTAAGTTTGAGTTACACATTTTCACCCATCATTACAGATCTTATATGGAGTTGCTAGAGTATGAGAAGAGCTTCTTCATCCCAACAGCTTTCAAAGTGAAGAGGCGGCTCATGCCTGTAATCCCAGCACTTTGGGAGGCTGAGGTGGGTGGTTCACTTGAGGTCAGGAGTTTGAGACCAGCCTGGCCAACATGGTGAAACCTCGTCTCTACTAAAAATACAAAAATTAGCTGGGCATGGTGGCGCACACCTGTAATCCCAGCTACTCAGGAGGCTGAGGCAGGAGAATCACTTGAGCCCGTGAGGTGGAGGTTGAAGTGAGCCAAGATCATGCCACTGCACTCCAGCCTGGGTAACAAAGCAAGATTCTGTCTCAAAAAAAAAAAAAAAAAAAAAAGTGAACATCTGGGTCCCCCAGATCTCTTCAGAGATATGTAATGTTTTCCTTTTTCCAACTACATAACTCTTTAAGCTGGGTTTTCTTCATATACTCCAATGAAAACAACATATTGCAACAGATGGAATGAAGAGGCAAGTAGAAGAATCCAGCTGTTTTCTATTAAGCCAGACATTACAGTTGTCAGCTGAAGAATTCTGAGATTCATAAATTTGGAAAGAAAAGCTTCATTTCTCATAAAAGATTGCAGCCTGCAGGGTGGCCATTCTGACAGGCTAAGAAATGTAGTCTCTGGCCAGAAGCCAAAAACAGACACTGAGGGTCAGCAGAATAAGATGGGCATTTATGCTGAATAGGATGGCCAAATATACATATTCAATAAACTACAGTCATGAATATTCATGAAAGGAGAAACATGCACATGCTCAACTGAGCTTCATGCCTCTCCATGGGACGCATGTGCAAAAAATGGCAGCATTAGCATGATCAGAGGGTGGAGTTTTCTGTCCTCTGACATCAAAAGGTGAAACAGAGGACACAGAAACCCTCACTGCACATCCTCTGTAAACTGGCCAGAACCACTCCATTGTGGGCAGTCTGTTATCAGGAAGGAATGCTGGTTAGTTGTGCAGAAACTGCAAAAGGAAGGGGCAGTGTCAGACCATTGGTTGATATCAGTGGTGCAGCTCGTCTTTCCAAAGGGCTGGTTTCTGTTTAACCTGTAGGAAGGAAATCCTAATGGCGTTTAGCAATGGAGAGGGTATAACAACACATCATGGCAAGAACTCAGTTTTCAAGGTTTCTCTGGGGTCCCCTTGGCCAAGAGGTGGTGCATCCGTTTAGTCAGGTGGGGGACTTGGGATTTCATTTTTATTTCTCAGAGTTTTATAAAACTCTAAAATAATTCTTTGACAGCCAGGTGGGAGGCGGTCCCTGGAGAAACTCCAACCAGCCTGCCTACTAGGGTGGAGCCTTGGGAGTTTGCAGCAGGGAGGAGCCTGGCGCCTCCTCTTCCTATGTGAACCTGGGATTCTAGCAGCCTGGTGGGAAGCACTGTAGCAGGAGACTCTGGCCTTGCAGAGGATCCCTGTTCCCCTCACCCCTTTATTTCCCCTTTTCACTTAATAAAACCCTGCTTTACTCACCCTTTAAACCATCTGCAAGCCTAAATTTTTGTGGCCGTGGGATAAACAAGAACCTTATCTTTAGCTGAACTAAGAAAAAGTCCTGCAATGATCCCATTCTTCACACCAAATATGTTTTGTTTCAAAAGTATAGTTATTTATCATAAATGTCATTAATATTGTTAAATCAAATTTAGCCTAAAGCTGCCTCCTTATATAGTTTAAGCTTGACCTAAAGGTTTCTCTGTACTTGGTGAATTGTAGCCTACCCAGATGTGTAAACAAGACTGTGAACTACTCTTGTGACAATCATTGGATTTTGGCCAATCAAAGGAGGTCAACTCTTGACACTGCTTTCAAATAAGGCAAATATTGAGCTGTAACCAATCTGGCTGTTTCTATACCTCACTTCTGTTTTCTGTACGCCACTTTTCTGTCTCTGTCCATAAATCTTCTTCCACCACGTGGCTGTGCTGGAGTCTCTGAGCCTACTCTGGCTGAGGAGGCTGCCCAATTCTCAAACTGTTCAATTAAACTCGGTTAAATTTAATTTGTCTAAGGTTTTCTTTTAACCATATAAACAAGTGAGTTTATGATTGTTATGTCTTTTTTCTTTTCTTTTTTGAGACAAGGTCCCACTCTGTCCCCCAGGCTGGAATACAGTGGCATGATCACGGCTCACTGTAGTCTCGCACTGCCAGGCTGAAGCGATCCTCCATCTCAGCCTCCTGAGTAGTTGGGAGAACAAGTGCATGCAACCATGCCTGGCTAATTTTTTTTTTTTTTTGTATTTTTTGTAGAGATAGGGTTTTGCCACATTGCCCAGGTTGATCTCGAACTCCTGAGCTCAAGTGATCCTCTTGCCTCAGCCTTCCAAAGTGCTGGGACCACAGGCATGAGTCACCACACCCAGCTATTATTTCTAAATTAATGAACAGATGAACATTTTCAAAATTTCTCAGTTTTAATTTTAAATATGATTAAAAGGATAGATATAACACACAAACAAAAGCTCTTTGGAGTCCTCTATAACTCAAGAATATAAAGGGTCCTGAGATTTTTCTTTAAAGAGAACCACTGCACTCTCCTAGCCTACTAGCTCTCTGCAATCCATCCTGGTTCTCCCCTTGGCAGGAGAGACCTGTTCTAGACCCTCAAGGACCCCTCATAGTATCCCCTAGCTATTATCTAAGGAATCTTTCTCCATTTGGACTTCCCATTTTTTTCTTCCCCCTTTAAGGTCCCCTTATTCTTTTCATCTAATTTTGTGTGCCTCCTGCAGAGTCCTTCTTCTCCTTCTTCTCCTTCTCCTTCTCCTTCTTCTTCTCAGAGTCTTGTTCTGTTGCCCAGGCTGGATTACAGTGGCACGATCTCGGCTCACTACAGCCTCTGCCTTCCGGGTTCCAGTGATTCTCCTGCCTCAGGCTCCTGGGTAGCTGGGACTACAGGCACCCACCATCATGACTGGCTAATTTTTTGTATTTTTAGTAGAGACGGGGTTTCACAGTGTTAGCCAGGATGGTCTCCATCTCCTGACCTCGTGATCCGGCCGCCTCGGCCTTCCAAAGTGCTGGGATTACAGGCATGAGCCACCGCACCCGGCGACTAATTTTTATATTTTTAGTAGAGACGGGGTTTCGCCATGTTGGCTGGGCTGGTCTTGAACTCCTGACCTCAGGTGATCCGCCCGCCTTGGCCTCCCAAAGTGTTGGGATTACAGGCATGAGCCAATGCACCCGGCCTGAGTCCTGCTTCTTCCAGATCTGGTGCCCAGTCGTGACGCCAGAAAGGGGGTCTTGTTCCAGACCCCAAGAGTGTTCTTGGATCTTGCCTGGGAAAGAATTCAGGGTAAGTTGCAGAGTATAATGAAGTTAAGATAGTTAATTAGAGGCTACTCGGTTACAGAGTAGGGCGTCCTCAGAAAACAAGAGGAGGAAAGCGCTACCTTAAATGTAGTGCTTGCTTATGTAGGTTGTATAAGAATTGTGTACTTTATTACAAAGGCTTGTGATCAGCTTGTGACAGGCTATTGGTACTGTTATTTTCCTGTTACTATTGATTTCAGCAAGAATTTATGAGTACACTATTATATTTAAAGCAAAACCTATTCCTTAAGAATGCTTTTTGTTCTTAAAATACTGGGACATTTCCATAAGTTCTGAGTCTTTAGTTAGCAACATTAACTCATTCCCTCAATCATAAACATCTCATGACCAAGAGTGCCCAATTCCTGGGGAATGTAACCCAGCAGGTTTGGCTTTATTCGGCCTTTATTCAAGATGGAGTCACTCTGGTTAGGACACCTCTGACAGTCCCTGGAAACCCAAAGGAACCCTTCTGTGTGGCACAGGGAATGGAAGAAAGAAAGAGATGAGGCAGGAAAATAGGGTCTGGAGGCAGAAAACGTAAGCCGATTCACACTTCAGCTATGACAGGAAATATCCTCTCCATAGGGCATATGCCTGTAACTTTACTTCATCCTCTTCATTTACATAGGACGTATCCTAAGTAACCAATGGAATCGTCTAGAGGGTATTTAAACTCCCAAAAATTCTGTAACGGGGCCTTTGAGCCCCTATGCTCGGGCCCACTCCCACACTGTGGAGTGTACTTTCATTTTCAATAAATCCCTTCATTCCTTCTTTGCTTTGTGCTTTGTGCATTTTATCTAATTCTTTGTTCAAGACGCCAAGAACCTGGACGCCCTCCCCTGGTAATAGAGAGATGAGCCTTTCAAATGACCTGACTCCTTTATGCCAGCCAGGTGTGTGCCCGACCCTGAAAGGAGGAATAGGGAGGCGGATGTTCAACCCGGCCTCCCGCTCTGTGTTAGCAGCGTCTGGATGGGTCAGGGTGGAGGTGGGGGTGTTCTACCCTGCTATTTCCTCCCAGAGAAGCTTCTCTGCTTCACTAGTCTCACAGTTCTAAAGGCAAGAACAGCCCTAGTGGGATCTTTCAAGGATTTTAGAAAAGAATGAATAAGGGAAAAATTAAAATATTGCAGGGTGCCATAAAAACATCCCAGTAAAACAAACACCTTTCTAGATGCTCATTGCAACGTAAATGGAGCTCAGCCCCCATCCCTTCACACCAGATCCAGTCTTCATCTTTGTGGTTCACTGCCCCCTCACCACTCAGGAGGAAAACCCCAGCTTCTGTTCTGGCTCCCCTTCTCTCACTTAGAATTTTTCACCAGAGTTTCAGAAAGATTTGTCAGGACCACTCCATGCCCAAGGTAAAAAGTGTAAGTGGTACAAAAAGGTAGAAACTCATCAGACCCCCAAAGAGTGTCATTTAACCATACAAAGCCCTGATAAACTCCAGGGCAGAAGAAAAAGCTGCATCCTTGACTAACTCCACTGGAGCATTCTTATGTAAACTAAGATCCAAGAACTGCATCAGGAGAGAAATCAAGAGCCCTGGGGATGTTAGGATGAGCCCTAGAGGTGCTAAGACGGGTTATTTGAAAAACCACAAAGTAGACTGAGATTCCCTTCCTTTTCAGGGAAGAATTGAGACCTTTCCTTTCTTACTGTTCAGAGTGGGGGCTGATAAGGGCAATTATTTCCTGGAGCCACTGGCTACTGCCCTGGGAAGGAAATCCGCTGGGTTGGGGGAGGGAGGAAGGCAGAACCAGGCATTAACTCTCCCTCCACTACATCCCTTTCCCGTACCCCTCCCCTCCTCTCCTTCCCCCCACTCCCTGCCCCCGCCCTCCGAAAATGACCCTTGGCCTGGGAAAGGAGGAAGGTAGAATAGGTGGACACTTCCCTTGTCCTGCTCCAGGGGTGTCTCAGTGACAAGGAGATGTGAAAAAAGAAGGAATCCCAAGGCTCCCCTTGGAAAGAAGGGAGATCTCCAGGGGCTTTGGGAAGTCAGGTTAGTACTGGGAAGGCTGAAGACTCCCAGTAGATAGCGTTCAGGGCTGCATTTGGCTGCAATCCTATAAAATACATTCTTCTCTAAGGTTGGATACAAGCATTTAGAAGACTGGCCATTAAAAAAATAAACAGTATTAATAATATTAATAATCATGAGTGTCAGTAGTGTTGAATTTTTTCTGGAATCCTTTCCCAAGTTGCCTAATGCCCAGAGAAGGAAAATAACAGTGTTTAGTAGACATAAATTATAGGATTAGTGCAAGTAGCTATTGAGATGATGAGCCAAGGCTTGTAAACTGGTTTTGTTTTGGTTTTCCTAATTAGATGTTTGCACCTATCTGTGTATGTGTGTGTGTGTGTGCGTGTGCGTGCTCGCATGTGGTTAATTTCATGACTTTTGCCTCTGGCTCTTCCTGATTAAAAAAAAATACTTAAAATGGTAGGAAGTGGCACACACCCTTGATGGACCTGTGTTTGTATTAAAGAATTGGCTTAGTAAATTTGACTGGGACAAGGAAACTGTGAAGGACTGTATTTTTGCCGTTATTTAATAATTCATATATTCAACCGTTACTGATTGCCTATTTTGAACCAGGCCACGTGCTAGGATACAATGGTTAACAAACACATTCCCTCCCCTCAAGGAATTCATGGTCTAGTGAAATACAGAGATAGAAAACAAATAGAAAAGTATATCAATAAAATGCATTGTGGAAAGAGTTATGGTCATAGTGTGTACTATAAGCTTATAGAGGCTGCCTTTGTACAAACATACATAAGACTGCTTTTTAAATTATAAAAGGCAGTACATAGGCCAGGCGTGGTGGCTCACACCTGTAATCCCAGCACTTTGGGAGGCCGAGGCGGGTGGATCATCTGAGGCCACGAGTTCGAGACCAGCCCAGCCAACATGGTGAAACCCCATTTCTACTAAAAATACAAAAAAAAAAAAAAAAAATTAGCCAGGTGTGGTGGTGGGCGCCTCATCCCAGCTACTCAGGAGGCTGAGGCGGAAGAATCACTTAAACCCAGGCGGAGGTTACAGTGAGCTGAGGTGGAGCCATTGCACTCCAGCCTAGGCAACAAGAGCAAAACTCTATCTCAAAAAAAAAAAAAAGGCAGTACATAGTACAAACTGCTTGGGTTTTGTTGTTGTTGTTTTACTGTACCATATAGCTTGGAGATCATTCCACCTAGTAGCTGAAGATTTTAAACAGATCATCTGGCTACAGGCAGTGAGTAGGATGAACTGGGAGAGTGATGAGTGAGTTAGAGAGTTAGGGAGGGAGGGTGCTGTCGGAGTGTTACCGGAAAGGGGTCCCGATCCACACCCTAAGAGAGGGTTCTTCGATCTCGCACAAGAAAGAATTCAGGGCGAGTCCATACAGTAAAGTGAAAGCAAGTTTATTAAGAAAGTAGAGAAATAAAAGAATGGCTACTCCATAGACAGAGCAGCCCCGAGGGCTGCTGTTGCCCATTTTTATGGTTATTCCTTGATGATATGCTAAACAAGGGGTGGATTATTCATGCCTCCCTTTTTAGACCATATAGGGTAACTTCCTGATGTTGCCATGGCATTTGTAAACTGTCATGGCGCTGGTGGGGGCGTAGTAGTGAGGATGACCAGAGGTCACTCTCGTGGCCATCTTAGTGTTGGTAGGTTTTGGCCGGCTCCAACACCGGCTTGTTGTTTTATCAGCAAGGTCTTTATGACCCATATTCTATGCCCACCTCCTGTCTCATCCTGTGACTTAGAATGCCTTAACTGTCTGGGAATGCAGCCCAGTAGGTTTCAGCCTTATTTTACCCAGCTCCTATTTAAGATAAAGTTGCTCTGGTTCACACGCCTCTGACAAGAACATCTTCATGCCTGTGCCTGGTTGAGAGAGGGAGGCCTCTACGCTGCTGCTGGATCTAGTGAAGATTCACTCAGTCTCTCAAATTCCTCTACAGTTTCTCTAATGGAAGAGAAAAGTGGTGTTATTGCTGCTAGGGAGCAAACTAGAAGTTATTTTATTTATGCCATAGATATGGTGGGCTAAGCACTGTGCCAATGTTCAATAAGTCACTGCAGATTCTCCATAAATTATTGTGACAAGTACAATTGTTTGTAAGGCTTAGATCTAGGTGTGTAAGTCCATAGGAGGGTGTGAAGCATCTGTATTTCTGTTATGTAGTTATTAGGAAAAAGGATGTTGGGGCCTTAAAATGGCCATTTTTAACATTTCCAAACTTGTGTTCAATTCTAAGATTTTATAATTGTATGTTTCCAGTTGAGAAGAACTTTGATATTGGTAGCTCTAAATAAATAAATACCGTTGACCTGGAAGAGAAGGTAAAGTTTAGGGAGAGGCCTTTTTTTAGCTTTATATTTAAACATTTTTTATAAATGTGATTCATGGGCCAGCCTGGTGGCTCACATCTGTAATCCCAGCACTTTTGGAGGCCAATGCAGTTGGATCACTTGAGGCTAGGAGTTCGAGAGCAGCCTGGCCAACATGGTAAAACCCCATCTCTACTAAAAATTAGCCAGGTGTGGTAGCACACACCTGTAATCCCAGCTACTCAGGAGGCTGAGGCAGGGGAATCACTTGAACCCGGGAGGCGAAGGTTGCAGTGAGCTGAGATTGTGCCACTGCACTCCAGCCTGGGTGACAGAGTCAGACTCCGTCTCAAAAGCAAAACAAAACAAAATGTTATTCATAATGCTCGGGTTGTAACTATAGTACTTATCTAGCAAAAGCTTGCTTTTTTTTTTTTTGGCTTTGACTAATTGAAACTGCAAGAGCTTACTGGCAGAATGGTGTACTTGTCAATATTTAACCAATTCTCCAAAGGGGAAAAACCCTGATTTGTATGTAGGATTTGTCAGTTTCCATGGTATAAATAGTCTTCCTACACCTGGTAGGGTGATCAACTTGTTCTGGTTTGCCAGGGGCTTTCCCATTTTTAGGCCTGAAAGTCCTGAATCCCAGAAAATTCCTCATTCCCCAGGAAATAGCTTGATTGGTCACCCTAATGGCTGGTTGCAAGCTCCCGATATGACAGAACTGGACGAGAAGTTGGGCAGAGATGTGCACATGGTACCAGCCCATGCCAGGAGCAGCGGCCTCCAGCACCCCACTGTCGGGGAGTCCTTGGCCCAGTAGAGGATGGTTAGCAGGGCCCGGCTGTTGTTCATATTAGCTCTCAAATTTACCACCAACCCTGTATTAGTTTCCTGGAGCTGCTGTAACAAAGTTCCACAAACGGGGGTCTTAAACACAGAAATCTATTATCTCACAGTTCTGGAGGGCAGAAATAGAAAATTAAGGTATGAGCAGGACTCTGCTCTTTTGATGGCTCTAGATAATCTGTTGCATGTCTTTTCCTCAGCTTCTGGTTTCACGGGTAATCTTTGGCGATCCTTGACTTGCATCTGTGTAACTCCAGTCTCTACCTCCATCATCCTGTGGCATTCTTCTTTATTTTTCTTTCTTTTTTTCTTTTCGAGACAGAGTTTCGCTCTGTCACCCAGGCTGGAGTGCAGTGGCGTGATCTCAGCTCACTGCAACCTCTGCCTCCCAGGTTCAAGCGATTCTCTTGCCTCAGGCTCCCGAGTAGCTGGGATTACAGGTGTGCGCCACCACACCCAGCTAATTTTTTGCATTTTTAGTAGAGGCGGGGTTTCACCATGCTGGCCAGGCTGGTCTCGGGCTCCCGACCTCAGGTCATCTGCCTGCCTTGGCCTTCTAAAGTGCTGGGATTACAAGCGTGAGCCACTGCACTCGGCCCATGGCATTCTTCTTTTGGTGCCTTTGTCTTCACTGACTTCTTGTAAGGAAATCAGTCATATTGGATTAGAGGCCTACCTTATTCCAGTATGATCTCATTGTCTTAATTTAACTAAAACATCTGCAACAACCTTATTTCTAAATGAGGTCACATTCTGAGGTATTAGGGTTTAGTACTTTAACATATCTTTTTTTTTTTTTTGAGACAGGGTCTCACTCTGTCACTCAGGCTGGAGTGCAGTGGTGCAATCACAGCTCACTGTAACTTTGAACTCCTGGGCTCGAGCAGTCCTCCCATCTCAGCCTCCCAGATAGGTAAGATTACAGGTACATATCACCATGCCTAGCTAATTTTTCAAATTTTTTGTAGGGCAGCGCCCAGTGGCTCACACCTTGTAATCCCTGTAATCCCAACACTTTGGTAGGCTGAGGCGGGCGGATCACTTGAGGTCAAGAGTTTGAGACCAGCCTGGCCAACATGGTAAAATCCCATCTCTACTAAAAAAATACAAAAATTAGCCGGATGTGGTGGTGGGTACCTGTCATACAAGCTACTCGCAAGCCTGAGGCCGGAAAATCCCTGGAACCCGAGGGGCGGAGATTGCAGTGAACCGAGATCACGCCATGCACTCCAGTCTGGGTGACAGAGCAAGACATAACCTTAAAAAAGAAAAAAAAAAATTGTAGAGATGAAGTCTTGCTATGTTGCCCAGGCTAGTCTCAAATGCCTGGGCTCAAGCAATCCTTCTGCCTCAGTATCCCAAAGTGCTAGGATTACAGGCATGAGGCACTGCACCAGGCCTACATACCTCTTTTTTTTTGAGACAGAGTCTTGCTCTGTCTCCCAGGCTGGAGTGCAGTGGCACGACCTCGGCTCACTGCAACTTCCATCTCCTGGGTTCAAGTGATTCTTCTGCCTCAGCCTCCAGAGTAGCTAAGACTACAGGCATAATATCTCTCTTAGATATGATGAATAATATCACAGAGTGTACACCCACTGTGATGTTAGGAGTAATACCTCCCTATGATATTACAAAAATATTACAGTGTGTACACACACTGTGATATTACAAGTAATACTGCCTTTAGATACTACAAATAATATCACAGGGTGTACATCTACTGTGATATTAGGAGTAATACCTCCCTTAGATATTACAAATAATATCACAGGGTATACACCCACGGTGATATTAGGAGTAATATCTCTCTTAAGCGATCCTCCCATTTCAGCCTCACAGAATTAAAGGAATTACAGGAAGAGCTGCTATACCTGGCTGGATCTATGTTTTAAAAAGATAACCCAGATAACCCTGTGGTCAGTGTCTAAGATGAATTGGATTAGACCAAGGGAGAAAAACTAAAGATGGGAATACTAGTTTGGGACTTTGCTTGCTTGCTTGCTCTCATTTAGAAAACATTTAGTAGTTCTACAATGCTCAGGCACTGTTCTGGGAGTCACAAATATAGGATTGAATAAAGTAAATAAAGCACTTGCTCTCCCGGAGCTCACTTTTCACTGGGGGAATGCAGATAGTAGACACATACATCTATAGTATCAGTAAGTGCTAATAGAAAAATGAAGCAGGTGAGATGGATCATGCTGAGTAGAATGTATCTTCTTTTCCTTCCTTCCTTCCTTCCCTCCCTCCCTCCTTCCTTCTTTCCTTCCTTCTTTCTTTCCTTCCTTTCTTCTTTTCTCTTTCTTCCTTTCTCTCTCTCTTTCTTTGCTTTTTATTGTCTTAAAATGTACATAACATAAAATTTACCTTCTTAACCATTTTTAAGAATACAATTCAAGGCCGGGCATGGTGGCTCACACCTGTAATCGCAGCATTTTGGGAGGCTGAGGCAGGCGGATCATGAGGTCAGGAGTTTGAGGCCAGTCTGGCCAATATGATGAAACCCCATCTCTACTAAAAAATACAAAAATTAGCCAGGCTTGGTGGCACATGCCTGTAGTCCCAGCTACCTGGGAGGCTGAGGCAGGAGAATAGCTGGAACCTGGGAGGCAGAGGTTGCAGTGAGCTGAGATCGCACCACTGCACTCCCGCCTGGACAAGAGAGCAAGACTCTGTCTCAAAAATAAATAAATAATAATAATAATAATAATACAATTCAGTAGCCTTAAGTACATTTGCATTGTTATGCAGCCATCACCACCATCCATCTCCAGAATTTTTTTGAGTGGAGCTCTTTTTAATAGAGTAGTTGAAGGCCTCTGTGACACAGTAGCATCTGAGCAGAAGCTTGAATGAAGTGAGAAAAGAATCCTTTTGCATAGTTTAGGGGAAGTATGTTCCATTCCTGGTCCTGGAAATAGTTAAGACTATCACAATAGTGCAGGTGAAAGATGATACAATACAGTTTGTGTAGCTGAAACCCCATCTTCGGAATGTAAAGGAGAACAGATGGGAAGTCATGTTCCTCCCAGAAGTAATTCATGTAGCAGAGAAGCCAATGCAGATCCACGAGACAGACAATTCAGTGCTCTGCACAAGAACTGTGCTTTAAGCATGGAGAGGATTTTTGTATCTGTCCTGGGATCCTACATCAAACAACATGTGGTGATTGTGAACACAAACGTACAAGACTGTGAACCCTACCAAGTTTCCTTCTTCCATTAGATATGAATAAGGAGTCGTGAGTTTCCTTTGGAATGTCCTTTAGCCTGTTGGTACATGTTTTGCCTGTGACGAATGCAGTTACTCATAAATCATTGAGCACATTGGGTACAGAGGGCAAAAGATAAATTCCTGTATTTCCTCTATTTGGTCAACAGAAATACCTCTAGGCCATAATCCATTCATCCAATCTAATAATTTTGCCATCCATAAAACCTTCAGGTGTTCTGAATTCGAAATCTTTTTTTTTTTTTTTTTTTTGAAACAGAGTCTTGCTCTGTCACCCAGGCTGGAGTGCAATGGCAGGATCTCGGCTTATTGCAACCTCCGCCTCCCGGATTCAAGCGATTCTCCTGCCTCAGCCTCCCGAGTAGCTGGGATTACAGGTGCCCGCCACCACGCCCAGCTAATTTTTTGTATTTTTAGTAGAGACGGGGTTTCACCATGTTGGCCAGGCTGGTCTCGAACTCTTGACCTCAGGCAATCCACCCGCCTCAGCCTCCCAAAGTGCTGGGATTACAGGCGTGAGCCACCATGCCCGGCTGAATTCAACATCTTGCACCTAATTCCTGTTCAGTTAAAGACCCAAATCATGATCTCTGACTTACCTGGATATTTGAAAGATTAATTTGCTGTGGTGATACCATACTAGAGTCACAAAATCAAGCCCTACCCTGCCACAGCCACCTAAAGGAAATTAGGTGATATACAAAAGAAATTGACCATATTGTTGTCCTTTTAGTGACTCTCCTAATTTTCTTCCCCTGAAAACTTACAGAGAAATTTGAGTATGTTTGCCTTAGGTGGATGCTTGTTTTTTTATTGATATGAAAAGCAGTAAGAGGAAATGGAGTTTTTTGGCCTGTTAAGGAGGGGCAGCCACTGTAAACACAGTTCAGTGCAAATTCACAGTGTTAGAATGTTGAAGTGTATATAATGATTTTGCAAACTTTTCTACAAGGCTGATACAGTATCCAATTAGGACTAGGATTAGATATATTGTCATGTATGTTTGCGCAGGAAATGCAGAGACTCTAAGGTGCTACAACTGCAATTTGACGTGTGGGATGGTTCACTGGTAACTGTTGATCTCCCTGAGGTTTAAGTTTACAGTTCCACAGCTCTTTATCTGAAACTCTTGGGCTATGTGTTATGGAATTTAGAATTTTTTCCGAAATACGTTGCATATATTGTATATTATGACGTGATATCTCCAAGAAAGACTTGGAGTCACATCCTATAAACAAACACATGAATATATCCCAGTGAAATGTATGACTATTTTTACTAACTAAAACAAATAAGAATCATAAATAGACTTACATTACTTCAGGTCAGATTTTGCTGCCAAATTAGTTTGGGCATCAAACTTTTGGTTTCAGAGACAAAACTGTGAAATTTTAGATTATATTATGGGGTTGTGGACCCATGTAACCCTCCTCTCCGTAATTCCTAAAAGCAAGCAATTGCATCAACCAGTCTCATGAGTAGCTGCGATTCTAGAAATCAAGAATCCGGATCTGAAATTAGCTGGGCATGGTGGCAGGCACTTGTAATCCCAGCTACTGGGGAGGCTGAGGCAGGAGAATCGCTTGAACCCAGGAGGAGGAAACTGCAGTGAGCTGAGATCGTGCTGCTGCACTCCAGCCTGGGCAACAGAGTGAGACTCTGTCTCAAAAAAAAAAAAAAAAAAAGAAGAAGAATCCAGATCTGGGCAGGACCGAATTGCTGACATGCCCCCGGTATAGCAGAGACATTTTGCCTACATGTTACACACCTGAGTAATAGTTGTCAGCAGCTGATGAAGAAGATGAATGTGCTCTTAATGTCCATCTTTGATTTCCAGTCATTTTGCTTCTGGGTCTTGGCTACCTGAGGAAAGAAGTCTCTAGTAGGTGAATGCAGTGATATGGAGAATACTTTCTTCTGGCTGCGTGCAGTAACTCACACCTGTAATCCCAGCACATTGGGAGGCTGAGGTGGGCAGTGCACTTGAGGTTGGGAGTTCGAGACCAGCCTGGCCAACATGGCAAAACCCTGTCTCTACTGAAAATACAAAAATTAGCTGGGCGTGGTGACAGACACCTGTCATCCCAGCTACTCGGTAGGCTGAGGCATGAGAATCGCTTGAACTCGGGAGGTAGAGGTTGCAGTGAGCCGAGATCGTGCCTCTGCACTCCAGCTGGGCAACACAGTGAGACTCTGTCTCAAAAAAAAAAAGTGAGAGAGAGTTCTTTCTTCCTGTTTCCTCATAGGCCAGTTCTCTCTGGCATGTGAGTTTAACATCAATCACCTCCTTCACACACAGCGGGTGCGTTCGTAATAGGAGGTCCTTAGCTGGGAGTTTTATTTATTTATTTATTTATTTATTTTTTAATTGATCATTCTTGGGTGTTTCTCGCAGAGGGGGATTTGGCAGGGTCATAGGACAATAGTGGAGGGAAGGTCAGCAGACAAACAAGTGAACAAAGGTCTCTGGTTTTCCTAGGCAGAGGGCCCTGCGGCCTTCCGCAGTGTTTGTGTCCCTGGGTACTTGAGATTAGGGAGTGGTGATGACTCTTAACGAGCATGCTGCCTTCAAGCATCTGTTTAACAAAGCACATCTTGCACCGCCCTTAATCCATTCAACCCTGAGTGGATACAGCACATGTTTCAGAGAGCACAGGGTTGGGGGTAAGGTCACAGATCAAAAGGATCCCAAGGCAGAAGAATTTTTCTTAGTACAGAACAAAATGAAAAGTCTCCCATGTCCACCTCCTTCTCTACAGACATGGCAACCATCCGATTTCTCAATCTTTTCCCCACCTTTCCCCCCTTTCTATTCCACAAAACCGCCATTGTCATCATGGCCCGTTCTCAATGAGCTGCTGGGTACACCTCCCAGACAGGGTGGTGGCCGGGCAGAGGGGCTCCTCACTTCCCAGTAGGGGCGGCCGGGCAGAGGCGCCCCTCACCTCCCGGACGGGGCGGCTGGCCGGGCAGGGGGCTGACCCCCCCACCTCCCTCCTGGACGGGGCGGCTGGCCGGGCAGAGGGGCTCCTCACTTCCCAGTAGGGGCTGCCGGGCAGAGGCGCCCCTCACCTCCCGGATGGGACGGCTGGCCAGGCGGGGGGGCTGACCCCCCCACCTCCCTCCCGGACGGGGCGGCTGGCCGGGCGGGGGGCTGACCCCCCAGCTCCCTCCCGGACGGGGCGACTGGCCGGGCGGGGGGCTGACCCCCCACCTCCCTCCCGGACGGGGCGGCTGGCCGGGCGGGGGGGCTCCTCACTTCCCAGTAGGGGCGGCCGGGCAGAGGCGCCCCTCACCTCCCGGACAGGGTGGCTGGCCGGGCGGGGGGCTGATCCCCCCACCTCCCTCCCGGACGGGGCGGCTGGCCAGGCGGGGGGCTGACCCCCCACCTCCCTCCCGGACGGGGCGGCTGGCCGGGTGGGGGGCTGACCCCCCACCTCCCTCCCGGACGGGGCGGCTGGCCGGACGGGGAGCTGGGAGTTTTTATGGCATATCAGTGGGGCGTGAAAACACCAGGTGGGAGCTAATATATCTTTGCTGGCTGCTTTCTCTGGCTCCGCAGCAGACAGAAACCCTATGAATCATATCCAGGGGTCAGGTGCAGGCAACAGACAACTAATATCTCCCAAGTGAGTTGAAAAGGATCTTGTTACCCAGCATCCTAAGGAGGTTGTAGCCTTGGGAACCACAGGCAAGAATAATTAACTCAGCTCCTCGGTTAGTGCCTCTTCAGTTCGAGATGGAATTTATTTGCAGGCATGGCTCCTTAATATGCCAAACCCATGCTCAAGACATACTCCTTCTCCTGGAAGGTTAACGTGGCTCCTGTGGCTGTTCCATCCCTGAGGAAAAGTGAGGACCATGCTCTCCAAACAGGCCATGTGCTGGACTACCTCTGTTTCTGTCTCCTGGGATTCCAATCAGCAAGTGAGCAACGAAGCAACCCAGACAGTGCTGTTCATAGGATGGCTGGGTAAGTGGCTGTTTGTTTTTTCCTTACTGTGGATATGTATCAGTGAAGGAATCTGTAGAACATTCTTGATGGGAACATTTAGTCATATCAAGTCAATAAATTAATGTTTAGGCTGGGCGCAGTGGCTCACGCCTGTAATCCCAACACTTTGGGAGGCCAAGGCGGGCAGATCATCTGAGGTCAGGAGTTCAAGACCAGCCTGGCCAACATGGTAAAATCCCGTCTCTACTAAAAATACAAAAATTAGCTGGGTGTGGTGGTGCATAGTTGTAGTCCCAGCTACTCTGGAGGCTGAGGCAAGAGAATTGACTGAACCTGGGAGATGGAGGTTGCAGTGAGCTGAGAGTGCACCATTGCACTCCAGCCTGGACAACAGAGTGAGACTCTGTCAAAAAAAATTAAAAAAAAAGAAAAATCATTATTTTATTTTTGACTTATTATTAATATAAATAATTATATCTTGGCCGGGCATAGTGTCTCATGCCTATAATCCCAGCACTTTGGGAGGCCAGGGCAGGCAGATCACTTGAGCCAAGAAGTTTAAGACCAGCCTGGGCAACACGGTGAAACCCTGTCTCTACAAAAAATATAAAAAATTAGCTGGGAGTGGTCAGCTTGCCTGCAGCCCTAGCTACCTGGGAGGCTGAGGTGGGAGGATCACCTCAGCCCAGGAGGTAGAGGCTGCAGTGAGCCATGATTGTACCACTGCACTCCAGCCTGGGTGATAGAGTGATGAGACCCTGTCTCAAAAAAAAAAAAAAAGAAAGAAAGAAAAAAGAAAGGAAAAGAAATCATATATTGGTGAGGAGATAATTCAACACATATGTTTTATTGAACACATACTATGTGTCAGGGTACCAGATATAAGCTCTATCTACAAGGATTTTAGGAGCTGGAGTATGTGTATGGGGGGGATGTGTGAGTGTGTATAACAAAGACGACTCCTGGGGAAGAAGAGGAAGACAAGCCCCAGAGGTATACTGCATAGGCATAATACACAACAGGCTAGCAAAGAAGCAAACCATGGGTATGGTAGAGAGAATCAGAGGATACATTGGGGACCATTTCTAGTGAGTGAGGTCAGGAGAGACTTCAATAATCTGATTGAATTTAGACATGGGCCTTGAAAAGCGGACAAGGTTTGTTGTTGTTGTTGTTGTTGTTGTTTTTGAGATGGAGTCTCATTCTGTCGCCCAGGCTGGAGTGCAGTGGTGCGATCTCGGATCACTGCAAGCTCCGCCTCCAGGGTTCACGCCATTCTCCTGCCTCAGCCTCCCGAGTAGCTGGGACTACAGGCGCCCGCCACCATGCCCAGCTAATTTTTTGTATTTTTAGTAGAGACAGGGTTTCACCGTGTTAGCTAGGATGGTCTCGATCTCCTGAACTCTTGATCCACCTGCCTCGGCCTCCCAAAGTGCTGGGATTACAGGCGTGAGCCACCGCGCCCGGCGACAAGTTTTTTTTTGTTTGTTTGTTTTAGACAGTCTCGCTTTGTCGCCCAGGCTGGAGTGCATTGGCACAATCATGTCTCACTGCAGCCTTGAACTCCCGGGCTCAAGGGAGCCTCCCACCTCAGCCTCCTGAGTAGCTGGAAGTACAGATATGTGCCACCAGGCCCCGCTAAATTTTTGTTTTAGAGATGGGGTCTTGCTATGTTGCTCAGGCTGGTCACAAACTTCTGGGTTCAAGTGATCCTCCTGCCTTGGCTTCTCAAAGTACTGGGACTACAGGAATAAGTCACTGCACCCACCCCTGGTGGACAAGATTTTAACGGCTAGATTAGAGGGAAGAGGGTGCCTTAGTAAAACCATGAGAAAGGGTGAGTTCTTCTGGGAGAAAGGTCCAGGTTGGCAAAGTGTAGTTTGTATATTCACATGAGTAGGAAAATGCCCTGAGCTGTTATGTACCCTGAGTGCCAGGCTGAGGAGTTTCACCTTCTTCTAGGAGGGCAGAAGGAGATATAACCTGGAGAAGTCTTTCAAAGGAATTTAAACTAGAAAGTGACGTGGCCAAAGCTAAAGAACTGTGTGTGGACAGGCTTGAAGTTGAGAAGCTGTTGAGAAGCTCTCAAAGTCAGCCGTCAAGATATAAGGGCAAGGAGAATAAGAGTAGTTGGTGGAGGTGAGGGCACTGCAGAAAATTTATACTTAACAACTGATTGAACATGGGTCAAGACTGTGTCAGATCGGACACGTTTTTGTATTTTTAATAGAGACGGGGTTTTACCATGTTGGCCAGGCTGGTCTCGAGCTCCTGACCTCAAGTGATTTACCCACCTCAGCCTCCCAAAGTGCTAGGATTACAGGCATGAGCCACTGCGCCCGGCCAAGGGAGGTAATATTATTCTCATTTTATGTATTTATTTTTGTTTTTAAAATCATGTTTGTTACTCTGGTCAATAGTTGCCCATGTAATATAGTGGTCTTCAGTTTTTATTTTTACGTGGTTATATAGTCTGAATGACTAGCTCATAGTCCAAGGTAGTTTTACAAGTTTCACTCTTTAAAATGGTGTTACTGTTGTAGGAGAAAAAGTCTTCACTAATAAAGATATTACACTAGTGAAAACAAAATCAAGAATGATCTGCTGGTACCACAGTTACAAAGCAACTCTCAGCAAGCAGTTCCCCCACCTCTCACATCTAAGGGGATCAAGAGTTAAAAATACCTTGGAAAAATCAGTTGACAACTCTGGGTGAGGTGGCTCATGCCTGTAATCCCAGCACTTTGGGAGGCCAAGGTGGGCGGATCACTTGAGGTCAGGTGCGCCTGTAATCCCAGCTACCTGGGAGGCTGAGGCAGGAGAATTGCTTGAACCCAGGAGGCGGAAGTTGCAGTGAACCAAGATTGTGCCACTCACTGCACTCCAGCCTGGGTGACAGAGTAAGACTGTCTCAATTAAAAAAAAAAAAATCCGTTGACAAAAACATACAACAGGGAAAGAACACCCTTACCAATTAAATGGTGCTGGGAAAATTAGATTGCCATTTGCAGAAGGATGAAACTGGACCCCTATCTCTCACCACATACAAAAATTGACTCAAGATGGATTAAAGACTTACGTGTAAGACCTGAAGCTATAAAAATACTAGAAGAAGGCTGGGCATGGTGGCTCACGCCTGTAATCCCAGCACTTTGGGAGGCCAAGGCGGGCGGATCACAAAGTCAGGAGATGAGACCATCCTGGCTAACACGGTGAAACCACGCCTCTACTAAAAATACAGAAAATTAGCTGGGCGTGGTAGTGGGCGCCTGTAGTCCCAGCTGCATGGGAGGGTGAGGCAGGAGTGAACCCAGAAGGCAGAGGTTGCAGTGAGCTGAGATCGCGCCACTGCACTCCAGCCTGGGTGACAGAGCGAGACTCCCTCTCAAAAAAAAAAAAAAAAAACTGGAAGAAAACCTAGGCAAGGCTGGGAGTGGTGGCTCATGCCTGTAATCCCAGCACGTTGGGAGGCAGAGGTGGGCGGATCACTTGAGATCAGCAGTTTGAGAGCAGCCTGGCCAATATGGTGAAACCCCGTCTCTACTAAAAATACAAAAATTAGCTAGATGTGGCGGTGCATGCCTGTAATCCCAGCTACTCAGGAGACTGAGGCAAGAGGATTGCTTGAACCTGGAAGGTGGAGGTTGCAGTGAGCCAAGAAAAAAAAAAAAAGAAAACCTAGGCAAAACGCTTCTGAACGTTTGTCTAGGCAAAACATTTATGACTAAGACCACAAAAACACAAGCAACAACAATACAAATAGACAAATAGGACATAAACTAAAACATTCTTCACAGTAAAAAAGAAACAATCAACAGAATGAACAGACAACCTGCAGAGTAGAAGAAGATATTTGCAAACTAAGCATCCGACAGGGGACTGATATCTAAAATGTACAGGGAACTCAAACAACTCAACAACAAAAAGAGAATAACCCTATTAAAAAGTGGGCAAAGGACTTCAATAGATATTTTTCAAAAGAAGACATACAAATAGCCAACAAGCATGTGAAAAAAAAGCTTAACATCACTAATAATCAGAGAAAGGCAAATTAAAACTACAATGAGATAGCATCTTACAACAGTCAGAATGGCTATTATTAAAAATTCAAAAAAATAACAGATGCTGGCAAGGATGCAGAGAAAAGGAAACTCTTTTTTTTGTTTTTTTTTGTGTTTTTTTTGAGATGGAGTTTCGCTCTGTCGCCCAGGCTGGAGTGCAGTGGCGAGATCTTGGATCATCACAATCTCTGCCCCTCCCCGGGTTCAAGCGATTCTCCTGCCTCAAGTAGCTGGGACCACAGGCACATGCCACCACACCCAGCTAATTTTTTTGTATTTTTAGTTGAGACAGGGTTTCGCCGTGTTAGCCAGGATGGTCTTCTTGTCCTGACCTCGTGATCTGCTCGCCTCCGCCTCCAAAGGTGCTGGGATTACAGGCATGAGCCATCATGGCCGGCCAAAAAGGGAACTCTTATACACTGTTGGTGGGAATGTAAGTACAACCTCTATGGAAAACGTTATGGAGATATCTCAGACAACTAAAAATAGAATGATCATTCGGGCTAGCAATCCCACTACTGGGTAGAAAGGAAAATAAATCATATAAAAAAGATACCTGCGGCTGGGAGCAGTGGCTCACGCCTGTAATCCCAGCACTTTGGGAGGCCGAGGCGGATGGATCAAGAGGTCAGGAGATCGAGACCATCCTAGCTAACACGGTGAAACCCCATCTCTACTAAAAATACAAAAAAAAAAATTAGCCGGGGGTACCTGTAGTCCCAGCTACTCGGGAGGCTGAGGCAGGAGAATGGCGTGAATCCAGGAGGCGGAGCTTGAGCTTGCCGTGAGCCGAGATAGCACCACTGCACTCTAGCTTGGGCGACAGAGCGAGACTCCATCTCAAAAAAAAAAAAAAAAAAAGATACCTGCACTTGTGGCCGAGCACAGTGGCTCACGCCTGTGATCCCAACACTTTGGAAGACCTGAGGTCAGGAGTTCGAAATCAGACTGGCCAACATGGTGAAATCCCGTCTCTACTAAAACTACAAAAATTAGCCGGGCGTGGTCGTGGGTGCCTGTAATCCCAGCTACTCGAGAGGCTGAGGCACAAGAATTGCTTGAACCTGGGAGGCGGAGGTCACAATGAGCTGAGATCACACCACTCCACTCCAGCCTGGGCGACAGAGCCATCTCAAAAAAAAAATAATAATAAGTAATAATAATAATAATGAGATACCTGCACTTGTATATTTATTGCAGCAGTATTTACAGTAGCAATATGGAATCAACCAAAGCATCCATCAATAGAAAATGTGGCACGCGCACACACACACACACACACACACACACTGCATACTATTCAGCCATGAAAAAGAATGAAATAATGTCTTTTGCAGCAACATGGATGGAACTAGAGGCCATTATCCTGAGTGAATTAATGCAGGAACAGAAAACCAAATACTGCATGTTCTCATGTGCAAGTGGGAGCTACATAATGTGTACACATGGACATTGAGTGTGGAATAACAGACACTGGAGACTTGGAAGGGTGGGAGGATGAAAGGGAGTGAGAGATGAGAAATTACTTAATGGGTGCAACATACATTATTCGAAGGATGGTTAAGATGGTTACACTAAAAGCCCAGAGTTTACCACTACCCAATATATCCAGTAACAAAACTGCACTTGTACTGCTTTAAATTTATTTTATTTATTTATTATTTATTTATTTATTTTGAGATGGAGTTTCGCTCTTGTCGCCCAGGCTGGTGGAGTGCAGTGGTGTGATATTAGCAATTTGCAACCTCTGCTTCTTGGGTTCAAGAGATTCTCTTGCCTTAGCCTCCTGAGTAGCTGGGATTATAGGCACGTGCCACTACGCCTGGCTAATTTTTGTGTTTTTAGTAGAGGTGGAGTTTCATCATGTTGGCCAGGCTGTCCTCAAACTCCTGACCTCAGGTGATCCACCTGCCTTGGCCTCCCAAAGTGCTGGGATTACAGGTGTGAGCCACTGTGCCTGGCCTAAAGTTATATTAAAAAAAAAAAAAGCAGTAAAATCAAATAGTACCTGCAACACTCTTACCTAAAGACCAAGCTTGTAAACTATTCATCTGTGCTGCTCAAATATGACAGAATTAGACATAAGGCTACGCCGGGCGCGGTGGCTCACACCTGTAATCCCAGCACTTTGGGAGGTCGAGGCGGGTGGATCACAAGGTCAGGAGTTCGAGACCAGCATGGCCAACAAGGTGAAACCCCGTGTCTACTAAAACTACAAAAATTAGCCGGGCACGGTGGCAGGCACCTGTAATCTCAGCTGCTTGGGAGGCTGAGGCAGGAGAATCGCTTGAACCCGGGCGGCAGAGGTTGCAGTAAGCCGAGATCACACCACTACATTCCAGCCTGGGCAACAGAGTGAGACTCTGTCTAAAAAAAAAAAAAAAAAATCCACCAAGAAATACTTGGTGTTTTGCTTTGTTTTGCTTTGTTTTTGAGACAGGGTCTCGCTCTGTCACCCAGGCTGGAGTGCAAGGCACAAATACAGCTCACTGCAGGCCAACCTCCTGGGCTCAAGCAATCCTCCCATCTCAACATCCAGAGCTGCTGGGACCACAGGCACACACCACCGCGCCTGGCTAATTATTTTATTATTTGCAAAGATGAAATCTGGCTATTTGCCCAGGTTGGTCTTGAACTCTTGGGTTCAAGTGATCTTCCTGCTTCAGCCTCCCAAATTGCTGGGATTACAAGCATAAGCCACCGTGCCGGGCTATCGACAGCTTTTGATGCCTGGAAGGACCCTTTCCCGTGACAGCACAGGTCCATAAAAGACTGCCCTTGGCTGTGCCGTGCAATGAGGGTGGGTATCTTATAAGAAAGTGCTCATTCGCCTAGTTTTGCCAAGTTCCTCACTCTCGCTTATCTGTCCAGCAGGGCTTCTATCACAGGGTGAAACTTCAAACTGGCTGGGACATTCCTTATCTTCCATCTCATCCTGGGTGGCAGAAGAGTCTATCCTCATTTTTGAAAGGGAAAGCAAGTTCAGGTAGGTCCAGTGAGATTACCTCAGTCACATAACTGAAATATGAAAACATTGCGACTTATGCCCACTGTAGGACTCCGACGCTCGTGCTTTCTCTTGTACCATGTCTCTCTCTCTCTAGGGTTCTTGGATGGGCAGAAGAGGCTCCTCTAAATTTGTTTTATTTATTTATTTATTTATTTATTTATTTTATTTTTTCGAGACGGAGTCTCGCTCTGTCACCCAAGCTGGAGTGCAGTGGCACGATATCGGCTCACTGCAAGCTCTGCCTCCCAGGTTCATAACATTCTCCTGCCTCAGCTTCCCGAGTAGCTGGGACTACAGGCGCCCGCCACCATGCCCAGCTACTTTTTTATATTTTTAGTAGAGACGGGGTTTCACCATGTTAGCCTGGATGGTCTCGATCTCCTGACCTTGTGATCCACCCACCTTGGCCTCCCAAAGTGCTGGGATTACAGGCGTGAACCACTGCGGCCGGCCTAAATTTGTTTTAAAAGTACGCATAGAAAAGCTGGGGGCTGTGGCTTATGCCTGTAATCACAGCACTTTGGGAGGCTGAGACAGGCAGATCACGAGGTCAGGAGATCGAGATCATCCTGGCTAACACAGTGAAACCCGGTCTCTCCAAAAAAACAAAAAATTATCCAGGCCTGGTGGCACATGCCTGTAGTCCCAGCTACTTGGGAGGCTGAGGTAGGAGAATCGCTTGAATCTGGGAGGTTGAGGGTGCAGTGAGCCACTGCACTCCAGCCTGGGTGACAGAGCAAACTCCATCTCAAAAAAAAAAAAAAAAAAGTACATGTGGGGGACAGGTGCAGTGTCTCAGCCTGTAATCAATCCCAGCACTTTGGGAGGCTGAGGTGGGTGGATCACTTGAGGTCAGGAGTTCAAGACCAGCCTGGCCAACATGGAGAAACCCCATCTCTACTAAAAATACAAAAATTTGCTGGGCGTGGTGGCGCATGTCTGTAGTCCCAGCTACTGGGAAGACTAAAGTGAGAGAACTGCTTGAGCCCAAAGGTCGAGGCTGTGGTGAGCGGTGATTTCACTTCAGTCTAGCCTGGGTGACAGAGAGAGACCCTGTCTCAAATAAATAAATAAATAAATAAAAGTTTATTTATTTATTACACATATTTATTACACATTATTACAAGACCTTGAACTAACAACATTAACATGCATTTGTTAAAGGAAAATAAATTAGCTCAGATGCTACTACTTTTCATAATACTTGCACGATTGATTTCAATCCCTGTTCATCTGAATGGAGAGTTGCAGGTATACTATGCAGCTATTCTACTTATATTCTGTTTTTTAATGTAACAGTATTATTTATTGATGTCTCTACACATTTTATATCACTTTAATATTTAATAAAAACATCTACCATAAGTTCTAAAATGGTAAAAGGAAGAATAGTCATTAGTACTGTCACTACCCTGAATGAATACAAATACAGTTTGCACTAGGGCTTATTTTGCTCCTGTCCTTTGCCTGTGCATTTCATTTTTGCACCATGGTAATCATACTGGGTGAATTTTGTATTCTGTAATTTCAACTGAATATTATATCATAAGTGTTATCTACAAGTTCCATGAGGACCAAACCTTCTCCATCTTTTTCACCATTTTACTTAGCATGGTATAGTAAAGCTGGCTCAAAAAATATTTGCTGATTGAATAAATGTTGTTACATGCTCTTCCTGATTAACATATATATACGCATATAAAATTTTTTAGTGACTGCATTAATTTACTTCACTTTTTCCTAATTGTTGGATATTTCAGTTGCCATTTTTTTGCTTTTATGAATAATGTGTTGATGAAAAGATTTGTGCATATAGTTTTCTCTGCATTTGGACTATTGTCTTTTTTTTTTTTTTTTTTGAGATAGAGTCTCGTGCTGTCACTCAGGCTGCAATGCAGTGGTGCAATCTCGGCTCACTGCAACCTCCACCTCCCGGGTTCAAGCTATTCTCCTGCCTCAGCCTCCTGAGTAGCTAGAATTACAGGTGCCCACGACCATGCTCAGCTATTTTTGTATTTTTAGTAGAGAAGGGGTTTCACCATGTTGGCCAGGCTGGTCTCGAACTCCTGACCTCAGGTGGTCCTCCTGCCTCGGCCTCCCAAAGTGCTAGAATTACAGGCATGAGCCACCACGCCCAGCCTTGACTATTGTCTTAAGATAGGGTGAAATTACAGGATCAAATGATTTGGACAGTTTTGCAAGTCTTAATGCATTTTAAATTAAAATGCTTTTTAAAAAAGCTGGGACAGCCGGGTGCGGTGGCTCATGCGTGTAATCTCAACTCAGGAGGCTGAGGCAGGAGAATTGCTTGAACCCGGGAGGCAGAGGTTGTGGTGAGCTGAGATCGCACCATTGCACTCCAGCCTGGGCAACAAGAGCAAAACTTCGTCTTAAAAACAAACAAAAAAAGCTGGGACAGTTTACAATGGGCAATAGCCATGTACCAGCTTTACCACACCTTCACCTGCCCTGGTTTTTTTGTTGTGTTTTTCAATTGTTGTTATTGATTTAAGTGAAAGAATTTTTTTTTTTTTTTTTTTGAGACAGAATCTCACTCTGTCGCACAGGCTGGAGTGCAGTGGCGCGATCTCGGCTCACTGCAAGCCTCACCTCCCAGGTTCACGCCATTCTCCTGCCTCAGCCTCCCGAGTAGCTGGAACTATAGGTGCCGCCACCACGCCTGGCTAAGTTTTTGTATTTTAGCGTAGAGACGGGGTTTCACCATGTTAGCCAGGATGGTCTTAATCTCCTGACCTCATGATCTGCCCGCCTCGGCCTCCCAAAGTGCTGGGATTACAGGCGTGAGCCACCGCGCCTGGCCAAATGAAAGAATTTTTTAATCAATTAGCCTACTTATATAACCACAGTTTACATCACAGGGATAATGTGCCAAATAAATACTCATTAAAATGTGAGCCCATTATTTTGGTCATGTCCCTATTATCTCTACTATTACCCTATGGATAATAAGCAAAGTTGCAATTCAGCTGTATCTCTAATTTCAATTATTAACCTATATGTATAAATACCAGTTGTATTATTACAGAACTATATTATTGTTCACAACTCTTTGAACATCACAATGAGTAAGTTTTTACATTGCGCACTATCAGTAATATTACCTTCATTTTCTACGAAGGCATCCAATGATGTATGTCTAGCTATATCTATATCTATATCTGTATAGCTGTGGCTTTCTCACTGGAAATTCATAGGTAATCCCAACTTCAGAGAAACTATGCTTTTCTATGTGAATTTAAAATTAGTTGTATTTGCCGGAGGCTTAAATAAAACTACAGTGATCCTTGGACTGTTAACAAATGGCTAACACAAAATATTTATTTATGAGTTGTTTGCTAAAGTCCAAATGCCATAAAGCAAACAGTATGCCACTTACTTGAACTGATATTTTCTTAGAAAAACTTTTTAAAGATGGCTTTAAAAGAGAAAAAAAAAGCTTGTTAAAAATGTCTTTTAAAGCCATTCTAGCTGTGAATCTAGAGGTAACCACTGACTCTAAACTCCATGGAGATTTGTAAATTGAATGACTTACAACATCATGTCAAAGTAGAGTGGACTGTGAAGTGTGTTAAAGAGGACCAAAGCAATCTTTCACCCAGTGATTGCTGAGCATGGAGGAGGGACTGTCGTTGGCTATTCCTCTTTCCTTTCTTCTCAACACCTGACTGGTAGTCACAGGTCAGGTGTTTACCTATTTGTGCCACTGCTCAGAGAGAAGGTGGAGCTTCCTGGGAGGAGGGACCCAGGTTTTCTCCAGGCTCAGGAGCAGCCCTGCCCTCAGGCCAGGCAGGTGTGGCTGGGGAGGGGTAAGGAGTGCCAAAAGAGCACTCAGCAGTCATGTGACCCTTGTGACCTTGGCCAGCCTGTTTCTGAGAGGTACAGCTGCCCCTATTTAGTCTTCAGGAAGTACCAGAACACCCTAAAAGCAACCTCTCACTGGGTCCCCTTCAAGACTTTCTCCATCCCATTAGGATCCCTGCAAGTGTCAGCCAGTGGTAACTGGCAGATCTTCTAGTCCACCCCATTATGTTTATTTTACTGTATTTGGCTTTTAATTAAATTCAAAAGAGTACATTATTAAAAAGTACAGGTGTGGGCTGGGTGTGGTGGCTCAGGTCTGTAATCCTAGCACTTTGGGAGGCAGAGGTGGGTGGATCACTTAAGCCCAGGAGTTGGAGACCATCCTGGCCAACATAGCAAGACCCTGTCTCCATTAAAAATAAATAAATAGCCAGGCGCGGTGGCTCACACCTATAATCCCAGCACTTTGGGGGGCTGAGGCAGGCGGATCACCTGAGGTGGGGAGTTCAAGACCAGCCTAACCAACATAGAGAAACCCCATCTCTACTAAAAATACAAAATTAGCCAGGCATGGTGGTGCATGCCTGTAATCCCAGCTACTCGGGAGGCTGAGACAGGAGAATTGCTTGAACCTGGGAGGCAGTGGTTGTGGTGAACCAAGATTGCACCATTGCACTCCAGCCTGGGCAACAAGAGTGAAACTCCATCTCAACAAATAAATAAATAAAGTACAGGTTCGTCTTCACCACTGTTCCCTTACTCCCCTAAATAACGTCTCTCACCTTTCCAGTTAACCACTGTTAACCAAGATGCTACTCCTCTTTCCAGCCTTTTTTCTACTTATTAGCATATATGTGTATTTACTAAATGAACAGGTCAAACTATATGTATTGTTTTGCAAATTGCCTTTTTCCTTAACCATGTGTCTTGAAGAACTTTGCATATTGGCCCATATGGACTAGCTTACCATTTTTAACTAATGGAGAGCATTCTTTAGAGTTGGTTGGCAGAAATACACTAAAAAGTTGTGACCCCCAAATCAGGAAAAGCCACTAAAGACAACTAAAATTCATTTCGATTCAATCCCCCTCCCCAAATCTTTTTTTTTTTTTTTTTTTTAAGACAGAGTCCCGTTCTGTTGCCCAGGCTGGAGTGCAGTGGTGCAATCTCGGCTCACTACAAGCTCCGCCTCGCGGGTTCATGCCGTTCTCCTGCCTCAGCCTCCTGAGTAGCTGGGACTACAGGCGTCCGCCACCCCGCCCGGCTAATTTCTGTATTTTGTTTTTAGTAGAGACGGGGTTTCACCTTGTTAGCCAGGATGGTCTCGATCTCCTAACCTCGTGATCCGCCCGCCCCGGCCTCCCAAAGTGCTGGGATTACAGGCGTGAGCCACCGCACTCGGCCTTTTTTTTTAACATCTGAAAACATATAGACTTTAATTACATTTTGTTGAAAATTCATGAGCCGGGCACAGTGGCTCACACCTGTAATCCCAGCACTTTGGGAGGCCGAGGCAGGCGGATCATGAGGTCAGGAGATCAAGACCATCCTGGTTAATACCGTGAAACCCCGTCTCTACTAAAAATACAAAAAATTAGCCAGGCGCCTGTAGTCCCAGCTACTCGGGAGGCTGAGTCAGGAGAATGGAGTGAACCTGGGAGGCGGAGCTTGCAGTGAGCTGAGATTGCACCACTGCACTCCAGCCTGGGTGACAGACCAAGACTCCATCTCAAAGAAAAAAAAGAAAATTCATTCAACTTTGGTGCTTATCCAAGGACTTATAATGTAAATTTCTGACATAAATCATAACCCTCAGTACATAATGTATTTTCAAAGGAAACAAGTCATCTTAAAGTAATATTTTTCTATATGCTAATTGATACATTTTTATAGTAAATTGAAAATTATGAGTAAACTGAAAGTATGCTTAACAACAAAATAAATACAGCATATATGGTTAGCATATACATTTCTTAGTGTAAAGGCAGCAGTGAATTTGTACCTTACAACAAATCTGTAACTCCAGTAGCTTTTTTTCTGGAATTTATATGGTGTCTCACCATGTTCCACAATGCTAGAAAAGTCTTTTTTGGCATCAATCTATACAAAAATTTCTGACATTTTCCCCAAATGACATGTAACTTTTTTTTAACTTTTCCAGAAAAATATGGAAACTTTATCAACCACTTCTTAACTGAACAAAAAGTTAGAGTACTACCAAATGCTCTTTTAATTTTGCTCTGACAGATGTTTTAAAAGTTCAGACATCCCTGATGTTTTTAAGGATAACTGCATAAAACACACTAGATGATTGCTAAGGATGAATCTTAGTATCTGACTCATTCGAGACATCCTTAGTATCCAGAATAAAATCAGTAGAAATAAAAGTAATATAATTTTCAAAGAATTCATACATACTGGAAGTCTTAGAAAAACCAGCTTCTAAATGCAAGGACTAGGAGATTTGCCCATCGTACTATTAATAGTTACACACATTTCTCCTCATGAAGTAACTGAAGATTTCTGGCTTGTTTGTGGAACTTTAGTTTGTAGGAAAGCATATTCATAGGGCCAAATCTTGTTGGTTTCTGTTCCAGAGAATGTTTCCAACACCCCTTTTTTCTGGTAATATTCCAGGACTGGCTTTGTTTGGGTTTCATGAGCCTTTAGTCTCTTGATAACCGTCTCTGGTTTATCATCCTCACGCTGAATGAGAGGCTCCCCAGTTAGATCATCCATGCCCACAGTTTTGGGAGGGTTGAATTCAATGCTGTAGACTTGGCCACGGGTGGGATGAATCCCCAAATTTTTATATAGAAAAAATTTCAGCCGGACGCGGTGGCTCACGCCTGTAATCCTAGCACTTTGGGAGGCTGAGATGGGCGGACCACCTGAGGTCGGGAGTTCGAGACCAGCCTTACCAACATGGAGAAACCCTGTCTCTACTAAAAATAAAAAATTAGCCGCCGTTGTGGCACATGCGTGTAATTCCAGCTACTCGGGAGGTTGAGGCAGGAGAATTGTTTGAACCCGGGAGGCGGAGGTTGCGGTGAGCAGAGACCGCACCATTGCACTCCAGCCTGGGCAACAAGAGCAAAACTCTGTCTCCAAAAAAAAAAAAGGAAAAAATTTCAAACATACCAAATAGTGGAAAGACTGATAAATGCCCATATACTTTCCACTAGGTTGTTACCACATTCATTGACTGCCATTAATATTTGATAGGGTTATGTGGTTTTAACATGAGAAGTATATGAAAAGAAGCAGAACTCATCAAGTCTCAAAGTCTTAAGAATTAGAAAGAAAAGGCGCGGTGGCTCATGCCTGTAATCCCAGCACTTTGGGAGGCCGAGATGGGCGGATCACCTGAAGTCAGGAGTTCAAGACCAGCCTGACTAACATGGAAAAACCCCTGTCTGTACTCAAAATACAAAATTAGCTGGGTGTGGTGGCGCATACCTGTAATCCCAGCTATTCGGGAGGCTAAAGCGGGAGAATCGCTTGAACCCAGGAGGCGGAAGTTGCAGTTAGCTGCGATTGCACCATTGCACTGGGCAACAAGAGCAAAACTCTCGTCTGAAAGAAAGAAAGAAAGAGAGAGAGAGAGGGAGGGAGAGAGGAAGGAAAGACATTACCAAATCATAAGAGCCAAAGGAATGTAAAATCCACTTAATTGACCTGGGTGGAAGGTACAAATTTCTATGGGTAGAAACCAAATTAGTAATCCTGGGAGGTGGGCTATATGGTTACCCCTTTTTGAAATTATGAAGCGATTTAAGTACAAACAGGGTTTAGTGAGTTCCAGCCAGATGTACTTGCTGGTAGCTGTGCGACTTCAAACATACTTAGAATGCAAAATCCACAAATTACTGGAATGATACATATATTTCCTTAGTGAGTGAAAAGAAGACTCACTCCTATGGTATACAAAATCTAATCTTGCCGTCATCTGAAATCTTTTCTTTAAAGTTCACTAAGAAAGTAGTTGTCTGGCCAAGAGTGGTGGCTCACGCCTGTAATCCCAGCACTTTGGGAGACTTAGGTGGGTGGATCACCTGAGGTCAGGAGTTCGGGACCAGCTTGGTCATCATGGTGAAATCCTGTCTCTACTAAAAATAAAAAAATTAGCTGGGTGTGGTGGTGCATATCTGCAATCCCAGCTACTCGTGAGGCTGAGGCAGGAGAATTGCCTGAACACGGGAGGCAGGGGTTGCAGTGAGCCAGGATGGCATCACTGCACTTAGCCTGGATGACAGAGTGAGTGAGATTCCATCTCAAAAATAAAATCAAAATAAAATAAAATAAAATTGAAGGTAATCATCCACCTAGGAGGTGGGCATCTTTTTATCCAAAGGAAAATTTATATATTTATTTATAAATACATAAAAATAAAATAAATAAATAAATAAAAATAAATTTTCCCTGTCGGGCATGGTGGCTTACACCTGTAATCCTAGCACTTTGGGAGGCTGAGGTGGGCAGATCACAAGGTCAGGAGTTCAAGACCAGCCTGGCCAACATAGTGAAACCCCATCTCTATTAAAAATACAAAAATTAGCTGGGCATGGTGGCCCATGCCTGTAGTCCCAGCTACTTGGGAGGCTGAGGCAGGAGAATCACTTGAACCTGGGAGTTGGAGGTTGCAGTGAGCTGAGATTGTGCCACTGCACTCCAGCTTGGGCAACAGAGTAACACTTTATCTCAAAAAATAAATAAATAAATAAAAAAGAAATACAGCTATATCCAACAACCAGAATAAATCTTGGAAATATAATTTGCAGTGAAAAGAGCTGGTTGCAGAAGACTACATAGAGTGTGATTCCATTTTTATAAAGAAGCTCAAAACCAAGCTAATCCAAACAACATATTGTTTAGGAAGACATACATGTTTGTTAAAACTGTTTTTTTTTTTAAATGAATGCATAATTTAGGATGGTGATTACCTCGAAGTGGATGGAGAAGATGGGTTTAGGATTTGGAAGGCACATGGTAGCTTTAAAAGCAATGGCAATGCTTTATGCATAAATTGTTTGGTGGGTTCATGTATTCATTTTATTATATACTCCTAAGCTTACAGAGATGTTACTTATTTTATATATATCAAATATTGTATAATAAAATGTAAGTGAAAAAATGCTACTTTTATAAAACAGAATAATCAAGCAAACATGTTAAGTTAAAACCTAGAGAAAGGGTTTTAGACTTGTAATTTTAACTAATTGGATACTCATTTTGGAACCAAAGCAAACATCTGAATAGTCCATACAGAAAGACATTTAACACATCATATAGCGTACCATTGTTTATCCTGCCATTCTTTTGGTGGCTAAAAATGTAATTTTAATTTTTGCTATTTCAGATACATAGGAATAAGCATTTTTGAACTTCTTTCCTTCTTTTTTTTTTTTTTTTTGAGATGGAGTTTCACTCTCGTTGCCCAGGCTGGAGTGCAATGGCATGATCTCAGCTCACTGCAACCTCTACCTCCGGAGTTCAAGCGATTCTCCTGCCTCAGCCTCCCGAGTAGGTGGGATTACAGGCACCTGCCACCACGTCTGGCTAATTTTATTATTATTATTATTATTATTATTTTTTAGTAAAGATGGGATTTCACCATGTTGGTCAGGCTGGTAGCAAACTCCTGACCTCAGGTGATCCACCCGCCTAGGCTTCCCAAAGTGCTGGGATTACAGGCGTGAGCCACCCTGCCCAGCCTATCTTTTTCAATACTTGTGTGAGTATTGTTTTTTGAGATAGATGCTTAAGAATGGAGTGCTGAGTCAAAGGGTGAGGAGACTGAAGTGAGACTCGGAGAAGTTAAATGCATAACTCACATCACACAGGCAGCAGGTGGCAAAGCCAACAGGGCTCCTTTTGGGGCTCCACATCACCCCCATTACAAAGAAAACGATGGTCCTGGCCGGGCGCGGTGGCTCACGCCTGTAATCTCAGCACTTTGGGAAGCTGAGACGGGCGGATCACAAGGTCAGGAGATCGAGACCATCCTGGCTAACACGGTGAAACCCCGTCTCTACTAAAAATACAAAAAATTAGCTGGGCATGGTGGCGGGCGCCTGTAGTCCCAGCTACTCGGGAGGCTGAGGCAGAAGAATGGCGTGAACCTGGGAGGCGGAGCTTGCAGTGAGCCGAGGATCGCGCCACTGCACTCCAGCCTGGGCGACAGAGCATGAGTCCGTCTAAAAAAAAAAAAGAGAAAACACTGGTCCTGCCCAGCACGGTGGTGCCTGTAGTCCCAGCCACTCAGGATGCTGAGGTGGGAGGATCATTTGATCCCTGGAGTTCAAGACCAGCCTGGGCAACACAGCAAGACCCCATTTCTAACGAAAAGAAAATGAAAACATTGGTCCTGTCAAAACGAGTGCTCCACTTTCCACTTTGATTTGACTCTTTCCCATTCTTGTTTGCCCAGACTGCAGGTGAAGCTCAGTATTGATTTCAGGACCTCAGGACACAGAACACAAGAGCTCCCTGTCACGAGAGGCACAGAATAGAGCTTTGTCTTTTAAAAAGGCTTGATTGCTTCTACCGGACTGTCTTGCTGCCAGTGGCAGGGAGGGAGGCTTTGCTGAGCACCAAGTCAGAACTCAGAGTTCCTGCGCCATTTTTCATAGTACTGCCCTTGTAACCCAAGGAGGCGTCCCATTTTATTCCCTGGGCAGATTTTGCAATGCTCAGTCGTCAAAATGGAAATGTTTATTAGCTACGGAAAATGCTGTTTTGCTGATTACAGAAAAATACAGACAAAGAAATACATACAACATGGACCTACAATGACAAGAAAAACAAAGATGTCAGTTACCACCTATGCTTGCCAGAGTCCCTGTCTTCCTATCTGAACACATTCCAGAACAATCCAATTCTTCTTTGAAATGTTCTTTTTATTTCAGATACAGAAAGAAATTAAACAAGATTGGGTGCGGTGGCTCATGCCTGTAATCCCAGCTCTTTTGAAGGCTGAGGCAGGCCGATCACTTGAAGTCAGAAGTTCCAGACCAGCCTGGCCAACATGGCGAAACCCCCATCTCTACTAAAAATACAAAAATTAGCTGGGCATGGTGGCAGGTACCTGTAATCCCAGCTACTCGAGAGGCTGAGGCAGGAGAATCACTTGAACTTGGGAGGCGGAGGTTGCAGTGAACTGAGATCTCACCACTGCACTCCAGCCTGGGAAACAGAGGGAGACTCCTTCTAAAAAAAAAAAAAAAAAAAGCCAGGCGCGGTGGTGGCTCATGCCTGTAATCCCAGCACTTTGGGAGGCTAACGCGGGCAGATCTCGAGGTCAGGAGAGATCGAGATCATCCTGGCTAACACGGTGAAACCACGTCGCTACTAAAAATACAAAAAAATTTGCCCGGCAAGGTGACAAGTGCCTGTAGTTCCAGCTACTCGGGAGGCTTAGGCAGGAGAATGGCGTGAATCTGGGAGGCGGAGCTTGCAGCAAGCCAAGATAGCATCATTGCACTCCAGCCTGGGCGACAGAATGAGACTCCGTCTCAAAAGAAAAAAAAAAAAAAAGCCAGGTGCAGTGGCTCACACCTGTAATCCCAGCACTTTGGGGAGGGTGAGGCGGGTGAATCCCCTGAGGTCAGGAGTTCAAGACCAGCCTGACCAACATGGCGAAAACCCGTCTCTACTAAAAATACAAAAATTAGCTGGGCGTGGTGGCCAGCGCCTGTAATTCCAGCTACTCGGGAGGCTGAGGCAGGATAATCTCTTGAAACTGGGAGGTGGAGGTTGCAGTGAGCCGAGATCGTGCCATTGCGCTCCAGCCTGGGTGGCAGAGTGAGACTCCGTCTCAAAAAAAAAAAAAAAGAAAAATTAAATTAATATGCCACTCAGACACATGTAGTAGCAACATCAACTCTATATACTAAATCAGTGGTATGTGAATAAAACATGCCATTAAATAATTTTCCTAAAATTTTTACCAACTTAGAGAATATAGAATTTCTTCAAATATCTCATAATTTTTCCTAGAGGTTTTTTTTTTTTTTAACCCAAGTCCCAAACAAGATTTACACATTGTATTTCACTGATCTCTCTTAAGTATTTTAGTCTATAGGTTTCTCCTCCATCTTTTTTTTTTTTTTTTTTTTTGAGACAGCGTTTCACTTTTGTTGTTCAGGATGGAGTGCAGTGGCACGATCTCGGCTCACCACAACCTCTGCCTCTCCTGCCTCAGCCTCCTGAGTAGCTGGGATTACAGGCATGTGTCACCACGCCTGACTAATTTTGTATTTTTAGCAGAGATGTGATTTCTCCATGTTGGTCAGGCTCGTCTCCAACTCCTGACCTCAGATGATCCACCCACCTTGGCCTCACAAAGCGCTGGGATTACAGGTGTGAGCCACCACGCCCAGCCTCCTCTATCTTTTTTAATGCCTTGCTGCATGTTGAGGAAACTGGGCTATTTGTCTTTTTTCTTTTTTTTTTTTTTTTTTGAGACTGGGTCTCACTCTTTCATCCAGGCTGGAGTGCAGTGGCACGATCACAACTCATTGCAGCTTCAACCTTCCCGGGCTCAAGTGATCCTCCCACCCCATCTTCCCAAGCAGCTGGGACCACAGCATGCACTACCACATCTGGCTAATTTTTTTTTTTTTTTTGAGACAGGGTCTCACTATTTTGCCCAGGCTTATCTTGAACTCCTATGCTCACGTGATCCTCCTGCCTCAGCCTCCCAAAGTGCTGGGATTTATAGGCAGGGGCTGTCACACCCAGCCTGAGTGATTTTTCTTTTAGAGTTTTTTACATCCTGGACTTCATTTATTGTACCTAGCAGTAGTGTAGTGTTGTTTAACACATTCCTCTATTTCAAGAGTTTTTCTAAACAGTTAATTGGATCTAGATGCTGGTTCAGACACTAGTTTGCTCTTTTTGGCAAGAATATGTCATTTGTGGTTGTATATTTCTATCGGATGGTACATAATGCCTGGTGATCTCCTTTTCTGTGATGTGAGTGGCTATTCAATGACCACTACCTGGATCTGTTATTTTATTAGAGTTTTACAAAATGCTGGTAATTCAAATGTCATTCCTTATTTATTGGCTGACATAATTCCCTCATCAAGTCTTCAGTTACTCTGAGATACAAGTGGTACATACACATCTTAGCTTGGGTCGTCCAGGAAGCAGAGCCTAGAGACAAAGGCTTGCCTGGAGAATGTGGTGATCCTAGGGAAAGAAGTGAGGGATGGGGAAGCAGGAGAGACAATTCAAGGGAGCCTTACTGAATAGGCTGCTGCTTCAGGTTCCTGAATGGTTGGCTGTGTGTGACCATATGAGTTGTATAGAATGAGTCTCGGGCTCCTTCATCTTGCAGGGAAAAGGGAGGAAGTTTTATCAGTTCCTGTCCCCCACTCATTAAAGGTTAGACCATGAAACATTAACTCACCCACACTTCAGGGTGCTGGGTTCATGGGCACCCTGATAGCTTCCATAGATCCCCACACTGTCATTAAGAGAGAACCCCTGGAATGGGAGGTAAGAGGTAAGGATTTTGTTTTGTTTTGTTTTTTGAGTTGGAGTCTTGCTCTTGTCACCCAGGCTGGAGTGCAATGACACGATCTCGGCTCACTGCAACCTCTGCCTCCCAGGTTCAAGCGATTCTCCTGCCTCAGCCTCCTTAGTAGCTGGGATTACAGGAACCCACCAGCCTAGGCCTCCCAAAGTGCTGGAGTTACAGGCATGAGCCACTGTGTCTGGCCAAATGGTAATGTTTTTTGTTTTTTGGTTTTTTTTTTTGAGATGGAGTCTCGCTCTGTCGCCCAGGCTGGAGTGCAATGGTGTGATCTCAGCTCACTGCAACCTCCGCCTCCCGGGTTCAAGTGATTCTCCTGCCTCAGCCTGCCAAGTAGCTGGGACTAACAGGCGCGTGCCACCACACCCAGCTAATTTTTGTATTTTTAGTGGAGACGGGGTTTCACCATGTTGGCCAGGGTGGTCTCGATCTCCTGACCTCGTGATCTGCCCGCCTCGGCCTCCCAAAGTGGTGGGATTACAGGCATGAGCCACCATGCCCAGCCAACCAAGTGGTAAGGTTTTTAAGGGTTGTCCCTGCATGAAGCTGGTCAGAGGCCCCCCGGAACTTGTTGCTGCAGTAGTGGCTGGAATAAGATAGGTAAGGCCAAGAAGATCTGAAATGGTACATAAGAAATGTTAGATCCAGAAAAGGCAGGCAAAATGTGCAATTCTTTTCCTTTATTTACCATTTGCTAGCTTTCAAAATAATGAATTAGTTCTATTGTATTTCCAAAGTTGAGCAATTAAGATTTTTAAAAAAGTATCATTATGACTCATGGATATACAAATATTTGATATGTCTCAATTTATTGCTGTGATTTTTCTTATTGATGCTCAAATTTATTCCACTTTGGCCAGCAGGAGTTTCTACAAATTGGTTCCAGATGACATTTCAAATAAATTTGTTTCTGAGTGCTTCCTTGCTTTCTGAATTGGCAAGATATTCCAGGCTTATTTGGCATTCATCTTACTCTAGACCTATTATCAACCATGTCTCCAAGGATAAGTAGATCCTTTTAAGGGAAAATGGTATTTTGAAAGCATAGTGTGGGATCTGAGGATACCTATTCCTGTCAGGTTGGTTATTGTTTGTTTTCAGTGAGTAGATCTTGGACTTTATTAATTTTATTTATTTATTTTAAGAAAAGTACATCATGAGTTATAAGTAATAATTCCAACTCAAATTTTAATATTGCTCAACTTCTTTGATTTTATATTTATCTTTTACACTGAAAAGTCTTGGCTGGGCATGGTGGCTCAAGCCTGTAATCCCAGCACTTTGGGAGGCCGAGGTGGGCGGATCACGGGGTCAGGAGATCAAGACCACCTGGCCAACTGGTGAAACCTCATCTCCACTAAAAATACAAAAATTAGCCAGGCGTGGTGGCGGGCACTTGTAGTCCCAGCTACTTGGGAGGCTGAGGCAGGAGAATGGGGTGAACCCGGGAGGCGGAGCTTGCAGTGAACCAAGATCATGCCACTGTACTCCAGCCTGGGCGACTGAGCGAGACTCTGTCTCAAAAACAGAAAAAAAAAAAAGAAAAAAGAAAAATATTGATATCTAAGGATATTAACATAATTACTGCTAACATTATGATTATTCAAAAAGGTTATAGTTTTTTTTCTTAAAGTTCTCTTTGTCCTTAGTTATATCCCCAAAGGCTGTAGAGTCAAATAATTGTGGATTTTCTTGCTCAGTCATCCAGGCTGAAGTGGAGTTCAGTGGTGCGATCTCGGCTTACTGCAACCTCCACCTCCTGGGCTCAAGCAATTCTCGTGCCTCAGCCTCCACACCTGGCTAATTTTTGTATTTTTACTTTATTTATTTAGAGATGGAGTCTGGCTCTGTCGCTCGGGCTGGAGTGCAATGGCATGATCTTGGCTCACTGCAACCTCCGCCTCCCGGTTCAAGTGATTCTCCTGCCTCAGCCTCCTGAGTAGCTGGGATTATAGGCAGGCACCACCACACCCGGCTAATGTATCTTTAGTAGAGACGGGGTTTCACCATGTTGGTCAGGCTGGTCTCGAACTCCTGATCTCATGATCTTCCTGCCTTGGCCTCCCAAAGTGCTGCGATTACAAGCTTCAGCCACTGCGCCTGGCCTTATTTTTTGTATTTTTAGTAGAGATGGCCTGTTGACCAGGCTGGTCTCAAACTCCTGGTGTCAAGTGACCTGCCCAACTCGGCCTCCCAAAGTGCTGGGATCAAGAGCATGAGCCCTTTGTCCAGCCCAAATAATTAATTGCATCTGTGTGTGGTTTTTTGTTTTCTTTTGAGACAGAGTCTGCCTCTATTGCCCAGGCTGGAGTGCCGCGGCCTGATCTGGGCTCACTGCAACCTCTGCCTCCCTGGTTCAAGTGATTGTCCTGCCTCAGCCTCCTGAGTAGCTGGGATTACAGGCATGTGCCACCACACTCGGCTAATTTTTGTATTTTTTTTAGTAGAGATGGGGCTTCTCCATGTTGACCAGGCTGGTCTCCAACTCCTGACGTCAGGTGATCCGGCCAGCTCGGCCTCCCAAAGTGCTGGGATTACAGGGTGAGCCATTGCTCCTGGCAATAATTGTGTTTTAAAATCACTTTATATAATTTTCCTTCACACTGTTAAGCTACCAACTTGATACCAGCATTCATGTGTTGCATTTTGCTTTTTTTAAATTTAATTTTGTTTCATAAGAATGTAAAAAACATTTATATCATTCCAAAGTCAAATCCACAAAACACAGTATATTCTTTTTTTTTTTTTTTTTTTTTTTGAGACGGAGTCTTGCTCTGTCACCCAGGCTGGAGTGCAGTGGCGCGACCTTGGCTCACTGCAATGTCTGCCTCCCGGGTTCAAGCAATTCTCTGCCTCAGCCTCCTGAGTAGCTGGGATTACAGGTGCCCACCACCATGCCTGGGTAATTTTTTTTTGTATTTTTAGTATTTGTAATGATTTTGTATTTTTAGTAGAGACAGGGTTTCACCATCTTGGCCAGGTTGGTCTTGAACTCCTGACCTCATGATCCACCCGCCTCGGCCTCCCAAAGTGCTGGGATTACAGGCATGAGCCACCGCACCTGGCCAAAATATGGTATATTCTGAGAAGTCTAGCTTCGATCCTTGTCCTTCCATCCTGGTCCCTCCCTCCCTTATAGGTTTCCATTTTATTTAATAATTTATCCTTCCAAAAAAAAAAAAAAGCAAATGCACTTACGTGTGTTTCTGCTTTCCTAGGTAACAGTAGCATCCTACATACACTTTTATTACTTTGTTAATACCCTAGTTTCTGACAAATTATTGTTCATCTTTCTTAAAATTGCAGTGTTCTTCAGGCTTGATCTTCCCTCTTGTTGAAATAAGTTGTTGATGGGTATCATCAGAAGTCTAACCTAAATGAAAATGAGTTTTTGTTTTGTTTTGAGACACTGTCTTGCTCTGTCACCAGGCTGGAGTGCAGCAGCACAATCTCAGCTCACTGCAACCTCTGCCTCCCAGGTTCAAGCAATCCTCCTGACTCAGCCTCCCAAGTAGCTGGCATTACAGGCACGCACCATCACGCTTGGCTAATTTTGTACTTTTAGTAGAGACGGGGTTTCACCATATTGGCCAAGCTGGTCTCGAACTCCTGACCTCGTGATCTGCCCACCTTGGCCTCCCAAAACGCTGGGATTACAGGCGTGAGCCACTATGTCAGGCCTGAACCTGAGTTTTATAAAAAGTACTGTTATCCATTCTATTACTTCTGGCGAAAGTTTGGGTGGGGAAGAGTTTGGCAGTCCTAAGCAAAGTTGTCTGGCGTGAGTGATGGCATCGATACCCAGGATTTTGTGTGTGTGGTAAAATATACATGGCATAAAATGTACCGTTTTAACTTTTTTATTTTTTATTTTTTGTTTGAGACGGAGTCTCACTCTGTTGCCCAGGCTGGAGTGCACAGTGCAATGGCAAGATCTCGGCTCACTGCAACCTCCGCCTCCCAGGTTCAAGCAATTCTCCCGCCTCAGCCTTCTGAGTAGCTGGTATTACAGGCATGCGCCACCAGGCCTAGGTAATTTTTGTATTTAGTGGAGACGGGGTTTCACCACGTTGACCAGGGTGGTCTTGAACTCCTCACCTCAAGTGATCCACCCGCCTCGGCCTCCCAAAGTGCTGGGAGTACAGTTTGAGCCACCCAGCCCAGCCCTTTTTAACTTTTTTTTTTTTTTTTGAGAAGGAGTCTCGCCCTGTCGCCCAGGCTGGAGTGCAGTGGCACCATCTCGGCTTACTACAAGCTCCCTTTCCCGGGTTCACGCCATTCTCCTGCCTCAGCCTCCCGAGTAGCTGGGACTACACGCGCGCCACCACGCCCAGCTAAATTTTTTTGTATTTTAGTAGAGACGGGGTTTCACCGTGGTAGCCAGGATGGTCTCGATCTCCTAACTTCGTGATCCGCCCGCCTCAGCCTCCCAAAGTACTGGGATTACAGGCGTTAGCCACCAAGCCCGGCCCGTTTTAGCCATTTTTAAGTGTACAGTGTAAGGCACTGAAACCGCCTTTGCAAAACTATAACTGAGGAAATTATGACAGTCAAAGAAATCAGACCTAACTGACTCTATCTTGCTTCTAACCCTTAAGCTGTCCTTGTTCATTCCTGGGTGTAGGCGGAACTAACTTTGGGAAGGAATTCCGTTCATGATTTGACTCTGAAACAAAATTGCTAACAGCCCTTTCCTGAAAAGACTCCCTTCTTGCCTGGAGTCCAGTCTGCCTTTGCAGGACTAACAAATTAGCTACAAGATTAGAAATTGCAATTTAGGGGTCTTGCTGCTTCCGGATCCAAGAGTCTGAACCTCTCCAAATTTGCTCCTGTGGATAACATCACTATTGTAAAACCTAAGAGCAGTGCTTGAGATATTTTGCAGACCCTGCACTGGATGGATCAGCTGACACCACCTAGACCAGTAACCTGGCCCAACCAGTTCTGCCATCGCAGATAGGAACAGAAGACATATGAAAACCTAACTTCGACCCCCGCCTGATTCCATCTCCAACCTAACCAATCAGCACTCCCCACTTCTCAAGCCCCTACCCGCCAAATTATCTTTAAAAACTCAGGGCGGGTTGCGGTGGCTCATGCCTGTAATCCCAGCACTTTGGGATGCGAGGCGGGTGGATCACCTGAGGTCAGGAGTTTGAGACCAGCCTGGCCAACGTGGTGAGATCCTTCTCCACTAAAACTACTAAAATTAGCTGGGCGTGGTGGCGGGCGCCCCTAATCCCAGCTACTCAGGAGGCTGAGGCGGGACAATCGCTTGAACTCAGGCGAAGGTTGCAGTGGGCCGAGATTGCCCGTGCCACTGCACTGCAGTCTGGGCGACAAGAGCGAAACTCGGTCTCAAACAAAACAAAAGAAACCCGAAAACCAACCAAACAAAATCTGATCCCCGAATGCCCGAAGAAACTGATTTGAGCAATAATAAAACTCCGGTCTCCCGCACAGCTGGCTCTGCGTGAATTACTCTTTTCGCCATTGGAATTCCCCTGTCTTGACAAATCGGCCGTCTACGCAGCGGGTAAGGTGGACCCACTGGGCGGTTACAGCATTATTAGGTATATTAACAATGTTGTGCAAACATCCCCACTCTCGGTCTCCAGAACTTTTTGTCATCCCACATTGAAACTCTACCGATTAAGCACTAAGTTCCCATTCCCTTCCCAGGGTTTTTAACAGGGCCACGTTAAACAGAAGGGGCACCTGCTTGCCAGGTGGAGGCCTGGGCACTGGCAGGGTTCTGCCCTCCCGACTGAGCAGAGGCTCCCGAGGTGACTAAGCAGGCTCTCTGGGTAGCGCTCCCGCCCTCACCTATTGTCCGGGTGGAGGAACCGGTATTTCCGGATGGGGGCCTCAGACCCAGTGATCCCGGCTAAGGGTGAGGCTGGCGGGGGAGGGGAACGGAAGCGGGTCGTAAAAGTTAACTTTACACTAAAATCATTAAGTTTTCTCACACCCCCCAATAAAAGCAGTCACCTCCCCTCCCAAGAGCCCCCCACGCACCCACAGTGGCCCACAACCATGCTTCCCGGGGGCTTTGAAGTGTAGAGGAGCTGACATCCTCCTTGCCCAGACCCTGGAAAGGATTAGGAAGCGGACCTGGGCACGAATAGAGAAAGAAGCCCAGCAAATTCCTCTTGAACCCGCTCTGGGAGGAAGCTCAGCTGCAGTTCTATGTAGAAGAAAAGAGGCGGCAAAGTAGGCGCGCGGGCTCCAGTGACAAAGGTCTCCCAGGCAGCCGCGGCCCCTGCCCCACTGCTGAGTGGCGTGCGTGCAGGCCCACCCTCTCCGCCTTTCCCGACACCCCAAAGTAGCGCTGCGAGCAGCTGCGTCTCCCTCCCGGGGCTCGCGCGCCCAGAACCCTCCGGTCTCAAGGAAGCAGGTGACAGCCGCCGCCCACCTCCTTCCCCTCCCCGCCGCTGCTCTCTGGCTCGCCACCGCCCGACTCCCCCTGCCCCCACCCTGGATTTTTTTTCCACTTCTCTCAAACCTCTAAACAGGAAATAGCCCGAGTCACAATAATATACGGGAGCAGCCGCGGAGGCCGCTGGCGCCCTCCCATCCCGGGGAGCTTCCCGCACTCCGGCTCGGGTGAAGTGCAGCCAGCGACGCGCGCAGGGAGCGCAGGGGGACACCAGCCCAGCAGCTAGCGCCGCGCCGCCCAGCGCCCCGGAGAGCCGCCTTCGCCCTCGCCCAGCGCCCGACACCGCCGGCCGCGGCCGCCACCGGCTCTAGGCAAGTACCCTCCTCTCTCCCTCCCCGGCCCAGGTGCTGCCTGCCGCACGCCCCGGGAGAGCCGCCGAGGCGCGGCAGCCTGTGCCCAGGCGTCGCCGGGATGCCTTCCCTCCTGTCCCGACTTTGGCCAGGGAATGATTTGGTGGGCGCGAATTCGCGCTGCTGCCCTGGGTCGTTTGTGCAGGCGGGGTGAGGGGCAGCGCGAGTAAACAGGGGTTGACATCCCCTAGGTTTCTCTGCAGAGTGCGCTGTGTACTTCGTCGGGCATTTACTTTTTCCCTGCTTCCTCATCGCCCCCGGGGCGGCAGCGCCTCACAGGGTCTCTCTGGGGGAATCATCAACAGGTGTGCCTGAACACGCACCTGCGGCAGCCACAGGTGTCTGGGAGCCACCTTTTTTCTTCTCCCTGGCCTGGCACCCTTTCACTCAAGGGATGGAAACTGTTTCACTTTCTGCTGAGCTTCTCTTTTACCCGATTAAAAGGGCCTTTGAATTTCTGTTGGCGCAGCCAACTGCATCGGGTGGGGGCAGGAGCCGGTGCCTTGGAGTGACGCGGGCGGAGCGCGGCGCTGGTTATTGGAAGCTGGTGGGGCTGCTTGAGTGCCCGCTGAGCCTCCGCCGCGGGGCTTGAAAACTCCGCACTCCAGAAAGCTTGACCGTACAGCCCTGGGGGTGCTCGCCCTGCCCGCGTGGTCCGCAAAACGGGGATCTCCTCCGCCTAGCAGAGACTTAGAAAACATTTAAACAACAAAAAAATTTTCACTTTCTGACCCATTTGTAAGGGAGGGGCCGAGCTTGTCAGCATATACAGGGCGTTGTAAGTTTCCCAGGGCTGCATTGCAAGGTTCTTCTATAGGGAGCTCTCAGTCAAAACCGAGTTGGAGATCTTTATGTTGGAAAAAGGCCACTGAATTCCAGGCATTCTTCGAGCTTGAGAAGGGCATTTTCAAGACTATTTTGAAGTTTGCACGAGGGCTTTCTGCGCAACTGAGTATCTGTCTGTGGCTGCTTCCCAGTCCCAGAGGTGGGCGAGTTCGGTAGGGAGGCCTCCGCAGGCAGGTCTTCTGTCCAGGTTTCTGAACGCATTTCCACAAACGTGGTCGGTAGGTAAGTTAAGCCCTTAACCAATCCACTTGAGAGATACTACCTATCCTCTTCGTTTCCTGGTGAGGAGCCTGTTATTCTAGTTGGTGATAGGGTGACATTCTGGGTACTTTCAAGTGTTCAGGTGTCTTGCCACTTTAAGTAAGGTCACGGGTGCATTACCTGGCGGCCTTTTGAAATGCAGGATCTCAGGCCCCACCCAGATCTGCTGAATCAGGATCACCCAAGGGATCCGTTTGCACATTAACGTCTGAGAAGTACTGGCCTAGGTATGTTGGAGTGAAGTTTTCTGTCCATTGTCAAGGAGTGCTTTACATTTCCATCCAGTTATGTATTTGAATCTTTGTTTTACCCACCAGGACACTCTACAGCCGCATGGGTTAGAGCACCTGCACCCCAGGGTGACAGGATATGTGATTAACATACTGGCCGGTGATGTTTTTGATTCTGTGGTAAAATATACATAAAATAAAATGTACTATTTTAACCATTTAAAAATGGACCCTTAATTCAATGTTGTGCCACCATCACCACTACCCATTTCCAGAACTTTTTCATCATCCCAAACAGCAAGCCATTAGAATACCCTATTTTCCCCTTTCCCCAGCCTCTGGGCTTCTGGATACTTTTAATTATTATTATATTTTTTGGAGGGAACAGAAGATGTTGACTAAGAATGTACAGTAAATGTCTCAAAAAATAAGAGAATGTATAGTAAATGTGTAGTAGAATCACGCTGGCAGAATATGAACAAACATTTGGGAATTCCTGGGTAGACAAAGCACTATAGCTCAAGGTTCTTAGAGTGCACGTACTTTCTTTAATAGAGACAACTATAAACCTTCAAGCGTTTCCTATTTTGACTGAAATGGAATGGAGTTACCCAGTGCTCAACCTGCTCTAATTAACTAGGCATAGATGCCTGATGATCTGTAACTCTGCGATTCTTTTAACTGGCCTCATTTTAGGTGTCCTGTTGATATTGGGTTTAGTTTGTTTTTGTTTTTTAATTATTTTATTTTATTTTATTTTATTTATTTGTTTATTTTGAGACGGAGTCTCGCTCTGTCGCCCAGGCTGGAGTGCAGTGGCGCGATCTCGGCTCACTGCAAGCTCCACCTCCCAGGTTCACGCCATTCTCCTGCCTCAGCCTCCCGAGTAGCTGGGACTATAGGCACCCGCCACCACGCCCGGCTAATTTTTTTGAAATTTTTTTTTTAGTAGAGACGGGGTTTCACCGTGTTAGCCAGGATGGTCTTGATCTTCTGACCTCGTGATCCGCCCACCTCGGCCTTCCAAAGTGCTGGGATTACAGGCCTGAGCCACGGCGCCCAGCCTTATTTTATTTTTTGAGACAGAGTCTTGCTGTGTTTCCAGGCTGGAGTGCAGTGGTGTAATCTTGGTTCACTGCAGCTTCAACCTCTCAGGCTCAAGTGATCCTCCCACCTCAGCCTCCCAAGTAGCTGGGACTACAGGTGCAAACTACCATGCCTGGCTAATTTTGTTTATTTTTGTAGAGGCTAGTTTAAATTATTATTATTTTTTTTTCTGTAGATCGGGTTCTCGCTTTGCTGCCCAGGCTAGTCTTGAACTCCTGGCTTTAAGCCATCCTCCCGCCTTGGCTTCCCAAAGTGTTGGGATTACAGGTGTGAGCCCCCGCTATTTTTTCTTGACCCTTGCCTCTTCTTGTGTTACGACTTTCATCACAATGAGGTTATCAACTTGTAGTAAGAATTTACAGCTTCCTTTGATTGAAAAGTCCCTTTGAAATGGTGAATGAAGATAATTCAAATGGCAAGATTTGGCAGAACATTCTCTCTTAAGAAGATTCCTGCATTCACAGACTTTCAGAATGTTATCACTTCCTTTTAATTCTAGTAAGGCAAGAGAGAAAAGGTTTACCCTCCTATAGTATGTTCTCTTCTGAAATAACAATATAGTTCAGAGTTTTATTTGGTAAATGGATGCATTTTGCAATCTACATGAGAAAACATTTCTTAGAAAATGTCCAGTGAATGGTTTTATCAGTGATTCAGTGATGTTTGGGGAATCACCTGGTAGCTTAATAAAAATGGAAACTCTCCAAATATTCCAGATTTATTAAGTCAAACTCTTTTTTTGTTGTTGTTGAGACAGAGTTTCACTCTTGTCACCCAGGCTGGAGTGCAGTGGCGCGATCTTGGCTTACTGCAACCTCTGCTTCCCAGGTTCAAGCGATTTTCCTGCCTCAGCCTCCCAAGTAGCTGGGATTACAGGCATGTGCCACCACGCTTAGCTAATTTTTGTATTTTTAGTAGAGATGGGGTTTCTCCATGTTGGTCAGGCCGGTCTCAAACTCCTGACCTCAGGTGATCCACCCACCTCGACCTCCAAAAGTGCTAGGATTACAGGTGTGAGCCACTGCGCCCGGCCAAGTCAAAGTCTTTATACTACAATGTGTGCGTTTAATAGCACCCTGAGTGATTTTTTTTTTTTTTTTTGAGACAGAGTCTAACTCTTATCCGGGTTGGAGTGCACTGGTGCCATCTCAGCTCACTGCAACCTCTGCCTCCTGGGTTCAAGCAATTCTCGTGCCTGAGCCTCCCAAGCAGCTGGGACTATAGGCATGCACCACAATGCCCAGCTAATTTTTAGTAGAGATGGGATTTGTCCATGTTGGCCAGGCTGGTCTTGAACTCCTGGCCTCAAGTGATCTGCCCACCTTGGCTTCCACCTTCCAAAGTGCTGAGATTACAGGCATGAGCCATTGCACCTGGCCCACCTTGATTCTGATATGTAATTAGGTTTGGGGGTCACTAGAATAAACACACATGCACACACACACACTCGAATGTGAGTGCAAACCAAGATATAAAATTAATCTGAAGTTACAAGATAACACAATTTTATATACAACATGAAATAAAATTAACAATAGTTTCTTTCTTATAATTAGGTAGACAGTTCAAGTTTGGCAAGTCTAATTAGCACCTTTTGATATTGATCATCACTGAACTTTAGAATCCCCAGTGTCCAGAACTACTGGTCTCCATAGGAGATATCAAGGTACTGGACTAGTATTTTATTTAGCATTAATGAACATTAGTTGTGTACCCATTGTGAAACAGGGATTTTCAGATATACTGTCGTTAAATCTTTACAACAACCTTGAGCATGGTATTTCTTTTTTTCTCATTTTACGGAAGAGAAAATTGAGGCCACTTTGGGTCTTCTTGCATGAAACCATGGTTCTTTTCCTGGTCCTCCCATTGTAGAATAAGAAATTCCTACCTACTCACTCCCCTTCACCTCCAGCAGTTATATTGAGATGTAATTCATGACCAGCTATGTACAGTATTCATAAATTCTTCATGCAAATCTTTTGGAACATCAGGTACTGTGCTAGGCCCTGAAGCAAATAAAAAGATGAGCCAAAATGGAAATAAATTTCAAAAGAGCAAAGGACTCAAGAGCCAAAGGTTCTTTTCATGGTACCTTGAGACCTCTGATGAGTTAGATTATACTTGAATGGGGTCTTAGGTTGGCTGGGCCAGCTCCCCAGAAAATCAAGTCGTGGGCATTTTCTTATTGAGATGGGTCAGAAGTGTCATCTCTGCATGACAGTACCTACCTGGCACCCTGAAATGCCACACAGTGTAAAAGAAAGGACCCAGGATTTAGGTGTGGAAGAACTGACCTCTGCTACAACCAGCTGAATGAACCACAGTAAATCTCATAAGCTCGAAGCTGCCACATGCTGGTATATAAAATAAAGGAAATAATTATCTTGCTCCTGAATTATAGTGAAGACTCAAATAGACCTTATTTGTACAAGGGCTTGTAAAATGTAAAATGATAACAAAGGCTACTCACCTCCATTTGGGAGAAATTTATAATGCAAAGGAAACAGAAAAAGCCATAAATTTACCTAGCACTTTTCAGTGTACTTTTTAGTTAACTGAGGCTGTTTATAATTCTCTTTTAGCTTTGGCCATTTTTGTTTTAAACAGTTACATTGAGATATAATTCACATACTATACAATTCACTTATTTAGTCTACAATTCAATGTCTTTTAGTATATTTGTGGAGTTGTTAACCATCACCACTGTCAATATTAAGACATTTTCAAGGCTAGATGTGGTAGCTCATGCCTGTAATCCCAGCAGTTTGGAAGGCTGAGGCTGAGGTGGAAGGATTGCTTGAGCCTGGGAGTTCAAGTCCAGCCTGGGCAACATAGGGAGAACCCTGTCTCTTTTTTTTTTTTTTTTTTGAGGCGAAGTCTCACTCTGTCGCCCAGGCTGGAGTGCAGTAGTGCGATCTCGGCTCACTGCAAGCTCTGCCTCCCGGGTTCACGCCATTCTCCTGCCTCAGCCTCCTGAGTAGCTGGGACTACAGGTGCCCGCCACCACGCCCGGCTAATTTTTTGTATTTTTAGTTGAGACGGGGTTTCACCATGTTAGCCAGGATGGTCTCCATCTCCTGACCTTGTGATCCGCCCGCCTCAGCCTCCCAAAGTGCTGGGATTACAGGCGTCAGCCACCGCGCCCGGCCGCAAGGGAGACCCGTCTCTACAAAAACTTTAAAAATTAGCTGGGCGTGGTAGTTTATGCCTATAGTCCCAGCTACTCAGGAGGCTGAGTTGGGGGATCACTTGAGCCCAAGAGATCGGGGCTTCGCCAAGCTATGATCATGCCACTGGGCTCTAGCCTGGGCGACACAGTAAGATCTTCTCTCAAAAAAAAAAAAAAAAAAGATGTTTTTAATGCCCCCCCAAAGAACATTTTCCCCAATAAACCCCCTCTACCCCTTAGCTGGCTCCTGTCAATATTCCCCCTCTACCCCTGACCAGGGTACCAGGAATCTACTTTCTGTCCCTATAGATTAGCCTATTCTGAACATTTTATATAAATGGAATCATAGACCATGTGGCCCTTCATTGTCTGGCTTCTTTCACTTAGCATGTTTGCAAGGTTTATCTACGGGAGCTGTGGTTCACGCCAGTAATCCCACTCCTTTGGGGGACCGAGGTGGGAGGATCACCTGAGTCTTGGGCAACATGGTGAAACCCGTCTACAAAAACAAAAACTAAAGGCTTATGTACATTGTAGTATGTATCTGTTCTTTTTTTTTTTTTTTTTTTTTTGAGTCAGGATCTTGCTCTGTTGCCCAGGCTGGAGTGCAGTGGCACAATCATGGTTCACTGCTGCAGCCTTGAACTTCTGGTCTCAAGCAGTCCTCCTGTCTCGGCCTCCCAAAGTGCTAAGATTATAGGTGTGAGCCATCATGCCAGGCCAGTACTTTATTCTTTCTATTGCTGAATAATCATCCATTGCATGGACATGTCATAGTTTGCTTATCCATTCATCCATTATGGGCATCTGGATTGTTTCTGCTTTCTGGCTATTATGAATAATGTTGCTATGAACACTCATGTACAAGTTTTTATGTGGACATATATTTTCATTTGCTTGAGTACATACCTAGAAGTGGAAAATATATGGTAACTCCATATTTAATATTTTCAGGAATTGCCATACTGTTTTTTAGAGTGGCCGTATTCTTCTACAGTCCCACCAGCCAGGTATTTGGGGTTCCAATTTCATGTCTGCATCCACATACATTATTACTGTTGTCTGTCTTTTTAAATTTTAACCACGCTAGTTGGTGTGTGATTTTGGTTTTTACTTCTCTGATGGCTAATGATGTTGAATATTTATTTTTTCATGTGCTTATTAGACCACTTTTTTTTTTTTTTGAGATGGAGTCTGGCTCTGTTGCCCAGGCTGGAGTGCAGTGGCGTGATCTCGTTTCACTACAAGCTCTGCCTCCCGGGTTCACACCATTCTCCTGCCTCAGCCTCCCGAGTAGCTGGGACTACAGGCGCCCAACACCACTCCCGGATAATTTTTGTTGTTATTTTTCAGTAGAGATGGGGTTTCACCATGTTAGCCAGGATGGTCTCAATCTCCTGACCTCGTGATCCGCCCGCCTCGGCCTCCCAAAGTCCTGGGATTACAGGCGTGAGCCACTGCGCCTGGCTATTAGATTATTCTTCCTGGACTTTTTTCTTGATTCTTTTCCAAGGGAAAAGGACATAGGGAAAGAGGAAATTCTGTTTTGAATAGATTCTCCAGTTTCAATGGTTTAGATTAGAAGCATACTGAAAATGTAAATTAAGCCCTTTGCTCTTTTGGTATTTATTGTGGCTTAGGCCTCTGGGCCTAGTGTAATACCTGATGTTCCTAAAGATTTGAATGAAGAATTAATGAATACGTAGTTTCTTGGGGTTGATGGGGAGTACGTAAGCAGGGACTTACTATTCTACCTGCTGATTTAATGTCCATGAAAATAATCATACACTAAGATGTTAATAATACATACACACAAATGGACTAGTGTACATGGTGGACATTTTAAACTCTTTCACCAAAATATTTATTGATTAACATCTGTCAGGGCCAGATGAGGTGGTTCATGCCTGTAATACCAGCACTTTGGGCAGATCACTTGAATCCAAGAGTTCGAGACCAGCCTGGCCAACATGGTGAAACCCAGTCTCTACTAAAAATATGAAAAATTAGCCAGGCATGGTGGCGTGTGCCTGTCCTTCCAGCTACTCAGGAGGCTGAGGTGGGAGAATCCTTTTAGCCTGGGAGGTCCAGGCTGCAGTGAGCTGTGATTGCACCACTGCACTCCACCTGGGCAACAGAACAAGAACCTGTCGCAAAAAACAAAAAAACCCCCGTCAATTCTACTTACTAAAATATACAATAATATAGTTTAAAAATCATATTAATACATTGTCTATATATTTTATTAGGGTGCTCTTTATTTTATTCTCAAGTACTGCCAAAAGAAGAGTAGACTAAGGCTGGATGCGATGTCTCACACCTGGAATCCTAGCACTTTGGGAGGCCGAGGCGTGCGGATCACTTGAGGTCAGGAGTTCGAGACCAAAGCCAGGCTCACGCCTGTAATCCCAGCACTTTGGGAAGCTGAGGCAGGAGGATCACCTGAGGTCAGGAGTTCGAGACCAGCCTGGCCAACATGGTGAAACCCTGTCTCTACTAAAAATAAAAAAATTAGCTGGGCGTGGTGGCGTGCCTGTAATCCCAGCTACTTGGGAGGCTGAGGCAAGAAAATCGCTTGAACCTGGGAGGCGGAGGTTGCAGTGAGCCAAGATCACGCCATTGCACTCCAGCCTGGGGGACAAGAGCGAAACTCTGTCTCAAAAAAAAAAAAAAGAAAAAGAAAGTAAAAAAAGAGTAGATTAATAAGACATTTTTCACGAGTCAGTGCATTTTTGTTCCTTGTTTCCCAAGCTGCACGGCAGTGTTTTTCCTTTGTAGCCACGGAGAATTTTCTTCATTCTCTACAGTCACAAGCCAGTATTGAGTTTCTTAAATATCTGTTGTGTTTTGGAGGCTCGCTATAACCTGACCTCAGGTTATACTGTTTGGATCTTGTATTATGGGGAAATGTTGGTAACAGCAGAGAACTAGGGAAGTCAGCTGGATTTAGAAAAAGAAAACTTCCATTTGAGGATTCTTTGAGACAGTAGTGGGATAGGTGAGTGGAAGTGTGTAGCGCAGTGATTCTCAAACATTAGTTTGCATCTGAACCATCTGGAAGGCTTGTCAAAATACAGATTGCAGGCCCCCCTCCTAGAGTTTGATTGCGTAGATCTGGGGTGGGGGCTCAAGAATCTGTGTCTCTAACGAGTGCCCACCCAGGTCATGCTGCTGCTGCTGCTCTGGGAATCCCGCTTTGAGAACCAGTGCTTTGGAGGCCTTTGGAAGTGCAGGTCTGGAATTTGCATGAGGCAAGGGGCCGGGCTTGAGGCTGGTCTGGGCATCCTGTGTGTGCAGGGGCTTGGTGGAGCCGTGGAAGTGGGTACCAGCCAAAGCAGGGCGCATAGACAAGTGCTGAGGACGAATTCAGGAATACTGTGGGGAGGGGTGGCTGCGAGGAACAACAGAGCTGAGAGATAAGGAAGGAATGGACAGAGGGTTATGAGGAGACCTGGGTGAGTGAAGACCCACAAACTCCTATGTAAAGGTTCAGGAGAGTGAGGACATGTATGGGTATTGGTATCAGGGGAGGGACTGAGCGGTCACCCGGATGGTAGGTGTTGTAGCTGTGCAGGCCTGGCCTTTCCACCATTCTTTCAGGAAGGGCAGCATCCCCAGGCAGTGGGATGTGCTGCTTGTGGCCACAGAGTCACATGTGGACTTTCCTGTAAGATAAGGGAATTCCTTCAGTCTTTCTGGCCGTAGTCCCAGGGGTCATGACTAAGTTCTCTCCCTCTTTCTGCCTGTCACTGATAATTAACCTAAAACCAGGATGAGTTTTGCAAACCAGAAGCAAGATTTCTTTGTGCAAGGAGTGACTGTCATCTCTAAAACTGGAGTTTGTGTCCTTGTGTGCATTTGTCTGCTCAGCTTAATAGCTTTAGGCATCCAGTCGTCTTAGCATAACTTGATATAAGCCGATTCTGAGAGTGGGTGCTGACATATAGAAGTGTTTTTGACAATCCACGTTGTGAAGGTCAGGAGGTTTGCCACAGGAAAGAAATCCAAGAAGGGCAGTGGCCCACTGGTGTTGGGTCCTCTGAAAGTGAGCTGTGTTCTACTCTTCCCACTCACGTCACAGAGTCAAGAGAAACATCCCCTAATTTGATTGTATATTTCATTTTAAAGAAATCCTCATTGCGTCTGAGGATGTAAAATATTTCTTTTGGGTTTCAGAAGGAGGCCAAAGCCTGCCCCAAGGTGTTCTCTGTTATCATTTGGGGCACCTATTGTTAGTAGAGAGCAAAGTGATTTAATATCAGTGCTTGTAAACCAACTGCCTGGTGACTTGCTGTATGGTCAGGAACTGAGTAGCAGCTCCTTAGTTTAGACTTTCCAATTTGCCTTTGATCCCACTCAGCCCTTTGCACAGATGAACATTCCTGCTGGCCCTTGTAGGCCCTGGGTGTGTGATTCCTCTGGTTAATGGACAGGACTGGAAAGGAAATATTTCACAACCCTGCATCTGTGGAGAGGGAGTGTCCTGGAATCCCCAAGACCACCCCCAGGTTCAATGATTCACTAGGAGGACTCACAGGACTCAGCATAGAGTTGTACTCATGGCTATGATTTATTATGGCTCAAAGATGCAAAGCAAAATAAGCCAAGGGGAGAAGTACTGGAGCGAAGTCCAAGGCAAGCAGGCACAAGCTTCCAAGGCTCCTCTCCCAGTGGAGTTACACATGATGTGCTTAATTCCCTGGCAACTAGTTGTGACCACACATGTGAAATGTTATCAACCAGGGAAGCTTATAAGGGACTCACTGCCCCGGGTTTTTACTGGGGGATTGTTACACTGGTGTCCTCTGCCTACCAGCTACCCAAATTTCAGACTCACACAAGGAAAGCAGCTGTTCAGCATAAGCCACATGGTTGTACAGTTTAAGGACAGTGTGAGACTCTTACCAGTCCTGGCAATGGTGGGAATCCAAATTCCCAGGCATCAGCTGAGAGCCACCTTGTAAGTGGATCTTTCAAAGGATAGCAGTCAGGCTTGCTATGTTACCTTTTGGATGGGGATGAGAGTGGCAGGTGAGGATGGTGGTGGGGACCCCTGAACTTGGAGAAGGGATCTGTTAATGCAGCCTTGGGGCCTGGTGCTGCAGGAGAAGGTGAAAGGAAGTGAACTGGGGTTTTGCACCTAGATCCTGGGTTCAGAATGATAACTGGGATTCCTGCACTACACGGATAGAGAAGGGTGGAAAAGAGTTCAAAGTCCTGTGCATTCATTCATCCATTTATTCATTCTTAACAGGCGCTTATCAATGCCTATGCGCTTTGAGGCACTGTGGCAAGGTGCTAAGGATACCACGGTGAGCAGGGTAAATTCTCTGCTCTCATGAGACCCACTTCTAGAGGGAATGAATGAGGAAAGGGGCAGTTAAATTCATTGCTATGGGGATATACCAAGGGCCCTAGGGTACCTACCTGGTAGGCTTAGTGGGAGTTCAGAAGGCATGAATTTTATAATCAGACCAACCTGGGTAGGAATCACACCTCTACTACTTATTACCTGTGTGCCTTGGGCAAGTTACTTAGTCACCTGGTGCCTAGATTTCTTCATTTCTTCATCTAAAAACAGGGAGAATTTATTGCCTTTTTTTAAGATAGGGTCTCACTGAGTTGCTCAGGCTGGAGTGCAGTGGTGCAATCTCGACTCACTGCAATCTCTGCCTCCTGGATTCAAGTGATCCTCCTACCTCAGCCTCCCAAACAGCTGGGACTACAGGCATGTGCCATCACACCTGGCTAATTTTTGTATTTTTTGTAGAGACAGGGTTTTACCATATTGCCCAGCCTGGTCTCGAACGCTTGAGCTCAAGCAACCCTCCTGCCTCGGCCTCCCAAAGTGCTGGGATTACAGGCATGAGCCACTGTGCCCATCCTTTCTTTTAAGGCTGTTGTGAGAACTAAACAAGGCCGTGTATGTAGAGTGCTTATTTCAGGGCCTGGCACAGCTCTAGTTCACTAAATAATGGCTTAGCGACGCCTAGCCAAGGAGAGGTGTGTATTCTCCGGAAAGACTGGCATCTGCTGCATCTTCACTTTGCAAGTCACTTCAGAGGCATCCCCTTCAGCCCTGGGCTCATGGGTGCACACAAGCCTGCATTCCTGCCACACTGCTCCACTTGCTGGTCTAAGAATGCTTTCCTGTTTCATTTTTCTGGCTCTTTTTTTTTTTTTTTTTTGAGACAGGGTCTCGCTCTGTCACCCAGGCTGGAGTACAGTGGCGCGATCTCGGCTCACTGCAGCCTCTGCCTCCCGAGTTCAAGCGATTCTCCTGCCTCAGCCTCCTGAGTAGCTGGGACTACAGCGTGCACCATCATGCCCAGCTAAGTTTTATATTTTTAGTACAGACAGTGTTTCACCATGTTGCCCAGGCTGGTCTCGAATTCCTGACCTCAAGTGACCCGCCTGCCTCAGCCTCCCAACGTCCTGGGATTACAGATGTGAGCCACCATGCCCAGCCTCATTTTTCTGGCTCTTGAACACATTTTTCTCTTTACCTGGATGCCCCAGATTTCGTCAGCCTAAGGAATATGTACTCCTATTATTAAGACCCAACTCAAGTACTTTCTCTTTTCTTTCTTTCTCTTTCCCAAGCCAAGTCCCTCGGACAGGATTGTTCATGCTCTCCTTTGTCCTACCCTAGTTCTATGGTCACTCACATCCGTATTACAGCATGCTGGGTCGCAGTTGCTTGTTGCACCATTAGACTGGGTGATTTTTGAAGGCAAGGATGGTTTGGTATTATTTGAATCTCCAATGCCAATCAGACTGTTTGATAGGGACCAGCTCAGGGGATGTAGAGGGACTGAATGAATGAGTGTGGAGTTGGACTGGAACACCCAACGTGAAATGGATACAACGTCAGCAAAATAGGTCTCTGCCTTCAGAGCAGAGCTTACAGTCTGGAGGAGGCAGATGGTGCACAGGTAAACATAAATATAACAATTAGAGACTAAGCAGTGACACAAGTCCCACAACAGGTGCAGGGAGTCTCTCCCGGGAAGAGGGAGAAATAGGAAGTTGGAATGTTGATACCCTGGGCAATGTGGGGCTGTTGTCTGGAGTGTGAGTGGTGTTGGAGGCCTGAAGGGCTGGTCCTGTGGGGTGCACACCTGGAGAGCTAGGAGGCGGATAGTGAAGCAGTGGTCACTGGCACCTCAGCTGCCAGAGGACAGGATTGCAGCAAGATCTAAGTGTCCACTTGGAAGGCTGAAGTGCTCCACTCAAGCAAGACAAACTGGGTTCAAGGAACCCAGGGTCAATAGAGGAAGTACGACCCAGCAAGCTGAAAGACCTGTCTGAGCTGGGCCTACGACCTGTGTCTTAGTCAGCTCGGGCTGCTATAATGAAGTACCAATGACTGGGTGGGTTAAGTAACAGACATTTGTTTCTCAGCGCTCTGGAGACATGAGGTTTGATACCAGGTGCCAGCATGGTCAGGTTCGTGGTGAGGACCCTTTTCCTGGCTTGCAGACAGCCACCATCTTGCTGTATGCTCACATGGCCTTTCCTGGATGCATTGTGTATGGAGAGAGAGAGAGAGGAGAAGAGAGAGGGAGAGAGAGAGAGAGAAGAGAAGAGAGAGAGAGAGAGAGAGAGATCTGTTTCTCTCATTCTGTCTCTTGTTGTAGGGACACTAATCCTATCATGAGAGTCCCACCCTCATGACCTCATCTAAACCTAATTACCTCCCAAAAGTCCTATCTCCAAATAGCATCACACTGGAGGTTAAGGCTTCAACATATGAATTTTGGGGAGATACAAACATTCAGTCCTTAGCAACCCAGGCCAGTAACGATTTGCTGAGTAAATAATCATGGCTGGCACTCTAATAGCTCTTTGAATGGGACAGGACCTAAATGTTTTGCATATAGTCATTAAAATTCATTCTCAAACAATCTCACTAGGTATGGCCATTATTATCCCCGGTTTACAGATGAGGAAACCCAGGCCCTGAAGAGTTTAAGTGATTTGCTAATTAAGTGTGAAGCTGGGATTCTGACCAGGCAGTCTGCTTCTAGGGTTTAGGATTTTGTTGTTGTTGTTGTTGTTGTTGTTTGTTTTTTGAGGCAGAGTCTCGCTCTGTCACCCAGGCTGGAGTACAGTGACACGATCTCAGCTCACTGCAACCTCTGCCTCCCGGATTCAGGTGATTCTCCTGCCTCAGCCCCCTGAGTGGCTGGGATTACAGGCACGCACCACCACACCTAGCTGATTTTTTTTTTTTTTCTTTTGAGACGGAGTTTTATTCTTTTGCCAGGCTGGAGTGCAGTGGTGTGATCTCGGCTCACTGCAACCTCCACCTCCCGGGTTCAAGCAATTCTCCTGCCTCAGCCTCCCAAGTAGCTGGGACTATAGGCTCGCGCCACCACGCCCAGCTAATTTTTGTATTTTTAGTAGAGACGGGGTTTTACCATGTTGGCCAGGATGGTCTCGATCTCTTGACCTCCTGATTCGCCCGCCTGGGCCTCCCAAAGTGCTGGGATTACAGGCGTGAGCCGCCCTGCCTGGCCTAACTTTTGTATTTTTAGTAGAGATGGTGTTTCACCATGTTGGCCAGGCTGGTCTCAAACTCCTGGCCTCATGTAATCCATTTGCCTCAGCCTCCCAAAGTGCTGAGATTACAGGCGTGCGTCACCGTGCCCAGCCAAGTGTAGGGTCTTAATCATTATACTTGCCTGACTCTTAATTAAGAAGTAAACTCTAACATTATTGGACGTCACTCAAGTGCTAGTTCCTGAGTGAGGAGAGATATTAGAGATAGAAGGATGACTATGACATCATACGTACATTTTAGGCTATCTCAGAATGCTTAAAGAGACATTATTTTTTGATGTCAATTCAAATTTGATACCACCAAGAAACTTTTATCTTTGTCTTGTAACTGTGGTCCATAGAACCAATAGCAGAGGAAAGTGTTTTGCAATTTCAAATGTGTCTCGTGGCTGAACTGCTGACAAAAAAATATGTTTTTTAAGAATAATGGGTGCAGTGGCTCATGTCTATAATCCCAGCACTTTGGGAGGCCAAAGCGGGAGGATCACTTGAGACCAGGAGTTTGAGACCAGTCTGGGTGACATAGTGAGACTTCATCTCTACTGAAAAAAATAAATAAATAATGAGCTGAGTCATCAAGTTAAAATGTACAGTTCGTTTTAGTAGAGTGTATACTATAGTGACAATAACTTCAATGATGGTAAAAGGTATCCTAAAATTTATAATACTAACCAAATCATAATACAGTTTGAGAAAATGTAGAACCATTTATGTAAAAAAGTTTTTTTTAGCTAAAAATAAATGTAGATGATTTGGAAATATTTTATAGGAAAATTTAGAACAAAGTGTCTTAAAGACTTTGCAGTGTTTCTGGATCTTGACTACTAGGGTCATGTGCAGGCTCAGTGAATGCAGGAGGAAACTACATCCATTTCCTGGTTGGGGGTGTCTGGGAAAAACTCAGCCCGTGAGGGAGAAGGAGAGGATGAGGAGGACAGCGGCCCTTTGGTGAGAAGCCTGGTGATGGTGGTCGGGGGTGTTCACTCAGGCTTCCTGGAGAAGGAGAAGGAAGAGGATATCCTCTTGTCATGAACTCCACATTTGGATTCACTGGAAACAGATTTGGGAAAGAGCAGGAGGAGAGGGAAGAGGTTGGGGGTGTGGGACCCTCCTGTCTCCGAGGAAGCAGCACCGCTGCTCAGAGCAACGCTTTGTGTGTGTCATCAGATGCTAGAGGATCTACTTCCAGAAAGCACTGAGCAGAGTGGAAGGAGTCAGCCCTGCTGCGTAGGAGCTGTGTGATCCAGGCCAGGTTCCTTAGCTCTGCCTGATCCCTGAATTATGTGGCTCGAGTTTCATTGTTCTGTTGGTTATTCTCTTTCTCAGGTCGGCAGCCTCTCGTCATGAGCTGAGGTTTTGTCCAGCTGCCCGCACTCTTCAACCAATGATCATGAGCTTCTTTGTTTTCTTTCCTTCTTTCTTTCTTTTCTTTTCTTTTTTTTTTTTTTGAGACAGGGTTTCGCTTTGTTGCCCAGACTGGATGGAGTGTGCAGTGGTGTGATCACAGCTCACTGCAACGTCTGCCTCCCAGGCTCAAACGATCCTCTCGCCTCAGCCTCCTGAGTAGCTGGAACCACAGATGCGCACCACCAGGCCCGGCTAATTTTTGTATTTTTTTCTTGAGATGGAGTTTTGTCATGTTGCCCAGGCTGGTCTCGAACTCCTGGGCTCAAGTGATCTGCCCGCTTCGGCCTCCCAAAGTGCTGGGAATACAAGCATGAGCCACTGTACTCAGCTGAGCTTTTTTTTCAAGGGACAGAATCTGGCCTTGAGAAGAAGAAACTTTCCAGCTTTTCTTCAAGGTCTTTGAATCTCTTTCTGTGGGTCCCCAGATCTCCTGGTCACAGCTCATCTTGTCATTTGCCTCAGATCTTTCCTCCTCTTCCTCTACTTTGACAGGTAATATCTCAGCAGGCTCCATTTCTTTCTCGGGACAATGTGCAGTCATTTCATTTCCTCTCTCCAGAAGACTTTGGGCAGCTCAATCCAGACATCTTAAGATGCCCCTTTGGGTCTGCTTTTCTGTTCTGTTCTTCCACAGGGTTAGTATAGAATTGATTTTTCTCTCCCACTTGGTTGCTCAGAGGCATGCTTGACTTTGGAACATCAATCACTTTCTGGCCTCATCGTTCTGCCTGTCATCAACAGGATCTCCATCCTGATTCCAACTTAACAGCCCTGTTCTCTTCTCCAAGAGGCATTGCCAGTTCTCTCATCTTGAACCAACATTCCGCCCGTTCCATACCCAGACCCTCCATGCTGTCTGGAGGTCCCATGTCTTTCTTGTTTGCTCATAATAGTTATAAGTGGGTTTTAGCTTCTTCCTCTTGAGTTTGGATGGATTTGGCTTCTGCTGCCAGAGCCTAGATTGTTCTCACATATCAGACATTGGCTTATCTTGAGGGTGGAGGATTTTCTTTTCCCAGCTGATTTGCTATCAAGTATATAATGGGCCCAGTCACCGGGCTGGACAGATCCAGGCCATCAGGAACTTCTGGGCTTTCACCTTTTTCCATCACAAGACAAAACTGGATGAGAACTTTACAAAAAAAAAAAAAAAAAAAGGGCCAGGGACCATGGCTTATGCTTGTAATCCCAGCACTTTGGGAGGCTGAGGTGGGCAGATCACTTGAGGTCAGGAGTTCGAGACCAGCCTAACCAACATGGCAAAACCCTGTCTCTACTAAAAATACAAAAACTAGCCAGGCAGCCGGGAGGCTGGGCATGGTGGCTTACACCTCTAGTCCCAGCACTTTGGGAGGCCAAGGCGGGAGGATCACCTGAGGTCGGGAGTTTGAGATCAGCCTGACTAACATGGAGAAACCCCATCTCTACTCAAAATACAAAATTAGCCAGGCATGGTGGAGCATGCCTGTAATCCCAGCTACTTGGGAGACTGAGGCAGGAGAATTGCTTGAACCTGGGAGGCGGAGGTTGTAGTGAGCTGAGATCGCACCACTGCACTCCAGCCTGGGTGACAGAGTGAGATTCCATCTCAAAAAAAATAAAGGGGGCCGGGTGCAGTGGCTCGGGCCTATAATCCCAGTATTTTGGGAGGCCAAGGCGGGCAGATCACCTGAGGTCAGGAGTTTGAGACCAGTCTGGCCAACATGGTAAAACTCCTGTCTCTACTAAAAATACAAAAAAATTAGCTGAGTGTGGTGGCTCGCACCTGTAATCCCAGCTGCTGGGGAGGCTGAGGTGGGAGAATTGCTTGAACCCTGGAGGCGGAGGTTGCAGTGAGCTGAGATTGAGCCACTGCACTCCAGCCTGGGTGACAGAGTGAGACTTCATCTCAAAAAAACCAACCAACCAAACAAAATGTTTTACTTTAGTCAGTGTTATGGGTTGAATTATATTTCCCACCTCCAAAATTTCTATGTTCAAGTCCTAACCCCCAGTTCCTCAGAATGTGCCTTTATTTGGAGATGCGGTGTTTATAGAGGTAACCAAGCTAAAATGAGATCATTAAGGTGGCCCCTAATCCAATCTGTTCTTATAAGAGGAGGAAATTTGGACACAGACACATACAGAGGGAAGGTAATGTGAAGACACAGAGAAAAGATGGGCCTTCCCAAGCCAGGGAGAGTGGCCTGGAGCAGCTCCTTCCCTCACAGCCCTCACAGGACCTACCTTCCCAGCACCTTTGTCTTGGACTCGCAGGTATGAGATAATGAATTTCTGTTGTTTAAGCCACCCAGTCTGTGGTATTTTGTTGTGGCAGCCCCAGGAAACTAATTCAGGCAGAATAAGAAATTCTACCTAAAACCAAGAGAGCTATTAATGCAGCAGCTCATGGCACAGCCACCATCTCCCATTGATGAGCAGCGAGAGCGAGACCAGGTCTCCCGTAGCCAGGTCCTTCTGTCTCGAACTCGGCCGTGTCTCCTAGGTTTACCAAGAGCAAGAGCTCTGTAGCAGGACAAAGTTCCTCCATAGGGCCCTATACTGCCACAGAGTCCCCTGGGGCCTTCCTGGCCAGCAGGAAGGTCACAACACTGTGGTCACTGGGCAGGCTTCTGTCTGGAGCCAAACCTTCGTCTGGAGCAAGTAGGCGACCGCTGCCGTGAGCGCTGGGGGCAGGCTTAGATCAGTATGGAACTCAAACACCCTCAGAGCTGCCCCGGCCTGCTTCTTTCCTTCGCAGATGCTTAAACACATTTTAAGTCATCGTGTTCCAGTTTTAATTGATGAAGCCCAAAGTATGTGAGAGGGCAGAATAGGAACACCAAACCCAGTCTGGGGATTCAACCAAAGAAAGCTTTTTGGAAGAAATGAAGCCACAACTAGTCAGCAAAGAAATTAAAATACACTTACACGGTGTATATTATGTGCTGGATGTTACATGTGCTCAGTGCTTTCCATGTAATAACTGGTGTAATTTTAAAAACAACTCTATGAGGTAGGCACTATTATTAGCCCTGCTTTACAGATAACTGAGACAGAGACATTGACTCTTCCAAAGCCACACAGCTAGTCATTGATGGAGCTGGACTTCAATCTCAGGCAGTGTGGCCCCCCAGTTCATGCTACAGAGTGGGAGGGGTGTGTCAGCAGATGCAGCGTGGGATCATGTGAACTACTCTCTCCAGCTGCTGTCAGCCGACTGCTGTATCTCAACACGTCATACCCGGTATAGTCACTACCAAGTTCCCAATTCTGATGTGAGGGGTGTTCCTTTCCTAAAATTCCAGAGCAGAGGTGACTGATATTCCCCTCACCCAATGAATGGCCAAGCCACACTTGTCTTAAACCAGCTCCTGCCAAGATTCTGAATTCTGTGCAACACCTCATCGCTCATGTGCTCCCAGGCAAGGGAACTGCTAGAATCCTACAATTCTAGGCTTATAGTAGAAACAGCGTAAGATCAATTTCTACCAACAGTAATAGGGAGCGGTGTTCCCTCACATAAGGAGTTCAAAGTTTTTATTTCTCTTTGTTTTTTTGGGAGACGGAGTCTCGCTGTCGCCCAGGCTGGAGTGCAGTGGTGCGATCTTGGCTCACTGCCACCTCTGCCTCCCAAGTTCAAGTGATTCTCCTGCCTT